>NC_064285.1:7846225-7858818 GCF_019186545.1 Solanum stenotomum
TATTTCATGTGTCGGATTCATAAATCCACTTGCAAGGTTTGACACGATGAAAACTTATAAGTTTCTCAAAAAGGCATATCAATCAATCTCTATAACGAGACATGGATTCCATCAACTAACTTATTATTTCACCAATATATATTATTATCATCCAACTTACCAGGCATATTGACCTATCTCAGAATCTCACCTTTTAATAAATCAAAACGATAATTAATATATACAGATCATAATAGTTATATCAGGATTAAGAATATAAGTACATTTAATAGTTTACAGAATATGTTTTGTCAGTCAGTCTAAAACAATTATCTCTACTCGGTCCCGTTCAATACATACAAAATGCACTAGCACAAGAAGTTGGAACTATACCATTCCCATAATCAAGATAAATTACCTATAATCTTGTGCTACAATCGTAACGATGGCATGTCCAATTTCCATCCTAGATTGTGAACAAAAAACTTTATACTTATAAAAACCAATGATTTAATCCTCTGTGTATAAGCTAAAACTCTACACACTAAATCATCTACTATATAAGTAAATAGACACCATAAACGAATATATGATCTATTAAAATTGAGCAAATATTTATTCTATAATAAATATTATTTCTTAACACATGGTTAATAGTATATATCCCAACAATTGAACCATAAGCGTCTTCCACAATTATTTTTGAGTCATATATTCTTACTGGAAGATGTTTCTTGTACTTTTTTTTTTTTCCAGGAAACATCAAATTAGAATCATGAACTCTTTTTTCCTCCTTTCTTTTTCTTTGGAGCTTTTAACCCCGTTCTAATGGGATCATCGCGAAACTTAGCTCTAATCTTCTCCTTTACTATGTTTGAATCAATAACTTTATATTTGACAATGGAACTTGCAATTCCTTCAAAATCTCGAGTTAATCCCAACGAAAAAGATGGACTTTCAACCGAATTTGTTGCATGCAAATGTATATCTCTAGTGATTCTCTTTGATGGAGAATGTTCCTCGATTTGAATTAGTGTGATGATTATACTGAAGGAATCAAGATTATGACTATGGAACTACGAAACAATGGGGGGAATTGAAAAAATTATACAAATACAAAAGAAAAAAAAATGAATAAAGGTTACTTGGCATTGATTTTGCACGATAGGAGGGTTGATTCAAAAATTTTAAATTTTTGAGTGATTTATGGGGTTTGAGAGATTTAAGGAGCAAATTAAATGGGTGTGGTAAAGAGGGATAGTGGGTAAATTTGTATAAAAGGGGAAAAGGGATTTTACACGTTTTGATACAGAAAAAGTGGGAGTCAGCTTAGCCATTTTCTTAAACAATTACCGTTTTTCATAATTAATTTAAATTATAGTCATGTAGCATAATTAACTATTAAATATTAGTTTAGTTATGAAATTTTCCATAAAAATAATTACATTACTACACATCCTTTTTTACCCTATTTTCTATTATTCCCTACCATTTCAAAAAATTACAAAAATCCCTCTTTTTCATAATTTCTCTCACTTTTCCGGATACATCACTATAAACTATTACCCCAAGATTTTTTTTTCCTTTTTTCATGCCTAAAGTCACGTATCATCAATTATTGTAACATCTCGCACCTAGAAACGACTAGAAAGAGTTTAAAATCTGAAAATATTCATTTTTGGAAAGCATGTGAAAATCTGGAAATTTTTGTCCAAGTTAAGAAAGTGAGTTTTGGTCATTTTCAACCGACCATAACTCCTATCTCAGGATGAGTTAGGAGTAGTTCTTGATATGGTTGGGAAGCCCTTGGGAATATCTTTCCAACGCCGTCGAGTTTGCACGATTTCGACATCATATGAGTGAGATATTCCTTTCGAAAGTTGGGTTGTTGGATTGAGGAAAGTCCCAATCCGGTTTTAGGGAAGGGCAAAGTAGTCTTTTCTCTAATTAATTTCCTAATTCGTTTTTAAGGATTTATTGGGGTAAAAACAGAACGTAATTCAGTTTTGAAAAATTAGAATACGCTTAGGGCTTGGAGAAAAGAGAAAAGAAGAAAGAAAGGGAGAAAAGCCAAGATTTTGCCAAGAACGTCAAGCGTTTGGAGTGGAATTCATCGGGGGTGATCCCTATTAAGGTATGTGAGATCTTTTAGTGATGGGTTAGTTCACCCACACACCAACTTGTTTCAATTCAGCGATTTTGGGTTGTTTACATGTTAAAAAGTGAAGTTCTTGAAGGACGTCGTAAAATTCTTGATTGGTTGTGTTGTTGAGGTTTCTTGTTGATTGGATTCGTGTTTCCGGATGGATTTTCGAGTTAGATCTGTTGTAAGTTGAGAGTACTTTTGATCCTAAAGGTTTGGGAAAAGAACCATGGAAGTTAGGAGGGTTTAGAGATGAAAAATGGAGAGGAAAATCGTCAAAAACCTAGGGAAGGAGGTGGGGCGTTGCGCCAGCCAACGCTCCCCAAAAGGGGCTCTGAAGTGCACCCCTTGTGGCGACGCTCCAGCTGGTCCTCTGAAGTTTGAGGGCTGGCGCCCCGCGCCTCTCAGAGCGCCAGGGACGCCAGTTCTCCCCATTCTCCCCCCACTTTTTCGTACTAGTTCCTAAGTGATGTACCTATGTTTCCTAGTTGATTCTAACACTCTAAGGTACATCTAAACATCATGAAATCATCCATAAACATGAGATCATAAACCTTGAATCCATAATCCAATTCAAGGAAAGTTAAGATCAAAGTCAAAGAAGTTAAGAGTCAAGTCTAGAAGTTAAGAAGCAAGTCAAAGCAAAGTTTCTTAAAGATTTCAAGAGTCTTTAACAATGTTTTAACTTCGTTTTAAGACTCAAGTTTTCAAGTTAAGCAAAGAGTAAAGAGTTGAGTTCATTTCTCAAAAGTTATAAGGGAACTAAGTATTCTCTAAGAGTTTATAAATGTTTTTACACATTTGAGCAAGAAAAGGGAACATCGATTCCAAGAGAGCCTTTGGGCTAAGCATTGAGTAATTATCTCAAATCAAAGAAAGAAAGTTGTTTAAAACACTTATGAGCTAAGTATATTTTAGGAGTAGTATTGAGCACCGATATAGGGATGCGAGTTCATATTAACTCAAGTCTCCATAAACCATGTAGTCATCATGGGTAGTACTTTTTAGATGACTCCTTAAGATACTTTTAGCATAGACTAGTGGATCCACTAAGTTAAGTAAGGTCCTATATCACGGCAAGGTATAGGATGGTCCTTGGGCAACGTGAGGTAAAACGTTGTATCATCACTTAGGCTCAAAGTGGTGGTTGTTGGTTAGAGAATCTCCCACAAAAGTTATATTACTTTTATATATACAAGTAAAGTTGAGTTTGTTATTGCTTTATCTTTAACGAAGTAAGTTGTTTACACTGTTTTACAAGCTTTATATATATATTGCATGTGTCTTATTGCTTTATATTGAGTTCAGTTATTCATGAATTGTACAGAGTAAGCGTTCCTTCTTACTCATTTCAAGCTCAAGTTGTTGTTTAGCATTCCAACTCGCATACTCGTACATTCAATGTACTGATACCAGTTGGCCTGCATCTTATTATGATGCAGACGCAAGTAACCAGGATCAGCATCCAGTGCGCCGTTGATCTAGTCAAGCACTCCAGAGTCAGTGGTGAGCCTCCTTGAATTTCGGAGGACTTTTTTATTTGCTTTCCTAGTTTTCTTTATTAGGATGATGTGGGGTCTGTCCCAACATCTATCTCAGTATTATAGAAGCTTCATAGACCGTTAGATAGTAGTTGAGTTTCTCATCTATGTATTTACAAATATTCTATTTTGAGACATAAGTTGCCATTTTGGCCAGATTTTATCATTTAAGCTGTTTTATGAACTTATATTGTGTTGAGTTAAGTCTTCCGCTGAGTTAAGTAGCCAGGCCAAGGGTTCGTTTGAGGCCAGCAATGGTCTTCGAGTGCTAATCTCGTCCAGGGTGTAGGCTCGAGGAGTGACAATTATCTCCATCACTCTATTTTTGAATTTCAAATATTTTCTCTTTCTGATTTATCAATTGCAAGTCATTGAAGAGATAGTTATTCTTCATATATTTTTTTCTTTCTCCATCATGAGGTAGTCGATTTTTTATTTTTTTTAGCTTTTTCATTTACAAATTTAATCGAAGAAGGATGCATCTTCAACTTCAAAATCGATTGTGGAAAAAATGTCCAAAAAGGAGGAAAATGTTGAGTCGTTGGTGACTCCGGTAAGGGATTTGGGTCGAGATCCATGAGTGACGCCACTGTTGAAAGTGAAAAAAAAACTACGAGAGTTGATGTAGAGCAAAACAGAAAGCGTAGAAGGATTTCTTGATCATTTCTTTTCCTTTCAGCAAATCAGATTGTTGACTTTTTTTGGATTTTTTGTTGTTCATCTTTTTTTCTGATACATATGGTTCAGATCTTTTAATGTATCTAGTTGATTTTGATTCTTAAATTAATGTATAATTCGTTCGTTTCACCTTTATGATACATTACAATTTTATCATGTACAATATATTATTTTCAAATATTAGTTTTGATACATAATCCTAATTTAATGGAACACAAATTAGTATGTATCAGGTTCATAGTTATGTATTGGATACACAAATATTACAAAATTTGTTATCTTTTATTACCGACACATACACCCTGCCTTATTCAACTAGTAGAAGGCTATGTATTGGTAGACACTATCAAATATTACGTTGATACATAAACACTAATGTTTTATAACAAAATTAGTTTGTATCATAATTATAGTTATGTATATGACACATAACTTTGTTATGTGTGTAACATAGTTATGTATCAGATGTTGTGATGTATCGCATGTTGTTAAGTATCTGCAACACTGTTTTATCATAGTCATAGTTTTTTTTTATATGATACATAACTATAAAAAATTGTCGACTTTTTTTTTTTTGAATCTGTTATGATTTGGGAGAGAATTTGAGAGAAGAAATTTTTGAAATTTGATTTGTTTGGAGCTGTTATTTGGGAGAGATTGACATCAATTTGATTTGCATGATTTGGGGAACTGACATTTAATTTTATATTTAATTTCCTTTTTAATCTCAACAAACTAGTTGTATAATGTATCACAATTAATGTATCCGGATGAAACTTATGTATCCTGATGATTGATGTGTGAAGGGATTTTTGTAAAATAGAAAAGAGTAGGAATATAATGTAATTTAGGTCTTACACTATAAATTTATGTAAGTTATACAATAATATATTCATGAAAACTCGGCGGACATCCTTTTTAAAAAGAAAAAAAAATCAGTCATAATTTTAACTATTAAATGGCAGTGCCCTTTATATCACCCAAAAAAAACTTGTTACACAAAAAGGAGATACAGATGCAGCGCATCACTTGAAATCTTCTTATTTTATTTTCCTGGTAATTAAAATAAGTTAACAAATATATTTTTTTTAAAAAAAAAATTCGTCTTGTATTTAAATTTTTCTCAAACACAACGTATTATTTTTTTAACTTCGTTCATTGTTTTTCTCTTTTTTTATTATTCTATTGATTTTATTTATTCTTTTAATTTTTTGTCTTCCCTTTTGATTTGATTTTAAATTTAATTTCAAATGTCTTGTATATAAAATAAGTTAATTTCGGACGATATCAAAATAAGTAAAGAAACCAAATAAAACATAAAAAAAAGTTTGGAAGGACACTTTTTTTAATAAAAAAATATTATTATTTTAAAAAACATAATTAAAAGTGAAAGATAAGAAATTAATGAAAAAAATAAAGAAAAAAAGTTTAAAGTGAAAGGAGAATTAAATATTTTATAAAGAAAAAAAATTAAATATATATAATTTTTATTGCTAATAATTATGTGTACTAACTAATTCTAAAATGTCCAATTAAAAAAAGATATGTGTCTAAATATTGATTAGATTTTCTCTTCTCCTTCTTTGCCTCACTTACTTCCAAGAGAATAAGCATATTCTCGCCAAAAAAAATTACAGAAAAAAATTATTAAGGAAATAATAAGTTCCTATTAAATTTAGATATGTCCCTAAAATTTCGATAATAGTTCAAAAATATACATGTGCTTTATCTCCTTTTTCTCTACGGACAAATTCACTAGTTATGTTGGGATAAGTTATGTTGTGATAAGTTATGTTGGGATAAGTTGTGTTGGGATTATTTCTTATTGAGTGTTTGTTTTGTTGTATTCAAAATAATATATATTGATAAATTTAAGAAAAAAATATTTGTTTACAAAATTACCCTTCACTTTATTTTACTTTTTATATTTTCTTTGCATGCTTTGGTTATTCATTTTTAAAAATAAAACTTTTATTTTATTTAGCTTAAATATTTTTGTTTATGTATTCCCATGATAAATACCATATGTATTTAAAAATAAAACCTTTTTTTTCTTATTTAGCTTAAAAATAGAACTTCCCTCTTAAGTTTGTTAAAGAGAAGAAGATTTATGAGAAATCAAAATATAAATAAACATAAGAATTAGTCAAATAAAATCGTAAATAAAAACAATATTTGTATAGGGTAATTTTTAATAGAATAATATGAATAATTATAATAAAAATAAGGAGTAGTGAATATTATTATACATGGTATTAAAAATAATGTAAATATACATAAATGTGAAAAATGATGTATAAAAAGAGTTTAAAGGGATATATTTATCATTTACCTATTTTATTTCTGGATAAGTTGTCCCGGGATTACTATACCATCCAATGTGAGGGATAACTTATCCCGATACTAATTCATGATCCTGGGATAAATTATCCCAAACTTTGCAACCAACCAAGAAAATAAAAGATACTTAAAATTTATCCTGAGATTAACTCCCTTTATCCATCACAACAAACGACCCCTAAAGTTAAAAGAGGCAACTATAAAAGAATGTCAAGTCCATTTGCTTAGAAATTTCAAATGATAGTTACAACACACAATTATGTCCATTTGCTTGAATTTTCATTCTGATGTTTACTAATTAAGTAAACGTATAAAAAATAATTACCAAACATTGTGCATTATCCACTCAAATAATTATATTTTTTTGTATTGAATTCTATATAAAATAAAAATCTTTCTTTCTTCATTTATTTTTGTCCAGTATATTAAAAATATTTTTTTTTGTTTTTATTTATCACTTTTAGCATATCAAAAGAAAAATGTATTTTTTTCATGTTTTTTCTTTAACATTAACTACTTCAATTCAAACCATTTCTCAAAATCTAAGACTACATATCAATTAATATGATAAAATTCATACGTCAATCATTATTTATTAAGAAATGTGTAAAATTCAAACTCGACAAGTAAAGTCAAAAAAAATATTTTTTACTAAAAGATAGCATAAATGATAATACGATTTATTATTTATTGAAACATAAATTACTTGCAGACTATTCATAAGTCTATCCCCAAGCTTTGGTTGGGTAGGCAAACAAAAGTCTTGTGAAAGCCTCATAAAAAAAATTCTTCAGATTTTAAAAATTCAAATGAGTCACTAAATCCAATTTTAAACGATCACAATTCCTAATAACATATAAAAAAGATAGGCGTAATACATAAATATGCACTTTAACTTGGTCTCAGTTCATATTTATGCCCTCCAACTTTGGGTCTGCACAAGTAAGCACTTAGACTTGTACAAAGTTAAACAAATAGACATACATGTCTTATGTGGCATCCTACATGATAATTTTCATCTTATGTGGTGTCCTATGTGTAATATGTACGTCACGTAGGACTCATGTGTCTACTTGTTCAACTTTGCACAATTTAAAATGTCTACTTATGCACACCCACAGTTGAAGGGTATAAATGTGAAAGGAAATCAAGTTAAAGGGCAAATTTATGTATTATGCCTAAAAAGATATATGGTGAATTATGTATTCAATAAAAGATGTTCGAATCTAATTTTCAACGGTTCAAATCGTCTGGCATTAAATTTGGACTTTTGTTCAAAAAAAATTGGGATGTTGTTTACATTTTGTATTGTTCTTAAGGCATACCATGGAAATTTCTAAAGAAAACAACAACACACAAAAGTCTAATTAGTGGTTCTAAGTAATCATAGTGGATTCTCTTGTATAAAGCAAAATCGGATAAAACAATGAGCTTAGTCAAGAAAGACAACTATGAAAGTAGAATAATGGAAATGTTATTGTTTTCTCAAGTGCTTGTACGAGTGTTTATGTGGAAATTTCAAACACACATAAATATATCCTTTTCCTTTGAATTTTCCTTGTAATGTTTACTCATTAAGTGAAAATTTGAACTTTGTACACAAAGTTATGAATGCATCCCTAAAGAATATTATAAGGCATAATATATAAATGCGGCATTTAATTTGGCTCTGCCAATTTTGGGTATGCATAAGTAGACATTTAAAGCTTTTATAAAATTGAACAAGTAGACACATGCGTCCTACATGACATATTAATTGTTAGAGTTTTACCCTGATTTTCTTACCTTATTTGAAATTTATTTTTCTCTTGAAGGAAAATCAAAGTATTACCATAAATGCTTTAACTTTTCCTGAAAGGAAATATAATTTTCTTCCATATTTGGTTTATTCTTTCATTAGAGAAAAAGTTTGGAGATCTGTAAATTGAAGATTCCTATTCTCATAACATAATACAGTAGAATCTACAATGTAGTCGTTTAGAGACTTTTGTTTATGAGAAGATTTTCTCTCTACAATTTTTATGTTTTTTATTAGTTTTTAATTATGTAGGTCAATTGGTCATATCATATAATAGTATATATTTCTTTTAGTATATTTTATGTGTCATTTAATTTATCAACCATATGATTTGCAATTGTAAGCTTCCGCATGATGCACTAATTACTTTCGAGCCCAGCATTAATTACACATTGGACACCATGTACGTATGATGTGAATTGTCACATAGGACGTCATGTAGGACACATGTGTCTAATTGTTTAATTTTATACATGTTTAGGTACCTACTTGTGCACATCCAAAGTTGGAGGGTATAGATAGTAACTGAAGTCAAGTTTAAGGGTATAGATATTAACTGAAGTCAAGTTTAAGTGTCTACAAGTTGGAGGATATAGATATCAGTTGAAGTCAAGTTAATTAAAAGACGCGTTTATAATTATGCCAAATTATAATGGTCTTTACCTTTATCATCGGTTAAAAGTCTTGCCATGGAAATTTCATAGTGGATCTCATTTATAATCATCTACATGGACAGCTCCTCTTAAAATACAAAAAGTAGATAAAACAAGGAGCAGAGTCAAAAAAGACATCATTGAATCTTGAAGAATGGAAACTTTTTCCTATGTACCAAAATCAATAAATGAAGAATGCAAATGCTAAATCCTTGCACAAGTTTTGACCTAGAAATTTCAAATGAAAAATACAAAGCACAAATAATTGCTTTCAACCATCATGGATTAGATATTCAGTGGAATAAACATAAATGTGCCCCTTTACTTGGCTGCATACAACTATGTCCTTTAACTTTTTTCTTTTTGGTTTTTCATTCAGTATTCGTTATCGGCATTGGAGCCCGACTAAATCCAAATTTGCACCGAAAAGTCTCACATTAAGAGTGAAATATTCCCTAACAAAGGCGACTTTGTACGCAGAGGGACTCAAACCCGAGACCTCTGGTTAATGTTGATGGAATACTTACATATGATTATGCCCTCAAACTTTGGATGTGCACAGGTACACAATGAAATTTGTATAAAATTGAATAAGTAGACACACACGTCCAATGTGACATAATACGACACTACATAAAACATGAATTGTCATGTAGAATACCACATAGAACATATATGTCTATTTATTCAACTTTATACACAAAGTACTTAGATTATGCGAGATTCCGCTTTTCTAGATACGCAACACCATTAAATTTCACTACCCAACCGCATCCACATCATAATTTTTCTTAGATTTGGATATTTTCATGTGTATTCACTTTAACCACCATCTCCCTATCTAACATAA
Source organism: Solanum stenotomum (assembly GCF_019186545.1). NCBI lineage: Eukaryota > Viridiplantae > Streptophyta > Magnoliopsida > Solanales > Solanaceae > Solanum > Solanum stenotomum. The sequence goes on from NC_064285.1 coordinate 7,856,208, forward strand.
TGTACATTAAAAACTTAAATCTGATAGAGAATTTTCAAATTCATAAATGTGTCTTTTACACTGTTTGGATCATTGTTACCCATTGTATTGTATTGTATCGTTATCATACCTACAATGTTTGTTTTGATTGTTACTTAAAATGTATTGTATTGTATGGTTAAATTTCGTTGTTACATAACAATGAAAACCCCCATTTTATGGAACAGCCGATTTGGTGTGTTCCCATTGTTACTTAATTTCTTTTTCCAATTATATCATGACATAATATTTCATAATACTTTTTTACCCTTTACCCTATATTATTTAATTCTAGTCAAACCTCCTACCCTAGAATAATTAAGGATATTGTAGTAAATTTATAAATTACAATACAGTATGATACAGTCAATCCAAACAATAAAAATGTTATTAAACAACGACAAACAATACAGTCTAGCCAAACATTGTATCTACCATACAATACAGTATAATATAGTACAATACATTACAGTACATTATGAAACAATGGGTAACAATGATCCAAACAAAGTGTTAAGGTTTATATATTTATGCCTTCTAACTTTTTTCGTTTAGGTTTCTCATTTGGTGTTTGATATTTGTATTAAAATTTGACTAAATTTGGATTTACATTGGAAAGTCTCACGTCGGAAGTAAAACACTCCCTAACAAAGGTGACTTCGTACTCAGGAGAACTCGAACCCGAGACCACTGATTAAGAATGAATTAGTGCTTATCTCGAGTTATATCCTCCTCCAACTTTGGATGTGCACAAATAGATACTTAAACTTGTATAAAATTGAACAATTGGACACACAAGTCTTACATGGCATAATACATATAAGCCGTCGCATAAGACGAGAATTGTTATTTAGGATGTCGTCTAAAATATATGTATCTATTTATGCAACTTTATACAAATTTAAGTGCCTAAATTATGGGTAATTCAATTTTTCCAGATACCCTACACCATTCAATTTCACTACCCAACAGCATACAGATCATAAATTTTCTTAGGTTTGGATGTTTTCATGTCTATTCACTCTATATAAACCACCATCTCCCCATCCAATATAATGTGCACTATAAACTTAAATCTGATAGAGACTTTTTAGATACATAAATATTTCTTTTAATTTATATATTTATGTCCTCTAATTTTTTTTTATTTTTGACTTCTCATCCGATATTCGATATCTTCATTGGAGTCCGACTAAATCTGAATTTGTGTAGGAAAGTCCTATATTGGAGGTAAAAATGCTTCCTAACAAAGTCGATTTTGTATCTATGGGGGGACTCGAACCCGAGACTTTTGATTAGGGATGAAGGAGTACTTACCTCTGGTTATACCTCTAACTTTGGATGTGTGTACACGTTTACACTTAAACTTATATAAAATTAAACAAGTAGACACACATGCCTTACGTGACATAATACACAATACGCCACATAAGAAGAGAATTATCATGTAGAATACCACGTAGGATATTTGTGTTTGGTTATTCAACTTATACAGATTCTTAAATGTATTCACTCTAACCACCATATACCTATCCAACATAATGTACACTAAAAATTTAAATCTGATAGAGATTTTTCAAATACATCACTGCCATCAAATCAAGTAAAATTGTCATGATTCAAGAGTCTAGCATTTCATTGGCGAATCATAAATTTCACATTTTGGTGGAAGATTTGAAATTTAACTAGTAACTCAAGAAAGAGCTGGAAACACTCCCGAGCTCCTCGGGATCCGTCTCAACCATCCAACTAAGTCATAAATCATGTTTTGAACTTCAAGAGCTGTCAGAACACAAATTCGAGTTCATTAACCTTATATATTGACTTTGATAAAACCTTTCCGCATAGAAATTACTTTTAGTTCCGAATATATCTCATAAAATATTAGATATATTGATATTTCAAACTTCAGTTAATTTGTCACATATGTTTAAACTTAGATAAAAGTATCTGAAATTTATTTGTACAAGCAATTCACCTAACTTCATATAATTAAATTTGCATTTTCATATGCAAATTTTTTAAAATTGCTTTAGTCATAGGTATAACTTCTTCTTTTTGGTTTCTACCAGTGTTCAATATCATATTGAAAAACCCGACTACTAAACTTCATAAAATTTGCTACTTCATAAATCATATGCAAATTTTTAAAATTGGTTCAATCATAGATATAACTTATTCTTTTTCTTTTTTTTTTAACCTAGTGTTCGATATCCACTTTGAAGCTGAATTAAATTCGAATATAACTTAATTATTGCTTAAATAAACTTGAGAATATGAGATTGTCTATCCATGCAATTTCATGCAGCCGCCAAGCATATATTATAGCCACTTTTGTTGACTATATAGTCTATATAATGTAAGGATATAATTAATTTGGATAAAGATCTAAATGTGTACTTTGTTAAATATTATAGCCCTCTTGACTCGTTAGTTTTGTGAGGATATTAATTTAACTACCAATAAATTAGTTGACCAGACTATCATTTTCACTGTGAGTTCAATAACTCAATTCATAAATTGAGTTGAAAAACCAACCTCAGTCCTTAGAGGGTTGTGTGCTCATATGTGAAAGAGCTTCGCCAATTAATAC
>NC_064285.1:7861223-7867781 GCF_019186545.1 Solanum stenotomum
CTAAAGTCAAGTTAATTAAAGGACGAGTTTATAATTATGTCAAATTATAATGTTCTTTACCTTTATCATCGGTTAAAAGTCTTGCCATGGAAATTTCATAGTGGATCTCGTTTATAATCCTCTACATGGACAGCTCCTCTTAAAATACAAAAAGTAGATAAAACAAAGAGCAGAGTCAAGATAGACATCTATGAATCTTGAAGAATGGAAACTTTTTCCTATGTACCAAAAACAGTAAATGAAGGATGCAAATGCTAAATCCTTGCACGAGTTTTGACCTAGAAATTTCAAATGAAAAATACAAAGCACAAATAATTGCTTTCAACCATCATGGGTTAGGTATTCAGTGGAATAAACATAAATGTGCCCTTTACTTAGCTTCATACAACTATGTCCTTTAACTTTTCTCTTTTTGTTTTTTCATTCAGTATTCGTTATCGGCATTGGAGTCCAACTAAATTCAAATTTGCACCGAAAAGTCTCACATTAAGAGTGAAATACTCCCTAACAAAGGCGACTCTGTACTCAGAGGGACTCAAACCCGAGACCTCTGGTTAATGATGATGGAATACTTACATATAATTATGCCCTCAAACTTTGGATGTGCACAAGTATACAATGAAATTTGTATAAAATTGAACAAATAGATCACACACACGTCCAATGTGACATAATACGACGCTACATAAAACATGAATTGTCATGTAGAATACCACGTAGAACATATATGTCTATTTATTCAACTTTATACGCAAAGTACCTAGATTATGCGAGATTCCGCTTTTCTAGATACCCAGCACCATTAAATTTCACTACCCACCCGCATCCACATCATAATTTTTGTTAGATTTGGATATTTTCATGTCTATTCACTTTAACTACCATCTCCCTATCCAACATAATGCACATTAAAAGCTTAAATCTGATAGAGAATTTTCAAATTCATAAATGTGCCTTTTAAGTCTTATATATTTATGCCTTCTGACTTTGTTCGTTTAGGTTTCTCATTTGGTGTTTGGTATTTGTATTAAAATTTGACTAAATTTGGATTTACACTGGAAAGTCTCACGTCGGAAGTAAAACACTCCCTAACAAAGGTGACTTCGTACTCAGGAGAACTCGAACCCGATCGAGACCACCGATTAAGAATGAATTAGTACTTATCTCGGGTTTTATCCTCCTCCAACTTTGGATGTGCACAAATAGATACTTAAACTTGTATAATATTGAACAATTGTAGACACACATGTCTTACATGACATAATACATATAAGACGTCGCATAAGACGAGAATTGTTATTTAGGATGCCATGTAGAATATATGTATCTATTTGTACAACTTTATACAAATTTAAGTGCCTAAATTATGAAAAATTCAATTTTTCCTGATACCCTACACCATTCAATTTCCCTACCCAACAGCATACAGATCATAAATTTTCTTAGGTTTGGATGTTTTCATGTCTATTCACTCTATATAAACCATCATCTCCCCATCCAATATAATGTACACTATAAACTTAAATCTGATAGAGACTTTTTAGATACATAAATATTTCTTTTAATTTATATATTTATGTCCTCTATTTTTTATTTTTTTTGACTTCTCATCCGATATTCGATATCTTCATTGGAGTCCGACTAAATCTGAATTTATGCAGGAAAGTCCTATATTGGAGGTAAAAATGCTTCCTAACAAAGGCGACTTTGTACCTATGGGGGACTCGAACCCGAGACCTTTGATTAGGGATGAAGAAGTACTTACCTCTGGTTATACCTCTAACTTTGGATGTGTGTACAAGTTTACACTTAAACTTATATAGAATTGAACAAGTAGACACACATGCCTTACGTGACATAATACACAAGACGCCACATAAAATGAGAATTGTCATGTAGAATGCCAAGTAGGATATTTATGTCTGGTTATTTAACTTATACAAATTCTTAAATGTATTCACTCTAACCACCATATACCTATCCAACATAATGTACACTAAAAATTTAAATCTGATAGAGATTTTTCAAATACATCACTGCCATCAAATCAAGTAAAATTGTCATGATTCAAGAGTCTAGCATTTCATTGGCGAATCATAAATTTCAAATTTTGGTGGAAGATTTGAAATTTAACTAGTAACTCAAGAGAGAGCTGGAAACACTCCCGAGCTCCTCGGGATCCGTCTCAACCATCCAACTAAGTCATAAATCATGTTTCGAACTTCAAGAGCTGTTAGAACACAAATTCGAGTTCATTAACCTTATATATTGACTTTGGTAAAACCTTTTCGCATAGAAATTACTTTTAGTTCCGAATATATCTCATAAAATATTAGATATTGATATTTCAAACTTCAGTTATTTTGTCACATATGTTTAAACTTAGATAAAAGTATCTGAAATTTATTTGTACAAGAAATTCACCTAACTTCATATAATTAAATTTGCATTTTCATATGCAAATTTTTTAAAATTGCTTTGGTCATAGATATAACTTCTTCTTCTTTTTGGTTTCAACCAGTGTTCAATATCATACTGATAAACCCGACTACTAAACATCATAAATTTGCTACTTCATAAATCATATGCAAATTTTTAAAATTGGTTCCATCATAGATATAACTTTATTTATTTATTTATTTATTTTTTTCACCTAGTGTTCAATATCCACTTTGAAGTTGGATTAAATTTGAATATAACTTAATTTTTAAATGATGAAACTCACCAAAATTTATAAGTAGATTATGGCTTAAATAAACTTATTGAGAATTTGAGATTGTCTATCCATGCAGCCGCCAAGCATATATTATAGCCCCTGACTATAATCTTATATAATATAAGGATATAATTAATTTGGATAAAGATCTAAATGTGTTACTTTATTAAATAATATAGCCCTCTTGACTCGTTAGTTTTGTAAGGATATTAATTTGACTACCAATAAATTAGTTGACCAGACTATCATTTTCACTGTGAGTTTAATAACTCAATTCATAAATTGAGTTGAAAAACTAACCTCAGTCCTTAGGAGGGTTGTGTGCTCACATGTGAAAGAGCTTACTTGTTAAAAAGATGAAATATATCTATGTCAAAAAAAAGTGTATACTCTATTGGTAATATTATTAAAAGTGTTGAAGTTGTTAGACTATTAAAAAATTATTATTTTCCAACTAAAATTTTATATTCAATGACTATTTCCACATATATTTTGATTGACTCAGTGATAAAAGAAAAAAAAATTCTTCGGAAATGTCACCACCCAACTGTAATAACCTTGAGTGACATTTTTGGAAAATTTTTGAAAAATTACCTCTTTAGCCCTTTCGATAGTTGCCCTGAGTCTCGTTGGATCAGCTTATGAGGTCAGTTTTGTAGCGGGATCGAAAAGTTGAAATTTTTGGAAGTTTTAAAGTTGGAAGCTCCTATAAGTTCATCAACGACTTTAGTCAACATCTGGAGCTACGAGTCTCAAAATGGAATTCTGTCAGTCTCATCAGCTCCGAAATGCGAATTGGTTTAAGAGTGTTGTTATCCTTAGTTTCAAAGTTTTTATGTGAATTACCTTTATGAACATTTTTACCCTTTTAACTTTAATACATTCTAATTAAAAAAATAGAAAAAAAACAGTTTACTTTTAAATAAAAAAGATATTATAATTTTTTTAAATTTCTGGCCAAATTCTGGCAGGTAAAATGCGGAATAACTTGGTAAAAGAGCCCTTGACCAATAGAAACAATAGACGGCTCATTGGGATAAATTTAGATGAACAACACCTCCCCTAGACACGTATGAACTCATTGAGAACGATTATGATGTAGTTCATGATCTGAAAAGAATTATCATGTAGAATACCACGTAGGATATTTATGTCTGGTTATTCAACTTATACAAATTCTTAATTGTATTCACTCTAACCACCATATACCTATCCAACATAATGTACACTAAAAATTTAAATCTGATAGAGATTTTTCAAATACATCACTCCCATCAAATCAATTAAAATTGTCATGATTCAAGAGTCTAGCATTTCATTGGCGAATCATAAATTTCACATTTTGGTGGAAGATTTGAAATTTAACTAGTAACTCAAGAAAGAGCTGGAAACACTCCCGAGCTCCTCGGGATCCGTCTCAACCATCCAACTAAGTCATAAATCATGTTTCGAATTTCAAGAGCTATCAGAACACAAATTTGAGTTCATTAACCGTATATATTGACTTTGGTAAAACCTTTCCGCATAGAAATTACTTTTAGTTCCGAATATATCTCATAAAATATTAGATATATTGATATTTCAAACTTCAGTTATTTTGTCACATATGTTTAAACTTAGATAAAAGTGTCTGAAATTTATTTGTACAAGCAATTCACCTAACTTCATATAATTAAATTTGCATTTTCATATGCAAATTTTTTAAAATTGCTTAGTCATCGCTATAACTTCTTCTTTTTGGTTTCTACCAGTGTTAAATATCATAAAATTTCATAAAATTTGCTACTTCATAAATCATATGCAAATTTTTAAAATTGGTTCAATCATAGATATAACTTATTCTTTTTCTTTTTTTTTTAACCTAGTGTTCGATATCCACTTTGAAGCTGAATTAAATTCGAATATAACTTAATTATTGCTTAAATAAACTTGAGAATATGAGATTGTCTATCCATGCAATTTCATGCAGCCGCCAAGCATATATTATAGCCACTTTTGTTGACTATATAGTCTATATAATGTAAGGATATAATTAATTTGGATAAAGATCTAAATGTGTACTTTGTTAAATATTATAGCCCTCTTGACTCGTTAGTTTTGTGAGGATATTAATTTAACTACCAATAAATTAGTTGACCAGACTATCATTTTCACTGTGAGTTCAATAACTCAATTCATAAATTGAGTTGAAAAACCAACCTCAGTCCTTAGAGGGTTGTGTGCTCATATGTGAAAGAGCTTCGCCAATTAATACTTTTACTTGTTAAAAAGATGAAATATATATATGTAAAAAAAAATTGTATACTTTATTGGTAATATTATTAAAAGTGTTGAAGGTGTTAGACTATTAAAAAATCATTATTTTCCAACTAAAATTTTATATTCAGTGACTATTTCCACATATATTTTGATTGAATCAGTGATAAAAGAAAAAAAAAATCCTTCGAAAATGTCGCCACCCAACTGTAATAACCTTGAGTGACATTTTTGGAATTTTTTTGAAAAAATTACCTCTTTACCCCTCCCGATAGTTGCCCTGAGTCTCGTTGGATCAGCTTATGAGGTCAGTTTTGTAGCGGGATCGAAAAGTTGAAATTTTTGAAAGTTTTAAAGGTTGGAAGCTCCTAAATTCATCAACGACTTTAGTCAACATCTGGGGCTACGAATCTCAAAATGAAATTTTGTCAGTCTCATCAGCTCCGAAATGCGAATTGGTTTAAGAGTATTGTTATCCTTAGTTTCAAAGTTTTTATGTGAATTCTATATATTATTATGGAAAGATCCTTTTGGCCAGAAAATTTGGCCAAAATAGTATTTTACCTTTATGAACATTTTTACCCTTTCAACTTTAATATATTTTAATTAAAAAATAGAATAAAGATCAGTTTATTTTTAAATAAAAAAGATATTATAATTTTTTAAATTTCGTGCCAAATTCTGATAGGTAAAATGCGGAATAACTTGGTAAAAGAGCCCTTGACCAATAGAAACAATAGACGGCTCATTGGGATAAATTTAGATGAACAACACCTCCCCTAGACACGTATGAACTCATTGAGAATGATTATGATGTAGTTCATGATCTGAAATAGAGGACGCTCCTAAGTTCATCAAACGACTTTAGTCAACATCTGGAGCTATGAGTCTTAGAATGGAATTTTGTTAGTTCTATCCGCTTTGGAATGCGAAATTTGGTCTAGGAGTGTTGTCATTCTTAGTTTCAAAATTTTTATGTGAATTTTATATATTATTATATGCCGGGTAAAATGTGAAATAACCAATACATGAATAACTTGATAAAAAAGCTCTTGACCAATAGAAACATTAGACGGCTCATTGGGATAAATTTAGATGAACAACACCTCCCCTAGAAAGGTATGGACTCATCGAGAATGATTATGATCTAGTTCATGATCTGAAATAGAGAGAGCTTTAAAGTAACTAATACATAAATAACTTGGTAAAATATAGCATGATAAAAATCTTGGTCAAAGTAGGTTGGCTGTTGGTCCACCACATCTATGCATTATATATAGAGAAACTTTGTTCACAATCTGAGAGAGTAAAACTCAAAAGACTCTTTTTTCTCTCTACTTTTGAATATATTGAGGTATTTCTTGTTAGACTTTTTAGTTTAATAATATTTTTTTAGGGAATGATATATTGTGTTATATTATACTAACTAACTAAAATAAATTATTGGATGCATGCAGGAGGATGGGAGGTGGTGGTAATATGAGCAGTAAAATAGAAGAAAAGAAAAATGATGTTGCGAAAAGAGTTCCATCTTCAAAGCCGCCTTTTACAATTGGTGACATAAAGAGGGCTATCCCTCCCCACTG
>NC_064285.1:7867789-7882777 GCF_019186545.1 Solanum stenotomum
CCCCTCGCCCCCCGCCCCACACCCTTTTGTCTTCTTTCGAAAAGAGTCAAAATCGCAAGAAAATGGGTGTTTTCCCTAAATGGTGTAAGAAATTTATGGAATTTGAATTTCGAATGTACCTTTGTCCTCACCCGAAATCAGCCTTTTCCCCCCCAAAAATTAAAAAAAAAAAAAATTTGCCCTAATTCCCATCTGTATATGTTCTGGCCTTCTTCAAAAAAAAAGAAGAGAGGAGGAACCACTAATTTCATTACTCAAAAAAAACAGAGAGAATTCCCAAAAAAAATTAATAGACTTAGAGATCGAAAAATTTGTAGAAATAGCTACAAAACATACACTTGGGAGCTCAAAAAAGCTTAGTGATTTCTCCGTTCGAATTCGTTGGAGTTCGACAGAGCTTCTCGAAATTCTCGAAGCTCATTTTGTGGTGAAGGCGGAAAAGCTTCTCTACTCCTCGTCCCATTTCGCTGCACGGAATAAGGTAGAACCCTCTCATTTGTGATACCTCCCTCGTTTATCTGTATTCCAGTGTGATGCTACTGGCCATATGTTGTTTGCTATTTACTTGATATTAAGCTCTAGACGACTTGATACATTATGTTCTTCTTTAAATGATTCTGGCATTTTATCTTAAACATTGATTCAAAATTTTCTTTCGCCATTTCGTAGGTGGTGTTTCTCTGTTTTGAGTTCATTTCGCTGCTTGATTTCTCTTTGTTTTGTTTTAATGCATGAATCTATGTTTTCTTGTCTTCCACTGCCTAGATATTAGGTCTCTTCCACTCTGTTGCTATAATATTATCTCTTTCCTTTTTGAAATAAGGCAGAATCTAAAAAATATAAATATGAAATAGTTGGTATGGAGGTTGTATTTGGTTTTATTCATGTTTGTTTAGCCTAGTAGTCGGCTAGGCCTTGACTCGTTGGTTTCGTCTTGTTCTCTCACCCACGTTTCTCCTTGTTATTTTATAGCTCATTTAATGATCATTGTTAAGTCTTGTTCTCTACTGACTTTGTCTATTTTTGTCATGCTTCATGTCCATTTGTTCGGAGTATTATTATCCGATTCTTAGAGTATTTTGTGTAGTTCATCACGGTACTCTCTTGACTTGTTTCTGAGTGTTGAAACACAACTGTTCTTACTTCATTGCCTTATTTGGATTTTTTTTAAAAAAAAAAAAATGCGAAAGTTCGTCTCTTATTTTGTCTCGCTGTATTAATATTTTCGGGATGATTTGTGTAGGAACAAAGCTGTTAATTTCATTTTAAGTGTCATATAATCTGATTTTATTTTATTTTATTTATTTTTTAATTTTATTTTATTTTATTTATTTGTTATTATTATTATAATTATTATTATTATTATTATTATTATTATTTCACTATTCTTAAGAATGTTAAATTATAATATGCATCTTCCTTTATTGTTTGGAGTTTACTGTCAGGGAGGAATGAAAAGATGTTTGTGAGCATTCCGTTAATAATGAGCTAAATATTGGTTTATCATGGATTGTTTTCTAGGATTCTAGTGTTTTCTAGGATTTTAATGCTTTCTAGGCCTTCTCGCTTCATTTTATTTTGAGTTTGGTAGTATGTAAAATATTAAAATATGGTAGTAAATAAATAGTAAAATACGGTAGCAAGTAAATTTAGAATATGATAGTATAATAAATATTAAAATACGGTAGTATATAGATTTTAGAATATGGTAGTATAATAAATATTAGAATATAGTAGTGTAATATATAGTAGTGTAATAAATATTAGAATATAATAAATTTTCTTATATTATTCATAATTCTTACTTACTGATTCTCATTTTCGTGTTTGCATGTGAAATTTGTCCGGGGCCTCACGGACTCTATCCTCGCATTTTCCTTTGGGCCACGGAGGCCCATATCCCCTTTTATCCGAGTCAGCCAAATATTTAAATGGACGAACAGGTCTTGAAATTGAAAGAAAAGCAGAGCAAATTGGGAGTTGAAAAAGATTGGACCAAAGCCTACCTTTATTTATTCGGAATTATATTTTGTTATTATTGGGCCTAAGCCCTTGTCATTTTACTTACTATTATTTGTTAGTTCCTAGGACAGGTGGAGAAATTGGGCTTAAGGTCCAAAAGAAAGATATTTATTTGGGCCAAAAACTTAAATATACAACTTAAAGTCTTTAATTACATCAATATAGCAATACTTTTTTTTTTCAATTATATAACAATATTTTTTTTTCAAAACTAGAATTTTTATTTTTTTAAAAAAACATTTACCAAGTCAGCCACAAATATCATGTATCTCTTAAATTTCTCCAATTATTTTACTTTCCTTGATTTACTCAATTTGTTATATATTATCTCCCATGAAGAGAGGTTTCATACAAAAATAAAACTCCTCTTCTCTACAAAGATCGACGATCCAAAATGCATACCAATAACTTTTCAATTCTAATTCAACATAGCGAGCGATGGGACTCATCAGGTAATTGATAAAAAACAGTTCATATGGTGGGTTTTTTTGTGGTTGTATTTGATTTTTCACAACATATCGATTTTGATCTTTTTTGTAGTTATTCTTTTGATTTATTTTGTCGATTTTGGTGGAATGTAAATTCTTATGATTTGTTTGATGTTCTGGAGCATCCATATGTTGGTTTAATTATTAAATAAATATTAAAATTTATCAATTGTTTGTGGAATAATATTGAGTTTTTCACAGCATCTGGGTTTTTATTCTTTTGGTATTGATTCGTTGTTTTATGTTAACAATTTTGGTGTAATTATAGCAACTTCATATGATTTTTATTGTAATCGATCTGATCTGTCGAATAAAATTTTTATGAAAATTTTAGGTTTAATTGATTAATGCAACAACTTAAAATAACATCATAAATTGTGTGTTTAAATTGGTATGTTGAATGGCGTATGTTAACAGATTGTATCAATAGTTACTTTTGATATGTGATATGGTGTACACATACCAACTTCAACTAAGATTGTAGGTGCATGTATATGTGTATTTTGTTGTATTATTTGGTATATAAAATACAACAATAAAATAATATTTTGGTACATTGTTTGGTTTATTTTGATTATCTGAATTGGTGTATATAATAAATTGAAAAATTGATAATATATTGATACATTTTTGGTGTATTTTAATTATCTGAACTGGTGTATATAATAACATTAAAAAATTAATAATATGTTGAGTGGTATGTGATCTGGTACTTATGCTCGAATTGGTGGTATGTGTTGATGTATTTTTTGGTCTAAATTGTAATACCTTAAATGTCAGAATACTTATGATATGTTTATTGGTATGATAAATTATTTGGTATATATGTTAGTGTGAATTACCACAAGTAAGCCAATTTATTATTAGTACAGTAATTGGTGAAAAAGTTAGTCACTTACTAGAGTGTATCAAAAAAAAAAAACTTAGTTGTGTGTCATCAATTACCAATGTAACTATCAAGATGTTTAAATATATGGATGTAGTAATTGCATTCTGCAAAATTTAGCAAATTATTAAGAGTTTGTAATTCAATTCATGGTAAGTATTAACAATACTATATTATACATAGTATGTTTTGGTATTATTATTGATAATGTATGTTTTAAATTGAAGGTACGCTCATCAACTGAATACCTGCATATAGTTATAGATGGTGCAAAGAGGTTTACGGTGTGTCTGAATACTGGTATGAGCAGTTGTGGCAGATTTCAACATGATGAGATCCCTTGTAGTCATGTAATTGATGCTATCAGATATAGGAATAAACATCGCGATGACTATTATTCTGCTTATTATAGTAATAAGAATTATCAGGATACATATGCAATACCAATAGAATCCTTGCCTTGCGAAAGCACTTGGGATATTCCATCACATGTTTTGAAAGAGGTAATATTACCACCAATTGCAAGAAAGCAGCCAGGTAGACCACAAAAAAATGATCGCAAAAAGGAATTCACCGAAAGAAAGGGGAAGAAAAGAAAAATCACCTCTAGTGAATGTGGTTTATCTGGGCATAACAAGAAGACTTGCCCAAAAAAATCACATGAGAATTAGCGTTATATATTTTTATTGTTATTTTTACTTTGCAGAAAGTTATGCAATTGAACTCATTTATTTGATTATACAGTTGAACTCAATGAAGCCTTATTTGAAAGTTGATTACTATTTGGTATCTTATTAATATTATTGAATCCGTAATTGTTATTAATGGCTATCATAAACTCATTTAATAATCGTGTTGTGAATGAGCAAGTGAGGTTGGTATAGTTTCAGCCTAAAACAAAAATAATTAAAAACTAGTTAATGTGAAGAACTTGGTTATCAGAATTAATAGACTATGTTAATGTAAAAAGTTGATTAAACCAATTATTTGAAAAAATATAGGACTATTGAAAAAATGAGGTGTGTTAATATATTGGTTTAATCTGGAACCATAATATATACAATTTGTTAAAGGAAAAATTTGGTGAACTTACGTTAAAATAGGAACGAAAATTGGTAAACATATAGGAACATAATAATGGTTGTATGTAGGGATCATATGTTTGCATTATATACCAACCTAAAACAATAAATTTGAAAAAAATTACTTAAAGTTAAAATCATGATTTGAATGATACCAGAAAAAAACTCACTCTGTTAATGTAAAAAATTGGTTTACTTATAATAAAAACTACACAAAACTTGGTAAACTTAATGGTATATATAGCAAGCTAAAACATTGAATGAAAACAAATAGCACAAATAAAACAGATTTGATATAATATTTGAGTAATGCTAAAATCAATTGACATAATAATGGTTGTATAAAGTAATTCAAATGTTTGAATTATACACCGACCTATAACGGTGAATTGTAAAAAAAAACTATAAAAGGTTAATATTTTGGTTTGGATTGTTACCAGAATTAACATATTATGTTCAAGTAAAAAAATTGTTAGGCGTTAGAATCTGATAAGAAGAGAATGGATGGTTAGGCGTTAGAAATTATGGTGAGGCCTCTGGTTAATTGAAATGACAAGCGATTAAGTGAAGAAGATGTAAGGTTTAAGAGATATGGATGAATAAAATTGAAGGGTTATCTCAATATACTGCTAAAAAAAGGAATCCTAATATATCTTGGAAATAACTCAGTTATTGATAATTGTACTAATTTTGTTGGTATCATAAAAATCTTTAAATAAAAGGAATAAATCAATATGGACAGAAAAAATGACTACAAAACTTAAAAAGGAAAATAAAAAAATAATGAAACGTGTGAAAATGGATTTGTAATATTTCTTGGAACTATACCTCAATTATAGTACTGTAACAACTTTATTGGTTCCACAAATCCTTATATAAAAGGAATCCCAATAAATTTCTACAAAACATAAAAAAGAATAAACAAACGTGTGGATGTGGGTCTATTTAATGAGAGAGAATATATGATAAAATTAAATACCTAATTACACTCCACATAATATGGCACTAACTATTAAGAGTCAGAGAGAGAAATTCGGTAATTTTTTTTTTAAGTAAAATAAAAAATTAAATGTTTTGTTATGTATGTAATTTAAAAACTTAGTTTGTAATTAAATATAAGTATATTGATATTTTGTTAATAGAAGTCTTAAGTAGTATACTTTTGTAATTTTTCCCAAATAAATTCCAAATAGTGTATGAAGTTATTTTTAGTTATGGAAAAGTAGNAAAATAATTAAAAACTAGTTAATGTGAAGAACTTGGTTATCAGAATTAATAGACTATGTTAATGTAAAAAGTTGATTAAACCAATTATTTGAAAAAATATAGGACTATTGAAAAAATGAGGTGTGTTAATATATTGGTTTAATCTGGAACCATAATATATACAATTTGTTAAAGGAAAAATTTGGTGAACTTACGTTAAAATAGGAACGAAAATTGGTAAACATATAGGAACATAATAATGGTTGTATGTAGGGATCATATGTTTGCATTATATACCAACCTAAAACAATAAATTTGAAAAAAATTACTTAAAGTTAAAATCATGGTTTGAATGATACCAGAAAAAAACTCACTCTGTTAATGTAAAAAAATTGGTTTACTTATAATAAAAACTACACAAAACTTGATAAACTTAATGGTATATATAGCAAGCTAAAACATTGAATGAAAACAAATAGCACAAATAAAACAGATTTGATATAATATTTGAGTAATGCTAAAATCAATTGACATAATAATGGTCGTATAAAGTAATTCAAATGTTTGAATTATACACCAACCTATAACGGTGAATTGTAAAAAAAATTATAAAAGGTTAATATTTTGGTTTGGATTGTTACCAGAATTAACATATTATGTTCAAGTAAAAAAATTGTTAGGCGTTAGAATCTAATAAGAAGAAAATGGATGGTTAGGCGTTAGAAATTATGGTGAGGCCTCTGATTAATTGGAATGACAAGCGATTAAGTGAAGAAGATGTAAGGTTTAAGAGATATGGATGAATAAAATTGAAGGGTTATCTCAATATACCGCTGAAAAAAGGAATCCTAATATATCTTGGAAATAACTCAGTTATTGATAATTGTACTAATTTTATTGGTATCATAAAAATCTTTAAATAAAAGGAATAAATCAATATGGACAGAAAAATTGACTACAAAACTTAAAAAGGAAAATAAAAAAATAATGAAACATGTGAAAATGGATTTGTAATATTTCTTGGAACTATACCTCAATTATAGTACTGTAACAACTTTATTGGTTCCACAAATCCTTATATAAAAGGAATCCCAATAAATTTCTACAAAACATAAAAAAGAATAAACAAACGTGTGGATGTGGGTTTGTTTAATGAGAGAGAATATATGATAAAATTAAATACCTAATTACACTCCACATAATATGACACGAACTATTAAGAGTCAGAGAGAGAAAATCCGGTAAGTTTTTTTTTAAGTAAAATAAAAAAATTAAATGTTTTGTTATGTATGTAATTTAAAAACTTAGTTTGTAATTAAATATAAGTATATTGATATTTTGTTAATAGAAGTCTTAAGTAGTATACTTTTGTAATTTTTCCTATTTATTTCATGTTAGACCAGGACAGGTGCAGGTGACTCAAATGGGCCTCCGGCCCAAAACAAAAATGGGCCCAAATACTGGTCCAGGCGGACAGAAACTAGATTTGGGTCCAACTCTCTTTCCCTCTTTACTTTACTGTGTTTGTTTTGCTTATTAATATTTGTCGTTAACCTTAAGGTCGAAAAATTCAAATCCCCGAGAGACGTTCATTTTGATTTAACAATTTAACTAAACCGATCATCTCTTCAAAACCTAAGAATAAGTTTACAAAATATTTCGCTTAGATAAATATTTCTTCATTTTATTTTTCTTTTAAAATGGTCCTAACTAACAAATAATTCAATTTTGCAAGTTAAACTAAGTTAAAATTATTTTAGCCAAATAATTAATCGTCGGATAACCGCATTAGCGGGTGTTCTAGGTGCTTTCAAACCCTTCCTAGAACACTAATATGAACCCCCGAACCCCCTTTTCAAATTTTCACTAGATTCCTGTTTTAGTCTTGTGAAAATGAATAGTTTTCTTGATTTTTCTTAAAAATTAAGTGGCGACTCTAAACCAGTCCAAAATAATATTTTCCTTATAAAACACTTTCAACTTTAATATATTTTAATTAAAAAATAGAATAAAGATCAGTTTACTTTTAGATAAAAAAGATATTATAATTTTTTAAATTTCTGGCCAAATTCTGGCAGGTAAAATGCGGAATAACTTGGTAAAAGAGCCCTTGATCAATAGAAACAATAGACGGCTCATTGGGATAAATTAAGATGAACAACACCTCCCCTAAGATAACCATAGATTCTAAGGTTCAAGATTCAAATTACTAAGTTAGAGGAGTAATTACTAAGAATCAAATTACCTTTACCGATGAAAGCGATGGAAAATTCTCCCTAGATGACCCTTGCTCTTCCCAAAACATGTTTTCAAAAATTATAAGCAGTTTTGGGGAATTTACTACAAAAATTGCAACTAACCCCCCTATAGAGTCTCAAACCCACTATAGCGGCATCGCCATAGTGGAAATTAATCCCCCGGCGTGACACCCATTATAACGGCTTAAACGAGATAGTAACTAAAAAATCCTCTCAAAAGTCTTAATTTCGCAACACACCTTCGAACCTTGAAGTTCTAAAATAACTCGTTCACACCAAATTCGATATCGAGAGTTCTACTCATTTGAATTCGATTTTGAAAAAAGTTACAGAATCCTTAATGTCTTAGCTAATAGAAAGAAAAAAAACAACTCAAGCTTAGACATTTTACCCATCCTTTTCTGGATTTCTCTAGATCTCACCTTGCTCAGATTTCGTCTAAGACTGGTCTAGCCTAGAATTTTCAATTCGCGATTCCAAAAGTTTCTTACCCAATTATTTTCACCATTTGTTTACACATAACTACCGAAAGAGTTGTTACATTTTTGGATCCCAACTACTGACGACAATGACATTTTAAACAAAATTATTAACTAAAAATATTTTAATTCTTTACACTTAGTTTAAGAATATTTTTAACCTTTTTTTATTATTTCAATAATGCATGTTTCTACTGACAAATTACTAGTGGTACATTAAAGTCAAGAAAGACAACTATGAAAGAAGAATGGAAAATGTCATTGTTTTCTCAAGTCCTTGCAGAGGGTTGACTTAGAAACTTCATTCCGATGTTTACTCATTAAGTGAACGTTTACGCCTTTACTGTACTCCCTCCGTCCTCAATTGTTTGACAGATATACTAAAAATAGATATTCAAGATTAATTGTATATTTAAATAATCAAGAAATAATTAGTCACTTTTTTCCAATTCTACCCTTAATGATTGTGTAGTTCAATTGAAAAGTTATATGGACTTTTGATATTCTTGATATAATAGGGTTATATTAGTCAAATTACACCTTGTATTAAATTTTCCTTGAGGGATGTGCATGAGCTTACCCTGACAAACAATTGTGGACGGAGGGTGTAATTATCAGACACTTGTGCATTATCCACTCAAATAATCATCTTATTTTGCATTGCATTTCGTAAAAAGAGAAATTTTTTCTCCGTTTATTTTTATTTATCCACTATATTATATTAAAAATATATTTTTTAGTTTTATTTATCACTTTAAGAATATTAAAAGAAGAACATATTTTTCATATTTTCTTCTTACCATAAACTACTTCAATTCAAATTATTCATCAAAATATAAGACTAAACATCCGTTAATATGAGTAATATAATGTAATACTCATAGCAATTATTATTTATTAATGTAAATTCAAACTGGACAAACAAAAATCAACAAAGACAATTCTTTACATGTCAAAGAACGCTGCAGATTAATTAGTGCTATATCACATAGACATTATAATGCAATAATACATAAATATGACCATTAACTTGACTTCAGTTGAAAATTATATATGACTTTTAACTTTGGATGTGCACAAGTAGACACTTAAACTTGTAAAAAATTGAACAAATAGACACATTTATCTTGCATGACGTCCTACATAGTAGTTTTGTGTCATATGTGACATTCTATGTGTATCATGCTACATATGACACATATGTCTACTTGTTCAATTTATACAAATTTAAGTGTCTATTTATGCACACCCAAAATTAAAAATTATAATTGACAACTAAAATCAAGGTAAGAGTCATGTTTATATATTATACCGACATTATAATAAGTGTAGGAGTGTATTGGAAGTAATAGGGTCTAATGAAAGCCCTAAAACCAAACCAAGTTGAAAGATACGTGATAGACTAAAAATTTAAATGAACTCACAATTCCTAAGATAAAAAAAGGTGTATCCAATAAAAGATGTTCGAATATAATTTTCAACGGTTCAAATTGTCTAGCATTAAATTTGGACTTTTGTTTAAAAAGTCATATACTCATTCCCTAAAGTATATTTGGATGTTTTTTACATTTTGTATTGTTCATAAGGCATACCATGGAGATTTCAAAAGAAAACAACAACACACAAAAGTCTAATTACAATTCTATTTAAGTGACTCTAAGTTATCATAGTGGATCTCTTGTATAAAGCAAAATCAAATAAAACAATGAGCTTAGTCAAGAAAGACAACTATATGAAAGTAAAATAATGGAAATATTAATATTTTTCCAAGTGAAATTTCAAATGAAAGCTATACCACACACAAATATGTCCCTTTTTGGTTGAATTTTGGCTTAATCCTTTAAAGTTGTCCGCATAATTAATTTAGACACTTTAGCTAAGACTTATACCTATTAGGCACTCTAATATTAACGAATATATATCTATTGAACCCAAATAATTAATTGTAATGTTTACCAATTAAGTGAAAAATTGAACTTTAATTTGTACACAAAGTTATGAAGTCATTCTTAAAGAATATTATAAGACATAACATATTAATGTGTCATTTAACTGGACTTCAACTGACATTTATGTCATTCAACTTTAGGTGTGCATAAGTAGATACTTAAATTTGTATAAAATTAAACAAGTAGACACACACGTCCTACATGTCATATTAATTACATATAGGACGTCATATTGGATGTGAATTGTCACTTAAGACGTCACGTAGGACGCATGTGTTTACTTGTTCATTCAATTTTATACAAGTTTTAGATGCCTACTATAATGTTCTTAGCTGAGAAGTTGGAGGATATAAATAGATATCAACTGAAATCAAGTTAAATAACACATCAATATAGTATGCCAAAATATAATGTTCTTTGCATTTATCATGGTTTAAAAGTCTTGCCATTGAAATTTCATTTATAATCCTCCACATGGACAGCTCCTCTTAAAATGAATACAAAAGTAGATAAAACAAAGAGTAGAGTCAAAAAAGACGACATCTATGAATCTTGAAGAGTGAAAACTTTTTCCTATGTACCAAAAACAATAAATGAAGAATGCAAATGCTAAATCCTTGCACGAGTTTTGACCTATAAATTTCAAATGAAAAATACAAAGCACAAATAATTGCTTTCAACCATCATGGGTTAGATATTGAGTGGAATAAACATAAATGTTCCATAACTTGGCTTCATACATCTATGTCCTTTAACTTTTTTCTTTTTGTCTTTTTCTTTCGGTATCCGTTATCCGCATTGGAGCCCGACTAAATTTAAATTGGCACTGAAAAGTTTCACAATGAGAGTGAAATACTCCCTAACAAGGGCGACTTTGTACCCAGAGGGACTCAAACCCGAAATCTCTAGTTAAGGATGATGGAGTACTTATCTATGATTATGTTCTCAAACTTTAGATGTGCACAAGTAGACACACACGTCCTACGTGACATAATACATATATAAGACGCTACATAAAACATGAATTAATTGTCATGTAGAATACCACATAGAATATATATATATATATATAACTTTATACAAATTTAAGTACCTAAATTATAAGAGATTCAACTTTACCAGATACCCAACACCATTAAATTTCACTACCCAACCGCATCTACATCATAATTTTTCTTAGATTTGGATATTTTCATGTCTATTCACTTTAACCACCATCTCCCTATCCAACATAATGTACACTAAAAACTTAAATCTGATAGAGACTTTTCAAATTCATAAATATGCCTTTTAAGGTTTATATATTTATGCCATCTAATTTTATTTGTTTTAATTTCTCATTTGGTGTTTAATATTTGCATTAAAATTTGACTAAATTTGGAGTTGCACCAGAAAGTTTCACATCGTAAGTATAACACTCCCTAACAAAGGTGACTTCGTACTTAGGGGAATTCGAACCCGAGACCACTGATTAAGGATGAATTAGTACTTACCTCGGGTTATATCCTCCTCCAATTTTAGATGTGCACAAATAGCTACTTAAACTTGTATAAAATTGAACAATTTTAGACATACACGTCTTACGTGGCATAATACATATAAGACGTCACATAAGATGAGAATTGTTATTTAGGATGCCATGTAGAATATATGTATCTATTTGTGCAACTTTATACAAATTTAAGTGCATAAATTATGTGAAATTCAATTTTTTCAGATATCCTACACCATTGAATTTCACTACCCAACAGCATCCATATCATAAATTTTCTTAGGTTTGGATGTTTTCATGTCTATTCACTCTATATATCTATATAAACCACCATCTCCCCATCCAATATAATGTACACTAAAAACTTAAATCTGATAGAGACTTTTTAGATACATAAATATGTCTTTTAATTTTACTTTATATATTTATGTCCTCTAATTTTTTTTCTTTTTGACTTCTCATTCGATATTCGATATCTGCATTGGAGTCCGATTAAATTTGAATTTGTGTGGGGAAGACCTATATTGGGGGTAAAAACGCTTCCTAACAAAGGCGACTCTGTACCCATGGGGGGACTCGAACCCGAGACCTATGATTAGGGATGAAGGAGTACTTACCTCTGGTTATACCTCTAACTTTGGATGTGTGTACAAGTTAACACTTAAACTTATATAAAATTGAACAAGCAGATACACAGGCCTTACACGACATAATACACATAAGATGCCACATAAGACGAGAATTGTCACGTAGGACATTTATGTCTGATTATTCAACTTTATACAAATTCTTAAATGTATTCCCTCTAATCACCATATACCTATCCAACATAATGTACACTAAAACTTAAATCTGATAGAGATTTTTTCAAGTACATCACTTCCATCAAATCAAGTAAAATTGTCATGATTCAAGATTGTAGCATTTCATTGGCGAATTATAACGCGTAAATAAGTCTTCTAAGTTTTAACTATGTTTTCAGGTCTATTCATTAGCAGAAAAACAACATACACCTTTTAAGAGAGATCCCATAAGTATATCATAAATTTCAAATTTTGATGGAAGATGAAATTTAACTAGTAACTCAAGAAAAAGCTTGAAACACTCTCAAGCTCGTCGGGATCCGTCTCAACCATCCAACTAAGTCATAAATCATTTTTCGAAATTCAAGAGCTGTCATAACTCAAATTCGAGTTCATTAACTATATATTGGCTTTGGTGAAACCTTTCCGCATAGAAATTACTTTTACTTTCGATTATATCTCATAAAATATTAGATATTGATATTTCAAACTTCAGATATTTTGTCACATATGTTTAAAATTAGATAAAAGTATCTGAAATTTATTTACACAAACAATTTAAATTTGCAATTTCATATAATATCATATTGGTAATATTATTAGAAGGGTTGAAGTTGTTAGACTATTAAAAAATTATTATTTTCCAACTAAAATTTTATATTCAGTGACTATTTCCACATATATTTTGATTGAATCAGTGATAAAAGAAAAAAGAAATTCCTTCGAAAATGTCACCACCCAACTGTATTAACCTTGAGTGACATTTTTGGAAATTTTGAGAATGATTATGATGTAGTTCATGATCTGAAATAGAAGGCGCTGAATTGTTTTCATAACCCCTGTATTGCATATACTAAAATAGCATGATAAAAATCTTGGTCAAAGTAGGTTGGCTGTTGGTCCACCACATCTATGCATTATATATAGAGAAACTTTGTTCACAATCTGAGAAAGTAAAACTCAAAAGACTCTTTTTTCTCTCTACTTTTGAATATATTGAGGTATTTCTTGTTAGACTTTTTAGTTTAATAATATTTTTTTAGGGAATGATATATTGTGTTATATTATACTAACTAACTAAAATAAATTATTGGATGCATGCAGGAGGATGGGAGGTGGTGGTAATATGAGCAGTAAAATAGAAGAAAAGAAAAATGATGTTGCGAAAAGAGTTCCATCTTCAAAGCCGCCTTTTACAATTGGTGACATAAAGAGGGCTATCCCTCCCCACTGCTTTGAACGATCTCTTATTAAGTCGTTCTCGTATCTTATTCAGGATCTCATACTTGTCTCCATCTTTTACTACATTGCCAACACTTACTTTCACCTCATTCCATCCCCATATAGTTATGTAGCATGGACTATTTACTGGATTGCTCAAGGTTGTGTTGGGGAAGGAATATGGATCCTTGCTCATGAATGTGGACACCATGGCTTCAGTGATTACCAATGGGTAGATGACACCGTTGGTCTTATCCTCCACTCTGCACTTTTAACACCATACTTTGCATGGAAACATAGTCATCGTCGTCACCATTCCAACACTGCTTCCATTGAGAATGATGAAGTCTACAAACCAAGAATTAAATCAAAACTAAGATGGTACTACAAATACTTGAATAATCCACTAGGAAGACTACTCATACTTGCCTTCACCCTTACTTTTGCATGGCCTTTGTACTTGCTCTTCAATGTCTCAGGAAAAAAATATGACCGTTTTGCAAGTCACTATTATCCATATAGCCCAATATATAGTGATCGTGAGAGACTACAAATCTACATTTCAGATGCAGGTGTCATTGCAACAACTTATTTGTTGTATCGCGCTACTATGATAAAAGGCCTAGCTTGGGTTTTTTGCATCTATGGGGTACCCCTTCTTATTGTCAATGGGCTTGTAGTGTTTATCACTCTTTTGCACCACACTCACTCTTCATTGCCACATTATGATTCAACTGAGTGGGATTTTCTAAGGGGAGCTTTAGCTACAGTAGATAGAGACTATGGTTTCTTAAATAAGGTGTTTCACAATGTTACTGATACACATGTTTTGCATCATATATTTCCATACATATCACATCACCATGCAGTTGAGGCAACAAAAGCTATCAAACCATTGTTGGGAGAATACTATAAATTTGATGATACACCAATTTTAAAGGCAATGTGGAGGGATATAAATGAGTGCATCTTTGTGGAGAAAGAAAAGGATAAGGGTATTTATTGGTACAAGAACAAGATTTGAAACAACAATTCCTACCTTCAATGCTAAACCTAAGTACGTGGTTCCACTAATGTGTGCTTTTCTTGTATTATTGTACTA
>NC_064285.1:7882917-7887712 GCF_019186545.1 Solanum stenotomum
GTTTATTAGTGGAATGGCATGAAGAAGGGCATTGCTGAGTTTGTTGCTAAGTGTCCAAATTGCCAACAAGTGAACGTTGAACACCAAAGGCCCGGTGGTTTGGCTCAGAGGATAGAACTTCCAGAGTGGAAGTGGGAGATGATCAATATGGATTTCATCACAGGGTTGCCAAGATCTCGCAGACAGCATGATTCTATTTGGGTAATTGTCGATCGAATGACAAAGTCAGCTCATTTTCTACCGGTAAAGACTACCAATACAGCAGAAGATTATGCCAAGTTGTATGTTCAAGAGATAGTGAGACTTCATGGAGTCCCAATCTCCATTATTTCAGATAGAGGTGCACAGTTTACTGCACAGTTCTGGCAATCTTTTCAGAAGGGCTTGGGTTCGAAAGTGAACTTAAGTACTGCTTTTCACCCTCAGACTGATGGGCAAGCAGAGCGCACTATTTAGACCGTAGAGGATATGTTGAGGGCTTGTGTAATCGATTTCAAAGGGAATTGGGATGATCACCTACCCCTCATTGAGTTTGCCTACAACAACAGTTATCACTCTAGCATCCAGATGGCTCCATATGAAGCTCTTTATGGGAGAAGATGTAGATCTCCTATTGGATGGTTTGAAGTTGGTGAAACACAGTTGATAGGACCAGATTTAGTTCACCAAGCTATGGAGAAGGTGAAAGTGATTCAAGAGAGGTTGAAAACGGCACAGAGTCGTCAGAAATCCTACACCGATGTTAGGAGAAGGGCGTTAGAATTTGAAATAGACGATTGGGTATATTTGAAGGTTTCACTCATGAAAGGCGTTATGAGGTTTGGTAAGAAGGGTAAACTTAGTCCCCGGTATATTGGACCTTACCGCATAGCCAAGAGGATTGGCAATGTTGCTTATGAGTTGGAGTTACCACAGGAACTAGCAGCAGTTCATCCGGTATTTCACATCTCTATGTTGAAGAAGTGCATAGGCGATCCTTCATTGATCCTACCGACTGAAAGTATTAAGATCAAGGATAACTTATCTTATGAGGAGGTTCCTGTTCAAATTTTGGATCGTCAAGTTCGTAGGTTGAGAACGAAAGATGTAACCTCAGTTAAGGTCCTATGGAGGAACCAATTTGTTGAGGAAGCAACTTGGGAAGCCGAAGAGGACATGAAGAAGAGATATCCACATCTCTTTGAATCCGGAGGAAATGCAGATTGAGGTATTAATTTCCTTCTTAGTACTCTTTAAATTATAGTGGGCATGTTGTTGTTGTTGCATGATTGCTTGTTGGGTATTTGAATTAATATTACACCATTAGCCTTGTAAGAGTAACCTCATTCGAGGACGAATGTTCCCAAGGGGGGAGATATTGTAACATCCGACAATTTAAAATGAATATGAAGAAGTTTGAAATTGGAAGTAGTCATTTTTTTGAAAAAATTTAAAATCTGGAAATTTGGCAGTCCAGAATCTGGAAATTTGGCTAAGTTCAAAAATCTGGAAATTTGGCTAAGTGTGGAAATCAGTGAGTTTTTGGCCAACTTTGAGCAGTCTTAACTCCTAGTTCAGGATGAGTTAGGAGTAGTTCTAGTTATGGTTGTGAATCTTGTGGAACGATCTTTCCAACGCCACCGAGTTTGCTCGATTTCGAGTTTGTATGAGCGAGTTATGCCCTTTGAAAGTTGGGGTAGTTGGCAGGGAGTCCGTCCGAAAATTTAAGGGCATTTTGGTCTTTTCACAAATCATTTCTTTTGAGGTTATATTGTGTGTTAGGCTGATTTTGGATCATTTTATCCCATTATAAAAGAGAGAAAGTTAGGGTTCTTGAGAGTGAAGAAGAGAGAAAGAAGAGAAGAAGAAGAGGAGATAAAGGAGATTCGTCAAGATCATCGTGGATTTTCGTCAGGGGTGATCCCCATCAAGGTATATGAGTTCTTTAGTGTGGGTTGATCCTTTCCCCCACACACCAAGCTCATTTTATGATTTGAGAAAAGATTGGAATTGTTGTTGAAGTTATTGTTGGTTGTGGGACATGATTTGGGTGTGTTTTTGAGTTGAATCTCTTGTGTGTTGAGGGATTTTATGATCTTAGTGTTGGTTGGTTCATACCCCCACACACCAACTCGTTTTAAATTCCAAGAAAAGATTTATTTTGATTGTTGAAATTGTTGGTTGTGTTGTTGAAGTTCTTGTTGATGAGGGATATGTTTCCGGTTGTATTCTTGAGTTGAATCTATTGTATGTTGAGGGTTTTATGTTTCTAAGTGATTGGGGCTTAAATCTTTGAAGTTGAGGGCTGGCAGAGTGCAGAGTGCCCAGCAATCCCATTTGAAGTTGAGGGCTGGCAGAGTGCAGAGTGCCCAGCAGTCCCATTTGAAATTGAGGGCTGGCAGAGTGCAGAGTGCCCAGCAGTCCCATTTGAAATTGAGGGCTGGCAGAGTGCAGAGTGCCCAGCAGTCACATTTGAAGTTGAGGGCTGGCGCCCCGCGCCTCTTAGAGCGCCAAGGACGCCAATCCTTCCCGTTACCTTCATTCCCCACTTTTTCCTAGTTGTTTCCAACACTCCAAGGTACTTCTAAAAGTCAAGAACTCATCCGTAACATGTGATTAAACACCTTGAATCCAAATTTCAATTCAAGTGAAGTTAGTTTCCAATTCAAGTGAAGTTAGTTTCCAAGTCTAGTCGAGTTAGAAGTCAAGTGAAATTAGGAGTCAAGCTTAGAGGTTAAGAAGTTAGTTCAAGGAAGTCCTCCAAGCTTTTCAAGAGTCTTTATTGAACGTTTCAACTTCATTCTAAGGCTCAAGTTGCAAGTCAAGTAAAGAGTAAAGAGTCAAGGGTTTAAAGTTGAGTTCATTTCTCAAAGTTATTAGGGAACTATGTATTCCAAAAGAAGTTTTAAAGAAATGTCTTTACATTTAAACAATGTTGGAAACTGAGATTTCCAAAAGAGCCTTCGGGCTAGTTTTTGAGCAATTATCTCATATCAGCAGGAATAAATATGTTTTAAAAACATAAGAGCCAGTACATTTTTGGGAGTAGTATCGAGGACCGAATTGTGGGAGCGTTCAAAGAACCCACAGCCCCCATAGAACCATGTTAGCCAGCATGGGTAGAGAAGGATCATACTTTTTAGATGAATCCTTTTCAGATTAGACTAGTGGATCCATTAGGCAGTTCAGGTCTTATACCTTTGGCCGGGTATAAGATGCTCTGGCAACGTGAGGTCGATCGCTGTATCATCACTATAGCTCTTATGTTATGGTTGTCGGTTAGAGAAATTTCCACAGCAGTTATTGTATTTTCATACACAGAGATTATTGTATTTTTATATACATCAGTTCATTGTATTTCTATATACATTTCAGGCTTATTATATCTTTGTATACACACAGAGTTTATAGCATGTTTTAAACAGTCTTTTTTTATATCGCACTTGTTTTAAATTGCCTTATATTGAAAGAAGTCAGTCAGGTTGAGTTGAGTTGAGCCAGGTAAGCTATTCAGTTTCTTCCAGATTTCCTTTTAGCCTTTGTTGCTTAGTTTTCCAGGTTGTATACTCGTACATTCGATGTACTGATGCATGTTGGCCTGCATCGTTTGATGATGCAGATTCAGGTACCCCGTATCAGCATCCTGCACGTCGTTGATCCAGCTGAGCACTCCAGAGTCAGTGGTGAGCCTCCTTGCATTCCGGAGGACTCAATTATTTTGTGTTCTTAGTTTTTGTTTTGTTAGGATGTTGCGGGGTCTGTCTCAACATCCATCTCAGTATTTTAGAGGCTTCATAGACAGACAGTCAGTCAGTTAGTTTTGAGTCTCTCATCTATGTATATGTGTAATTATTCTATTTTGAGATTCGAGTTGCCTTTGTGGCCAGACTTTATATGTTAAGTTATTTTCTAACCTTGCATTAGCATTGAGTTATTCTGTTGGGTTAGGTTTCCGCTGAGTTAAGAAAGCCAGGCCAAGGGTTCGCTTGGGGCCAGAAATGGTCTCCGGGTGCCGGTCCTGTCCAGGGTATAGGCTCGGGGCGTGACAAACTTGGTATCAGAGCACATAGTTCAAGAGTCCTAGGGAGTCTATGAAGCCGTGTCTGTAGAGTCCTAGTTATCGATGTGAAGCGCGCCACATCTATAATTGGGAGGCTGCAACATTTAGGAGGATTTCTCATTTCTTTCACACTCATTTAATGCGTTAGAGTTGATCTCTAAAAAGTTTCTTTCTAATCTGTGCTTGCGCGTGTTTTCAGATAATCATGCCTCCACGAAGAGTTGGTAGAGGGCGTCTTCCTAGACGTTATGTTAATGAGCAAGAGTTACCTTATGCCCCGGGAGTGCAAGATCAAGGGGAAGTTTCTAATGCCGAGTTTAGAGAGGCAATTAGAATTCTGAGTCAAGCTGTGACTAATCAAATTGGTCAGCAAAGAGGAGCTCGACATGAAGGAGCTAACACTTCAAGGATTCGTGAGTTCTTGGGGATGAATCCTCCGAGTTTCATGGGTTCGAGCACTACTGAGGATCCAGAGGATTTCATTGAGGAGTTGAAGAAGATTTTTGATGTGATGCATGTGGCAGCTATTGAGCGGGTTGAACTAGCTGCTTATCAATTGAAGGATGTTGCTAAAACTTGGTTCGACCAGTGGAAAGGGGGCAGAGCTGAGAATGCACCACCTGTAAGTTGGGCCGATTTTGAGGAAGCTTTCTTGGGGCATTTCTTTCCTCGAGAATTGAGAGAGGCCAAGGTACGTGAGTTCCTCACACGTAAGCAGGATTCTTTGAGTGGTCATGAGTACAGTCTGAAGTTCAC
>NC_064285.1:7890879-7894944 GCF_019186545.1 Solanum stenotomum
GCGCCCAATGTCAACAGTAATCCTTTGCCAAATCATGGGGGTGCTACTATCAATATGATAGAGACAGATGACGATTGGTGCGTGACAAAGACAATAGTTTCGGTTGTTCCTGATGAACTAGAAAGGGATGTATCCTCATTGAGCATTAGAGAGAAGAAAGAGTTTGTGATTCTGACGCCCGAGAAGGCTGTTGCCTTGGTGCCACAAAAAACTCTTGTTCGACCAAAGTTTGTGATTGAAACAGCTGTTACCCAGGGTATGACCAGATCCGGCAGATGCTACATACCGGAAGAGTTGGTTCAAGGAGGGCAGAAGAAGGATCAGACTAAAAGGCCGATTAGTGAAGCTGAAGCCGAAGAGTTCTGGAGGAAGATGCACCCGAAAGATTATTCAATTGTGAAGCATTTGGAGAAGACACCAGCTCATATTTCTGTGTGGGTTTTATTGATGAGTTCACAGTTGCATAGACAGGCTTTGATGAAAGCTTTGGATGACACTTATGTGCCTGTGGGTACTAACAACGACAATCTAGCAGCCATGATACACCAGGTCATTCGGGGACATCGAATCAGCTTTTGTGACGAAGAACTGCCATTTGAAGGGAGGATGCACAACAAAGCTCTGCACATCACCATCAAGTGCCGGGAAAAAGTTATAAATCGTGTTTTGGTCGACGATGGGTCCGGTCTTAACATATGTCCGCTTTCGACTCTTAAGCAACTGAAATACGACTTGGGAAAGGTTCAACAAAACCAGGTCAATGTGAGAGCTTTTGATGGAGTGCAAAGAGACACGATAGGGGCAGTAAATTTGGATATTCAGATGGGACCTGCAGAATTCAATGTGGAGTTNGCTTTTGATGGAGTGCAAAGAGACACGATAGGGGCAGTAAATTTGGATATTCAGATGGGGCCTGCAGAATTCAATGTGGAGTGTCAGGTGTTGGACATCAATACCAGCTACAATTTGCTTCTTGGAAGGCCGTTTATCCACATGGCTGGGGCTGTGCCTTCTACCCTTCACCAATTGATGAAATTTGTTTGGAAGGATCAGGAATTGGTCATTCATGGTGAGGGGAGTCATTCCGATGGGTATGCACCGATCGTTCACGAGATTTCTCGAGGTTGTGATTTCTACACGGTGGAGCTGGTAAATGCCACCGGTGATGACTTGGCTCCACAGCCTCCTATGCCTGCCGTGTACAAAATGATTGCTGTTGTCATGCTCCAAAATGGTTTTGAACCAAGTTTCGGATTGGGGAAGCACTTTCAAGGAATCGTCGAGCCCATCCAAATTCCCGCCAAAGGAGCAAAGTTTGGTTTGGGATATGTCCCCACAGACGACGAAGCAGAGGTGAAGAGCAAGAATGTTGATCAAGCATTGGCCAGGCCAATTCCTCATCTGTACCAGTCATTCCCGGTGCGAGGATATGTCGATGATGATGGTCTCGGGGAAGGAATCTTGGGCCTTTTTGAGGACATTGATGCGGTCATCGACGAAGAAGCTGGGACATCAGGCATCCGTGATGCAGAACCTGATGAGCAATTGCAGAATTGGACCTCCACACCACTCCTGATTTCCCGCTCATCTGGGTAGAAAAGACATGTGTCTTTGTTTGTTTTAAAATCGGTGGTAGTTCGGAAGAGGCCCGAGACCCACCATTTATGCAGTCTTATTTGTTTGAAGTTTTTAAATTCCCTTGTGATGTTTAAAAAAGCAAAATGGCCCTCGACCATGGCTAAAGTTCGTGCTTGTTTTTTCAATCTAAATGAAAGCCTCTTTTATCAAAATTTGTTTGTTTACTTATCTGTTTATATTTACTTTCCTAACTTTGTTTGTTTATAATTTCAGTAATATTAATTTAAAACCTGCCAATGTCATGTCATGTCATGAACCGAGTGAACAAAATGAGGCAGGTGATGATGAGTATGAGGAATACGAAGAAGAAAGTGGGATTCCCGAACATGTTGCTGAAGAGTTTCGACAATTTGAAAATCAACACAAGCCAAATTTGGAAGAAACTGAAATTGTGAATCTCGAAAATGAGGAATGTGTTAAAGAGGTAAGAATCAGTGTCCATCTGACGGAAGCTCAAAAAAGAGACCTGGTTCGTTTGCTTAGGGAGTACATTGATGTATTTGCCTGGTCTTATAAAGACATGCCAGGGTTAAGCACGAATATGGTGTCCCACAAGTTGCCGATCAATCCAGACTTCAGTCCAGTAAAACAAAAGACTCGGAAGTTCAAGCCTGAGTTGAGTTTGAAGATCAAAGAGGAGATTACAAAACAGATCGAGTCTCAAGTAGTGGAAGTGACGCAATATCCGACTTGGTTAGCCAACGTTGTTCCGGTTGCTAAGAAAGACGGAAAGATCAGAATTTGTGTCGACTATAGAGATCTCAACAAAGCTAGCCCGAAAGATAATTTTCCATTACCAAACATTCACATTCTCATTGATAATTGTGCTAAGCATGAGATGCAATCGTTTGTCGATTGTTATGCGGGTTATCACCAGATCCTGATGGATGAAGAAGATGCAGAAAAGACAGCTTTCATTACGCCTTGGGGTATATATCATTATCGAGTGATGCCTTTTGGTCTCAAGAATGCCGGTGCTACTTATATGAGGGCCATGACAACCATCTTTCATGATATGATTCATCAGGAGATCGAGGTGTATGTAGATGATGTCATAATCAAATCCCGCGAGAGTTCGGATCACTTGACTCACTTGAAGAAATGCTTTGATCGTCTACGCCGATACAATTTGAAGTTAAATCCCGCCAAGTGTGCTTTTGGAGTGCCAGCTGGCAAGTTATTGGGATTTATAGTCAGCAGGAGGGGCATTGAGCTTGACCCTTCCAAGATTAAGGCAATCCAAGAATTACCCCCTCCGAAGACCAAGAAAGAGGTGATGAGTTTTTTAGGAAGGTTGAACTACATCAATCGATTTATAGCTGAATCCACTGTGGTGTGTGAGCCCATCTTTAAGTTATTGAAAAAAGATGCCTCAATTAAGTGGACCGGAGAATGTCAAACTGCTTTTGATGCCATCAAGAACTATTTGTCCAATCCACCGGTGTTGGTCCCTCCACGAGAAGGGAGTCCATTATTGCTATATTTGTCAGTCTCGGATAACGCATTGGGATGCGTGCTTGGTCAACATGATGAGACTGGGAAGAAGGAGCGAGCCATTTATTACTTGAGCAAAAAGTTCACTCCATATGAGGCTCGTTACACTCTTTTGGAGAGAACATGTTGTGCTTTGACTTGGATCGTTCAAAAGTTGAGACATTATTTGTCTTCTTATACCACGTATCTTATCTCCAGGATGGATCCATTGAAGTATATTTTCCAGAAAGCAATGCCGACCGGGAAGTTGGCTAAATGGCAAATGCTTTTGAGTGAGTTTGACATTGTGTATGTGACACAAAAGGCGATAAAAGCACAAGCCTTAGCTGATCATCTCGCAGAAAATCCAGTTGACGAAGAGTATGAACCACTCAAGACTTATTTTCCCGATGAAGAAGTTGCATTCGCGGGTGAAGATATTTCTGAAGCGTACCCAGGTTGGAGAGTGTTCTTTGATGGAGCGGCAAATCACCAAGGAAAAGGTATTGGAGCAGTCTTAGTATCAGAATCCGGTCAACACTATCCTATGGCAGCTAAACTCCGATTTAACTGCACAAACAACATGGCTGAGTATGAAGCTTGCATCCTCGGTTTAAAGATGGCTATCGACATGAACGTTCATGAGCTTCTAGTTATTGGAGATTCAGACTTACTGATTCATCAAGTTCAAGGAGAATGGGCTGTGAAGAATCCAAAAATCACACCGTATGTGCAATACATACAGAAGTTGTGCAAGAGATTTCGCAAGATTGAGTTCAGACATACTCCCAGAGCACAGAATGAGTTGGCCGATGCTCTTGCCACCATTGCCTCAATGATCAAACATCCAGATACAAGTTATATTGATCCAGTAGATATAGAGGTAAAAGAACAGCCTGTTCATTGTTCACATGTTGAAGCGGAACCAGATGGTTTGCCTTGGTATTTTGACAT
>NC_064285.1:7895411-7897838 GCF_019186545.1 Solanum stenotomum
AACCTGATATGTAGGTTTGGAGTACCAGAATCCATCATTACTGATAACGGAGCGAATCTTAACAGTCACTTGATGAGAGAGATATGTGAACAATTCAAGATTACTCACCGGAATTCCACCGCCTATCGTCCCCAAATGAACGGAGCTGTAGAAGCCGCCAACAAGAACATAAAGAAGATTCTGAGGAAGATGATTGAAAATCGCAGAGGTTGGCACGAGATGTTGCCATATGCTTTGTTGGGTTACCGAACAACTGTCAGAACATCAGTTGGAGCTACTCCATATTTGCTAGTATATGGAACAGAGGCAGTTATACCTGCAGAAATTGAAATACCTTCATTGAGAATCATCCAAGAAGCTGAATTGAATGATGCTGAATGGGTTCGCAAGCGGATTGACCAGTTAACCTTGATCGATGAGAAGAGAATGGTTGCGGTTTGTCATGGTCAACTGTATCGACAGAGAATGACTCGTGCTTTTCACAAGAAGGTAAGATCCAGGACATTTGAAGTTGGTCAGTTAGTTGTTAAACGCATTTTCCCTCATCAGGATGAATATAAAGGGAAATTTGCACCAAATTGGCAAGGACCCTACATGGTTCGCAAAGTGTTATCCGGAGGTGCCCTAGTCCTGTCGGAGATGGATGGCACTGAATGGCCAAAACCGATCAACTCAGATGTTGTCAAAAGATACTATGTGTGAAGTTCCAGCTTGTATTTCTATCATTTCCTTGTAATCGTTCTATTTGCTTGTGATTTCTTTGTTTAGAATTTTATCCCTATTGTAATGAACTACGTTTGACCTGAATTCCCCAAGAATGAGATACGTAGGCGGCCTATGTCGGCCTCGGTCAACCCTTTTATCCCTTTTTAATATTTCCTTGTACTTGAACTACGTTCAACCTGAATTCTCAAGAATGAGATACGTAGGCGGCCTATGTCGGCCTCGGTTGGTTTCTTTGTATTTTTCTTATTTTTGTCAACCCTCGACGGGGAACTACGTTTGACCTGATTCCTGCCTCAACGGGATACGTAGGCGCCACAACGGCTCGGTCATATTTCCCGTAAGGATTTGCAACTGGGACAGAATTTTCGAGAGGATCTCAAAAATTCCGTGATTGCTCACCAACGGTTAAAAATAAGCCAAGACAGTTAACTGGGACAGAAATTTTGAGGATGGCCTCAAAATTTCAACAGGCTCATCGGAGTTTGGAACGACTTTGAATACCCCCCAACAAGTGATAAGACAGATCTCAGAACACCAACTCTGAATAACGTCCATTAAACTTGACGTGACATGACACTTGACAGTGACTTTTTCCAAACATTACTTTTGAAAATCTATTTTCCTTAAAAACTTTTCCTTCATGTTTTGATTATTTTTGCATAAAAATATTTTGTCTTATCTATCAAGAAACGGGAGATCGGAGGAATCAACCGGAAATAGCAAGACAAGGAGCAGACAACCGAAGAGATCGACACAAATCAGTTCATTCTGTAAAAAACTAACAATTTTTCTGTGGATGCAGGTCTATAGGTTTACCTCAAGATCGGCATATTCTTTCATCCAATGAATACAGAGAAGTCAAAAGGGCGAAGAGCACTCCAAATTGACAACTTTTCTACGGATACAGGAAATATCTTATACTTCTTATACGAAGAATTGGGAATATGAGTAGCATTACTTTATTCAAATTCTCAGCAAGGCAAGGTTCATAACGAACATGCAATTACGTTCGGAGATAGGACAAATAAAAACCTTGAAGAGAGAAATATTATTATTCTCCAGCAACTAAAGATACCTGGAAGATATTTATCTGCATTATATTATCAGATATGATAATATTCCTACCCGGAGAGTCATTTATACCGTATTATCAAATGAGATGATACCACTACTCCGAGGGTCATTTTTATTTATATTGTCGAATGATCGGATACCACTACCCGGAGAGTCATTTATATCGTATTGTCAAATGAGATGATACCACTACTCCGAGGGTCATTTTTATTCGTATTGTCGAATGAGACAATACCACTACCCGGAGAATCATTTATATTGTATTGTCAAATGAGATGATACCACTGCTCCGAGGGTCATGTTTATTATATTGTCGATTCAGACGATACCGCCATCCCAAAAGATACCCAGAAGATCACATATGTTGCTCGGTGAAGCATTATCTTCATTTGGTATCAGGGAGGCATCAGAAAAAGAAGTCATGCATCGCGAAAAAGTCATGCATCGCGGAAAAGTCATGCATTGCAAGAGAAAAGGATTCATGCATCGCGGGGAAAGATCATGCATTGCAAGAGAGAAGGAAATCATGCATCGCGGGAAAAGATTATGCATAGCAAGAGAAATAATTCAGGCATCGCGGAAAAGATCATGCATAGCAAGAGAAAGAAGTCATGCATCGCGGAAAAA
>NC_064285.1:7897978-7928925 GCF_019186545.1 Solanum stenotomum
AAAAGATCATGCATTGCAAGAGAAAATAATTCATGCATCGCGGGGAAAAGATCATGCATAGCAAGAGAAAGAATTCATGCATCGCGGGGAAAAGATCATGCATAGCAAGAGAAAGAAGTCATGCATCGCAGAGAAGTCATGCATTGCAAGAGAAAGAGATTCATCCATCGCAAGAGAAGATTCATGCATCGAGAAAAAGGAGTTATACACCACAAGAGAAAGATTTACCTATCACAAGAAAATCAACATCGTTTGCATCATTTTTCTTTGCAAAAATGACATCAAGAGTATCATCAACAACGACATCCAGAGAATTGTCAACATATTACATTCGCATATTTTATTACTTCGTCATCAAAAGAAGAGTATATTGAAGATTATATTGCAAATACAAAATACAAGTTTTATTTGCTTCACGTCAAACCCGATAAAGTTTACATCAAATATTCAAGGAGAATAATTAAGTGTCAACACGGTAAAAGACACTGTCTCCCATTTGAATTGCATTTTTATGCTAATGAGTTTTATCTCAGTCTTTGTCGAGAGCATCCGAAAGGATGAATTCTCCAAAACAAACCATAGGTGCGGATGACATCAAAAAGGATGCAGCACGACGTGGAACTTTTTCTTAGCAACGAACTGGGACATAGTCCAGAGAGGAGTGCCAAACTCTCAGGACACGAACAAATGAGCGACTTCCACCACAATCAAACCACACCTCTATCAGAAGGCATGTGGGTGTTTTTCTTTAGGATTGTCGGTTTCAGTTTCGCATCCCAAAATTTTTTACCTCTATTGAAAATAGCTTTTAAATCTGAGTGACAATGCACCAAGAGCTTTGGAAATTATGTCCGTATAAGTTCTTACTTATGAGTGTGAAGTGCACCACATTCATGGCTAAGAGGTTACAAGCCTCTTTTTCATACTCGACTCATTTGTCACTCCTCCAGAACCAAAGGTTGTCTTGTCATAAGAGATTTCCTTTTTCAACCGATAGAGTCGAACTACAAGCAACCTAATTCCTTAAGTTTAGGGATATGTAGGTGAGATCAATGTTGAAAACTCGGCTGTATTCCAACACTCACTCTCAAATCTTATTCCCGAGCATTCTGGTCTCTTTATAATCCGATATCGAGATGACTTTTGAATTCTTTCAAATCGTGCGTCAAATCGAGCGCATTGAACTACAAGTGGCCTGAATTCTCATATAGCCTGAGATATGTGGGAAACCCATTTCCGGGTTCGGCCATAACTCTTAAAGTCCTTACCAAATCCCTTTTCCAAAAAATAAAGATGTGGTCGGTCAAACTTGTGTTTGTCAATTTCGTTTTCCTCAAATTTCTTTCATCAACTCAAGTCAAACGAGGGACAGTTGTTGACATCCAATTTTGAACCTCCACAATATAAATTAATCATTCTGAGCTTCTTCAATTTTAAATGATTTAAAATAATTAGTTTTCTAAAATTTTAAAAAAAAAATAAATAAAAAAAGAAATAAAATTTAGTTTGCAAGTTATTTTAACTAGCTTGGTCACTTTTTATAATATTTAGATAATATATATGTTTTACATAATTATATATATAAGTAGTATATTTTAGGAATATTCGAAAATCGTCTCAAAAAGATTTTGTTTTAATTAAATATTTGATAAATTAGTTTAGTTATATAATAGTTTGTATTTTAAATTATTTAGTTTATATTTGAGTTAATTATTTTTTCTCGTTAAGATTAAGAAGCTCATTGATTAACTTGTATAAGTTCATCGTATCTAACTTTCGGCCGAATTTACCGACTAAGTTCATTTTGGCTACAATTGAAATTCATTCGGTTATATTTCTATTGTGAATCTAGCCACTATTTTACCTCTCTTTAAAATCAATTGCAAGACTATTTTGGGCCTTTTATTTTTCAACTTCTAGCAGCCCAAAACACTTTCAGATCACCCAGCCCACTTATTTTTCTCAGAAACTCAGCAGCCCACTAAGAAATAATCCAACAATATAACAATACATACAACACCCAACCCAATTCCAATATAAGGACCCACCGCCCCTGCTACTCTTCTTCCTTCAGTGATGCAAACCCAGAAACACACACAAACCCAGAAATTCAACGATCAAATCCCAGCAAATCCGAAAAGCAGCAGGCGTCTGCAATTACCATCACCATGGCCATTCTTTTCCCCCATTTTTAGGGATTTTTTCAAAACTTCCCATCCCTCCCACTGTTGCCTCGAAAGGCATACGAGTTCGGATTTCAAATTCAAAATTTCACCCGATTTCCCCGAATTTTCAGCTATATATTGCTCTTTTTGATCACTGTTTGGGGAGGATTTTTTTTCTTTTAGCAAAAATATATATTTAAGGATTAGTGTTTAAATCCAAAGAAGATATACTTCAAAAAGCAGGGCATAGAAGAGTTTTGGCATTTGGGTTCATTTCTCTGCCCAGATCTCTTGACCATTGTCTGTAACCGAGTTCTCGTGGTGAAGGTTGTCGCCTCTGCTCGTCCCTCTTGGTTCGCTGCACACAAGAAGGTAAACTTCTTTCAATTCCAATTCTTTTAGTTTATTTCTTGAATGTTTCTGCTCTCTTCGGTTTGTGGCTTGTGTGTGGTAGTCGAGTGATTGGGTTCTGAGATGGTGTTTTTAGTCATCTCTATGAGTTAGTCGTAATACTGATTAAAGTACTGCTAATTTGTTGTTTAGTGTTGGTTTTCTTTTTCTTCTTGCCTAAGTTCGTCTTGATGTTTCCCTTCTCGAGTTTGTCGTTTGGACATTATTGGGTCTGTATTATTTAATTTTGTGATGTCGTTAAGCATCTGATTTTCATGTTTATTCATCTAAGAAGTGTTATTAGTTTGGCTCAATCTCTTTGCCAAGATGTGCTATTCTCAAATCGCCTGTTTCTTTTTTTTTTAACACTTTCTTTAGCTTGATAGTACGTCCTTGCTCGTGTTTTTTCGGCATGATTAGTAATTGTGCAAGTTAATTTGCTAGTAACATGTTTTGGTTATATTTTGAGTCGATTTCAGTAGTCGTGATGATTACTATTTTTGTCATTCATAAACTCTTCAGTTTTGGTTTGAAAACACGCTTTTGTATAGCTTAAAGTTAACATTGTTCTAGGTTAATGCATATGCTCTCTTGTTTTGGTATTTTCTTTGAGGGTTGCGGACTGTTCAAGGTTCCTATTTTCCCTTTTTGGTTCGAGCTTTTGCTTCTTGTTATGTTCATGTTAGTTTAAATTTTCTTTTCATCTAAGTTGCGCTACTATTTGGCCGTAAGCATAAAGAAGTGTGTTTTAGTTTAAACTTAATATCATGAGTTGCTTAGATTCTTATCTTCTTTAATCCCAGTTCGTGGTTATTGCTGCAGTTCATAGCATATGCTCTCCACAAGGAGTTTTGCCTTGATAAAAATGAAAAAATAGTTGTTGATAGTAATCTTGTATGCCTTTGTTGTGTTCCTTGATTAAGTGTAAACTTCATAATTAGTTTCCTACTGATCTACTTGCTGTAGTATTTAGTTCATTCAGTGTTGTTTTTATATGTGTAATTAATATGACTAGCATGAGGTTACTATTTTTAGTTTCTTTAAACATCACTTGTTTCTTTATATCTATATGATAAAATTGATAATATATTATGTTGTTGGTTCTCCTCGGTCTAGTGAAATATGTGACTAGGACACACCAAATGCTAATCTTAATTATAATATAAGCAAATTGTAGGATAATACGAGAAATAAAGCGGCATTCATTAGCATGCTCTCGGTTGTCTTTTCTTTGTCAACATACATGTTAGATTTCTTCCCCTGTATGCTCCCCTTTATACGTGTGTATATATATATATATATATATATTTGTTCTTTTATGGGAATACCAGATTTATATATTGACTAACGGTAATGGAATTTCATGACTCACTATTACTCAAATTGGTTCTTACAACACTTACATTTTTATTGCATGTGAAATATATCCGAGTCCTCATGGGCTTCCACCCTCTCGTTGCATTTCGATGATTGGGCCATAGGGGCCCAATTTTTATTTTTCTTGAGTCCTCCGGGTCATCCGAACAGGTGTGCAAAGGGCTGGAAGCTGACTTCTCAAGTCACGAAAGCCCCAAAATGGGCTATATACATGGAGTATACAGTCATGTACACAGATATACATCGCAAAAATATCAATATACAGGTCAAAACGCAGG
The DNA here is from genome assembly GCF_019186545.1 of Solanum stenotomum. Classification (NCBI taxonomy): domain Eukaryota; kingdom Viridiplantae; phylum Streptophyta; class Magnoliopsida; order Solanales; family Solanaceae; genus Solanum; species Solanum stenotomum. The sequence continues at coordinate 7,902,189 of NC_064285.1, forward strand.
GATACAGGGCTGATGCAAAATACATGTATTCGGAAGCAAGAGATACATGAAAAGAGCATGTACACACGCTGATATACACTGATATACATCAGTTGTATACCAAAAACGGGATTGAATAAATCCCCAGAAATTACAGCGAAAATGGCCCAAAAGAGGAGGCCCAAATTCAATTTCTAACTTGTTTAATTGTGTGAATATTTATTTATTTGTTTTCTTTTAAATTGCGACTTAATTTAATTAAATTCCCCAAAAGATAAACCATGTTCTTTATGTTAGTTTCTTTAAAAATAACTCTTTTTTTTTTTCATCAACTCTTATGCTTATTCAAATATTCTAGTCAAAACTTTCACTTATCTTTAATTAGATTAAAATAATGTCTTGATTTGTCTACCGAGTTGGTTTGAATTATTATTTCTAAAAAATGATGCAAATAAATTTTAATTAACCTAGTTCTTTTTTGTTAAATTCCTAATTGACCAAGTTGTTTCAATTAAGATCCAGTTTTCCAAAAAATTTAAAAATTATTCTTTATTTAACTATGTTTATCAAAGTTAATCGAATATCGTAAAATATTATATATTCTATGTTGAATTATTTTCCTAAATATTTTTAAGGATACGTTCTTTAAGGGTTTTTTCTTCATTTAAATCTTTTTTTTTTTAATTTCAAAATTGTTCTAAGTTAAAGTATATATATATATATATCTCTTTTTATTTTATTTATTTTTAATAAACTTTAAAAATGTGTTAGTCAAAACCTTTTTCAATTGATTAATAATAATGATAAAATAAAATAGATAAATAAAATAGATATATATATATATATATATATACACTTACTTAAGTCATTTTCTCAAAAAGGGTTAGTCAATTAATTCAAAAAATGATTTTTCATGTTTTAATTTATTAAATTGGTTTAATTTATTTTTAAAGGAACTAAATAAATTCTAATTAGTCTAGTTTTATTAACTTTCTAATCATTTGCGCCTTAATTCAAATATTTTCATTTTTAGGTCTCTTCCTCTAAAAAGATAAAATAAAATGGTTCATTCCTTAGTTACATTTTCAAACTTAATCGAATAGTGTAAATTATTATATATTTTTATATTAAATTATTATTTTTCTAAAAATAGTCAAATATATTTTGGTCAAGTCGCAGGTCAACCGCATGTTAGCGGACACTTCGAATGCTTAAACCCTTCTCGAAGNAAGAAAGTGAGCAACCCTAAAATAACTAATATAATTTTATTTTTATAAGTATTTTATTATAAAATATATTTTCCTATTATTTTAACTTTTTTCCTTTTTATTTTTTCTCTTTCTTTCTTCTTTCTTCTTCAATAATTCATTGTTATCTCCACCGAAGCTTCTCACTTTCAATATCACCATTTTTACCATAACTTCACTATTAGTTTATTAATTCTCTTTAATTTTAAAACTTTATCTAAATTACATTTCGAACAATTTAATAAGCCCATTAGATTTTAAGATGATTAGGAACTATCATATAGTTTTTTTATCCGATTTCAATTAAGTTCTTTCAATTTTCGGGAAATTCATTGATTCTTTTAAAATTATCATTTCTAATTTTAAAGTTATATGAAAAGGAGTAGTTGATGATACGTTCAAAATTTTAAATTTTCTTACAAAAATAATTAATTTTTTTATCAATAATTCAATAAAGTCTAGAAAATAGTATGAATTCTATAAAGAATTTAACTGGAGAAGATGAAGAAAAAAAAATGGGAGTGAGCTTCAACTTGACGTGGGGGGGTGGGGTGAGGTGGGAGGTGAAGAAAATTGAGGGATGGAACACTTGAAGGGGGGAGGGGAGATGAAGTGCAATCAAACTTAAAATAAGTTAAAAAGTAAGAAAGAGAAATAAAGAAAACAAAAAGATAAAGAAGAAAATTTAAAATAAAAAAATACATTTTTAATTAAATTAACACGTGTCATGTAATGATTGGTGTGTGAACACACAAAATCTGGGACTGATCGAAAAATGATATAATAATATATGTTCAAAATTGTTTAGTGGGGTAATAGGGCGGTTGCAAAAATTAAAGTGCATTTTTTAAAATCCGGGACAACTTTAATGGTGATTTTATGTCTTTTCTCCACCATTTATATCATAGTAATGAGATAAATTATCCCATATATAGTGAGATAAGTTATCCCAGGATGGCTAACCATACAATAACTTATCCTGGGATAACTTGTTCCCAACCAAATGACCCCTTAGTATATACCTGCTACCCTGGTATCTGAGTCAACCATATATGAATATTCATGTACCAAGCGTGGTGCCCGTGTCAATCATTAGTATGTACCATGCGTGGTATCTGAGCCAATCATGAGAGATCTTGTACCCAGTGTGGTACCAGAGTCAACCATCAATCACACATCACAGTCACAATGAATAGTAATCACAATTGTACACCCCTTGGAAGCTCTATTGAACTTCTTGATATGAATTCTTGCTTGTTCTTGGTCTACAATTAATAATATAACACAAAATCAACCCATTATGGCTTATTTATACTCGGATTATACTCAAATCCTAACCCTGGCCATTTTCATGATCATGGTCCCTACCCAAATTAGGATTTTTTCACCATTTAATCAAACAAAAATCCTCCCCTAAGATAACCATAGATTCTAAGGTTCAAGAATTAAATTACTAAGTTAGAGGAGTAATTACTAAGAATCAAATTACCTTTACCGATGAAAGCGATGGAAAATAGAGAAAATTCTCCCTAGACGACACTTGCTCTTCCCAAAACATGTTTTCAAAAATTATAATCAGTTTTGGGGAATTTACTACAAAAATTACGACTAACCCCCCTATAGTCTCAAACCCACTATAGCAGCATAGCCATAGTGGAAATTAATCCTCAGCGTGACACCCATTATATCGGCTTAAACGGGACAGAAATTAAAAAATCCTCTCAAAAATCTTCATTTCGCAACACACCTGCAAACCTTAAATAACTCGTTCACACAAAGTTCGATATCGAGAGTTCTACTCATCCGAATTCGATTTTGAAAAGCCTTACGGATTCCTTAATGTATTATCTAATAGAAAAAAACAACTTAAGCTTAAGCATTTTACCCATCCTTTTTCGGATTTCTCTAGATCTCACCTTGCTCAGATTTCGTTTAAGACTGGCCTAGCCTAGAATTTTCAATTCGCGATTCCAAAAGCTTCTTACCCAATTTCTTTCACCATTAGTTTACTCATAACGACCGAAAGAGTTGTTACATTTTTGGATCCCAAGTATTGATTACAATGACATTTTAAAACAAAATTATTAACTGAAAATATGTTTATTCTTTACACTTAATTTAAGAACATCTTTAACCTTTTTTTATTATTTCAATAATGTATGTCTCTACGGACAAATTACTAGTGGTACATTAAAGTCAAGAAAGACAACTATGAAAGAAGAATGGAAAATGTCATTGTTTTCTCAAGTCCTTGCAGAGGGTTGACTTAGAAACTTCATTCTGATGTTTACTCATTAAGTGAACGTATACGCCTTTACTATAATTATCAGACACGTGTGCATTATCCACTCAAATAATCATCTTATTTTGCATTGCATTCCGTAAAAGGAAAAATGTTTTTTCCATTTATTTTTATTTGTCCATTATGTTATATTAAAAATATATTTTGTAGTTTTATTTATCACTTTTAGCGTATTAAAAGAAAAACGTATTTTTCATATTTTTTTCTTACCATAAACAACTTCAATTCAAATTATTCATCAAAATATAAGACTAAACATCAGTTAATATGAGTAATATAATGTAATACTCATAGCAATTATTATTTATCAATGTAAATTCAAACTGGACAAATAAAAATCAACAAAAACAATTCTTTACATGTCAAAGAACGCTGCAGATTAATTAGTACTATATCACATAGACATTATAATGCAATAATACATAAACATGACTATTAATTTGGATTCAGTTGACAATTATATATGACTTTTAACTTTGGATGTGCATAAGTAGACACTTAAACTTGTATAAAATTGAACAAATAGACATATTCGTCCTACATGACATCCTACATAGTAGTTTTGTGTCCTACCTGGCGTTCTATGTGTATCATGCTACATAGGACACATTTGTCTACTTGTTCAGTTTATACAAATTTAAGTGTCTACTTGTACACACCCAAAGTTAAATATTATAATTGAAAACTAAAGTGTAGGAGTGTATTGGAAGTAATAAGGTCTAATGAAAGCCCTAAAACCAAACCAAGTTGGAAGCTACGCGATAGACTAAAAATCAAATGAACTCACAATTCCTAAGATATACAAAGGTGTATCCAATAAAAGATGTTCGAATCTAATAATTTTCAACGGTTCAAATTGTCTAGCATTAAATTTGGACTTTTGTTTAAAAAGTCATATACTCATTCCCTAAAGAAAATTTGGATGTTTTTTAGATTTTGTATTGTTCACAAGGCATACCATGGAAATTTCAAAAGAAAACAACAACACACAAAAAGTCTAATTACAATTCTATTTAAGTGACTCTAAGTAATCATAGTGGATCTCTTGTATAAAGCAAAATCAAATAAAACAATGAGCTTAGTCAAGAAAGACAACTATATGAAAGTAAAATAATGGAAATATTAATATTTTTTCAAGTGAAATTTCAAATGAAAGCTATACCACACACAAATATGTCCTTTTTTGGTTGAATTTTGGTTTAATCCTTTAAAGTTGTCCGTCTAATTAACTTAGACACTTTAGCTAGGACTTATACCTATTAAGCACTCTAATANAAAATGTTTTTTCCATTTATTTTTATTTGTCCATTATGTTATATTAAAAATATATTTTGTAGTTTTATTTATCACTTTTAGCGTATTAAAAGAAAAACGTATTTTTCATATTTTTTTCTTACCATAAACAACTTCAATTCAAATTATTCATCAAAATATAAGACTAAACATCAGTTAATATGAGTAATATAATGTAATACTCATAGCAATTATTATTTATTAATGTTAAATTCAAACTGGACAAATAAAAATCAACAAAGACAATTCTTTACATGTCAAAGAACGCTGCAGATTAATTAGTACTATATCACATAGACATTATAATGCAATAATACATAAACATGACTATTAATTTGGATTCAGTTGACAATTATATATGACTTTTAACTTTGGATGTGCACAAGTAGACACTTAAACTTGTATAAAATTGAACAAATAGACACATTCATCCTACATGACATCCTACATAGTAGTTTTGTGTCCTACGTGGCGTTCTATGTGTATCATGTTACATAGGACACATTTGTCTACTTGTTCAATTTATACAAATTTAAGTGTCTATTTGTACACGCCCAAAGTTAAAGATTATAATTGACAACTAAAGTGTAGGAGTGTATTGGAAGTAATAAGGTCTAATGAAAGCCCTAAAACCAAACCAAGTTGGAAGCTACGTGATAGACTATCAATCAAATGAACTTACAATTCCTAAGATATACAAAGGTGTATCCAATAAAAGATGTTCGAATCTAATAATTTTCAACGGTTCAAATTGTCTATTATTAAATTTGGACTTTTGTTTAAAAAGTCATATACTCATTCCCTAAAGAAAATTTGGATGTTTTTTAGATTTTGTATTGTTCATAAGGCATACCATGGAAATTTCAAAAGAAAACAACAACACACAAAAAGTCTAGTTACAATTCTATTTAAGTGACTCTAAGTAATCATAGTGCGTGGATCTCTTGTTTAAAGCAAAATCAAATAAAACAATGAGCTTAGTCAAGAAAGACAACTATATGAAAGTAAAATAATGGAAATATTAATATTTTTTCAAGTGAAATTTCAAATGAGAGCTATACCACACACAAATATGTCCTTTTTTGGTTGAATTTTGATTTAATCCTTTAAAGTTGTCCGTATAATTAACTTAGACACTTTAGCTAGGACTTATACCTATTAAGCACTCTATTATTAACGAATATATATCTATTGAACCCAAATAATTAATTGTAATGTTTACTAATTATTAAAGAATATTATAAGACATAACATATTAATGTGTCATTTAACTGGACTTCAATTGATATTTATGTCATTCAACTTATTAGGTGTGCATAAGTAGGTACTTAAACTTGTATAAAATTGAACAAGTAGACACACACGTCCTACATGTCATATTAATTACATATAGGACGTCATATGGGATGTGAATTGTCACATAAGACGTCATGTAGGACGCATGTGTTTACTAGTTCGATCAATTTTATACAAGTTTTAGGTGCATACTATAATGTTCTTAGCTGAAGTTGGAGGATATATATAGATATCAACTGAAATCAAGTTAAATAACACATCAATATATTATGCCAAATTATAATCACTACAAAAAAACCCCAAATTGCCAATAAATTTTACTAACAACTTAAGTTGGTTAGTATTCTACTAACAAATTACCAACATATTTCTAACCGAATTATATTTTAAAACTTAAAAATGAAATTCTAACAGATTACCAACCAAAATCTTACTAACTAAGTATTTTAGTTGGTAAATACGGCGGGAAAAAATGGCGCCAAATTTAGCAACATTCTATTAATGGATTACCAACTGAAATATTACTAACGCACACCTTTTGTTGGTAATATTACCAACGAAGTATATATCGGTTGGTAAATATGACAAAAAAATTATTTATATAATTTATTAACATATTACCAATGAATTACTAACCAAACATTTACCAACAGCAAGATTGTTGCTAAATTTACCAACCAAATATAAATGTATTGGTAAATTAGTAACGAAATGTAATTTGTTGGTAAACTTGCCAACCTATTTCCAATTAGTTGGAAATTTTGCCGATGAATAAAGATTGTAGTTAGTAAATTACTAACATCATTATAATAGTTGGTAATATACCAACCGATCATTAATCCATTGGTAAAATTTACCAACATATTAATTATTAGTTGGTAATATTACATATGAATGTTTAGTTGAATAGTAACTATTACCAATTGTGATAAAATTTATTGGTAAATTATTAATTACTAACTTATATTTGAATAGTTGGTAAATTTACCAATTGAAGTTAAATTTTTTGGTAAATCAACGTCTAGTATTGAGGCTTTCATATTCAGTTTGTGTCGTTAGACGTTTTAACTTTTAAATTTTAGCCAAAACTTGACTTTGGTCAATATTTTATGTAAACGTGCTCAGATTAGAACTCTGTCATTGTCATTAGCTTCGAAAGGTCATTTTTGATCTAACAGGAAGGTTGGTTCAAGTTTTGAGGCTTCCGTTTTTTGTTTGTGCCGTTAGGTGTTTTAAATTTTATGTTTTGGCCAAAATTTGACTTTGGTCAATATTTTTGTGAACATGCTCAGATGAGAATTTCATCAACGTAATTAACTCCAAAGGTCATTTTTTATCTATTAGGATGGTTGGTTCGGGTTTTGAGGCATTCATTTTTAGTGTGTGCCGTTAGGTGTTTTAACTTATAAATTTTGGCCAAAATTTAACTTCGGTCAATATATTTGATAAACATGCTCAAATAAGAATTTCATCAGTGCAGTTAGATGCGGAAGGTCATTTTTTATGCAATAAGATAGAGGGTTCGGGTTTTGAGGCTTCCGTTTTTAGTTTGTGCCGTTAGGCATTTTAACTTTTAAGTTTTGGCCAAAATTCCACTTTAGTCAATATTTTTGGTAATCGTGCTCGAATTGAAATTTTGTCACAGCGATTAGCCATATAAGTTCAGTTTTGGTCTCATAGGATGGTTGGTTCGGGTTTTGAGACTTTTATTTTCAGTTTGTGTCGTTAAGCGCTTTAACTTTTAACTTTTGGCTAAAATGTAAAAAAGGTCAATTTTTTTGGGAAACATGTTCAAATTTGATTTTCGTCAACGCGGTTAGCTCTGGAAGGTCATTTTTCGTCTAATAGGATGGTTGGTTTGGATTTTGAGGTTTTCATATTCAGTTTATACCGTTAGGCGTTTTAACTTTTAACTTTTGGCCAAAATTTGACTTTGCTTAACACTATCAACTTGTACACTACATACATTTAGAAACACATCATGATATAATGATATGTGTCATATTGAGATTAATTTAACTTGTTATCATAGATTTTGCATTGTTTCATTCAAATATGATTTATAAAATTGATATTAATATTTTTGGATTTATATTCGTGCTCTTAGATTTTTAAATGCAATAAATTAATAAATATTTTACTATTGAATAATCATTCAGTTAATAATATTTTGAACATATTGTCAATCAATTAGTAACGTAACATTGAATTTGAATAATATATTACCATCAAACTAACAATCAATTAGTAAATTTATTAGAAAAACAAATAATCATACTAACGTATTTAAAATTTATTACCAACAAGGGTTGTGGTGGAGTGGTAAGTACTCATTCATCCTTAACCAAGAGGTCTCGGGTTCGATTCCCCTTGGGTACAGAGTCGCCTTTGTTAGGGAGCGCTTTATCCCCCAATGTGGGACTTTCAGGCGTGAATCCGGATTTAGTCGGGCTCCAATGTGGGTACCGGACACCGGATGGGAAACCAGGGGACTTTTCCGGCATGAATCCGGATTTAGTCGGGCTCCAATGTGGGTACCAGACACCGGATGGGAAACCAAAAAAAAAAAAGAAAAATTGGGATTTGGTTGGTAACTCAATTTGCCAACCAATTTGATCAATTTACCAATGAATTTTTTTGTTGGTAATTGGGGTGGGGTTCCTTTTGTAGTGAATGTTCTTTGCATTTATCATGGTTTAAAAGTCTTGCCATTGAAATTTCATTTATAATCCTCTACATGGACAGCTTCTCTTAAAATTAATACGAAAGTAGATAAAACAAAGAGTAGAGTCAAGAAAGACATCTATGAATCTTGAAGAATGAAAACCTTTTTCTATGTACCAAAAACAATAAATGAAGAATCCAAATGCTAAATCCTTGCACGAGTTTTGGCCTAGAAATTTCAAATGAAAAATACGAAGCACAAATAATTGCTTTCAACTATCATGGGTTAGATATTGAGTGGAATAAACATAAATGTGTTCCTTAACTTGGCTTCATACATCTATGTCCTTTAATTTTTTTTCTTTTTGTTTTTTTCATTCAGTATCCGTTATCCGCATTGGAGCTCGACTAAATTCAAATTGACATTGAAAAGTCTCACAATGAGAGTGAAATACTCCCTAACATAGGCGACTTTGTACTCAGAGGGACTCAAACCCGAAACCTCTGGTTAAGGATGATGGAGTACTTACCTATGATTATGTCCTCAAACTTTAGATGTGGATAAGTAGACACACACGTCCTACATGACATAATACACATATAAGACGCTACATAAAACATGAATTGTCATGTAGAATACCACGTAGAATATATATATATATATATTCAACTTTATACAAATTTAAGTAACTAGATTATGCAAGATTCAGCTTTACCAGATACCCAACACCATTAAATTTCACTACCCAACCGCATCCACATCATAATTTTTCTTAGATTTGGATATTTTCATGTCTATTCACTTTAACCACCATCTCCCTAGTCAACATAATGTACACTAAAAACTTAAATCTGATAGAGATTTTTCAAATTCATAAATGTGCCTTTTAAGATTTATATATATATTTATGCCATCTAACTTTTTTCGTTTAGGTTTCTCATTTGGTGTTTGATATCTACATTAAAATTTGACTAAATTTGGATTTGCACCAGAAAGTCTCAAAAAGAAGTATAACACTCCCTAACAAAGGTGACTTCGTACTCAGGGGAACTCGAACCCGAGATCACTGATTAATGATGAATTAGTACTTACCTAGGGTTATATTCTCCTTCAACTTTGGATATGCACAAATAGATACTTAAACTTGTATAAAATTGAACAATTGTAGACACACACGTCTTACGTAGCATAATACATATAAGACGTCACATAAGACGAGAATTGTTATTTAAGATGCCATGTAGACTATATGTATCTATTAGTGCAACTCTATACAAATGTAAGTGCATAAATTATGTGAAATTCAATTTTTCCAGATACCCTACACCATTTGAATTTCACTACCCAACAGCATCCAGATCATAAATTTTCTTAGGTTTGGATGTTTTCATGTCTATCTATATCTATATAAACCACCATCTCCCCATCCAATATAATGTACACTAAAAACTTAAATCTGATAGACGTTTTAGATACATAAATATGTTTTTTAATTTTACTTTATATATTTATGTCCTCTAATTTTTTTTATTTTTGACTTCTCATCCGATATTCTATATCTGCATTGGAGTCCAATTAAATTTAAATTTGTGTGGGAAAATCCTATATTGGAGGTAAAAACGCTTCCTAACAAAGGCGACTCTGTACCCATGGGGGGACTCGAACCCGAGACCTCTGATTAGGGATGAAGGAGTACTTACCTCAGGTTATACCTCTAACTTTGGATGTGTGTACAAGTTTACACTTAAACTTATATAAAATTGAACAGGTAGATATACATGCCCTACGCGACATAATACACATAAAACGCCACATAAGACGAGAATTGTCATGTAGGACATTTATGTTTGATTATTCAACTTTATACAAATTCTTAAACGTATTCCTCTAACCCCATATACCTATCCAACATAATGTACACTAAAAACTTAAATCTGATAGATATTTTTCAAATATCACTGCCATCAAATCAAGTAAAATTGTCATGATTCATATCTATTCATTAGCAGAAAAACAACATATACCTTTTAAGAGAGGTCTTATAAGTATACCATAAATTCATAAATTTCAAATTTTGATAGAAGATGAAATTTAACTAGTAACTCAAAAAAAAGCTTGAAACACTCTCGAGCTCCTCGGGATCCGTCTCAACCATCCAACTAAGTCATAAATCATGTTTCAAACTTCAAGAGCTGTCAGAAATCAAATTCGAGTTCATTAACTATATATTGACTTTGGTGAAACATTTCCACATAGAAATTACTTTTACTTTCGAATATATCTCATAAAATATTAGATATTGATATTTCAAACTTCAAATATTTTGTCACATATGTTTAAAATTAGATAAAAGTATCTGAAATTTATTTACACAAGCAATTCACCTAACTTCATATAATTAAATTTGCAATTTCATATAATATCGTATTGAAAAGCCCGACTACTAAACTTCATAAAATTTGCTACTTCATATGCAAATTTTTAAAATTGGTTCAGTCATATATATAACTTTTTTATATTTTTTATTTTCTACCTAGTGTTCGATATCTACATTAAAGATGGATTAAATTCGAATATAACTTAATTCTTAAATGATGAAACTCACCAAAATTTATAAGTAGATTATGGCTTAAATAAACTTATTGAGAATTTGAGATTGCCTATCCATGCAATTCCACGCAGCCACCAAGCATATATTATAGCCACTTTTGTTGACTACAGCCTATATAATATAAGGATATAATTAATTTGGGTAAAGATCTAAATGTGTTACTTTGTTAAATAATAATATAGCCCTCTTGACTTGTTAGTTTTGTAAGGATATTAATTTGACTACCAATAAATTAGCTGACCAGATTATCACTTTCACTGTGAGTTTATTAACTCAATTCATAAATTGAGTTGAAAAACAAACTTCAGTCCTTAGAGGGTTGTGTGCTCATATGTGTAAGAGCTTCACCAATTAATACTTTTACTAGTTAAAAAGATGAAGTACATATATGTCAAAAAAATTTGTATACTTTATTGGTAATATTATTAAAAGTGTTGAAGTTGTTATACTATTAAAAAAACATTATTTTCCAACTAAAATTTTATATTCAATGACTATTTCCACATATATTTTGATTGAATCAATGAGAAAAGCAAAAAAAAATTCTTCGGAAATGTCACCAGCCAACTGTAATAACCTTGAGTGACATTTTTGGAATTTTTTTGAAAAATTACCTCTTTACCCCTCCCGATAGTTGCCCCGAGTCTCGTTATGGATCCGCTTCTGAGATCAGTTTTGTTGCGGGATCGAAAAGTTGAAATTTTTGAAAGTTTTAAAGGTTTGGAAGCTCCTAAGTTCATCAAGCGACTTTAGTCAATATCTAGAGCTATGAGTCTTATAATGAAATTATGTCAGTTCTATAACTTTGGAATGCGAAATTTGGTCTAGGAGTGTTGTCATTCTCAATTTCAAAGTTTTTATGTGAATTTTATATATCATTATATGCCGGGTAAAATGTGAAATAACCAATAATACATGATCAATAACTTTGTAAAAGAACTCTTGACCAATAGAAACAATAGACGACATTGGGATAAATTTAGATGAACAGCACCTCCCCTAGAAAGGTATGGACTCATTGAGAATGATTATGATCTAGTTCAAGATCTGAAATAGGGAGCGCTCTGAAATAACTAATATATGAATAGCTTGGTAAAATATAGCATGATAAAAATCTTGGTCAAAGTAATATATGAATAGACATTTAAAACTTTTATAAAATTGAACAAGTAGACACACACATCCTACATGACATATTAATTGTTAGGGTTTTGCCCTGATTTTCTTACCTTATTTGAAATTTATTTTTCTCTTGAAAGAAAATCAAAGTATTACCATAAATGCTTTAACTTTTCCTGAAAGGAAATATAATTTTCTTCCATATTTAGTTTATTCTTTCGTTAGAGAAAAAGTTTGGAGATCTATAAATTGAAGATCCCTATTCTCATAACATAATACAATAAAATCTACAATGTAGTGGTTTAGTGACTTTTGTTTATGAGGAGATTTTCTCTCTACAATTTTTATGTATTTTATTAGTTTATAAATATGTAGGTCAATTGGTCATATCATATAATAGTATATATTTCTTTTAGTATATTTTATGTGTCGTCTAATTTATCAACCATATGATTTGCAATTGTAAGCTTCAGCATGATGGCCTAATTACTTTCGAGCCCAACATTAATTACACGTTGGACGCCATGTACGTATGATGTGAATTGTCACATAGGACGTCATGTAGGACACATGTGTCTAATTCTTTAATTTTATACATGTTTAGGTACCTACTTGTGCACATCCAATGTTGAAGGGTATATATAGATATTAACTGAAGTCAAGTTTAAGTGTCTTCCTTGTGCACATCTAAAGTTAGAGGATATAGATATCAACTAAAGTCAAGTTAATTAAAGGACGAGTTTATAATTATGTCAAATTATAATGTTCTTTACCTTTATCATCGGTTAAATGTCTTGCCATGGAAATTTCATAGTGGATCTCGTTTATAATCCTCTACATGGACAGCTCCTCTTAAAATACAAAAAGTAGATAAAACAAAGAGCAGAGTCAAGAAAGACATCTATGAATCTTGAAGAATGGAAACTTTTTCCTATGTACCAAAAACAGTAAATGAAGAATGCAAATGCTAAATCCTTGCACGAGTTTTGACCTAGAAATTTCAAATGAAAAATACAAAGCACAAATAATTGCTTTCAACCATCATGGGTTAGGTATTCAGTGGAATAAACATAAATGTGCCCTTTACTTAGCTTCATACAACTATGTCCTTTAACTTTTTTCTTTTTGTTTTTTCATTCAGTATTCGTTATCGGCATTGGAGCCCGACTAAATTTAAATTTGCACCGAAAAGTCTCACATTAAGAGTCAAATACTCCCTAACAAAGGCGACTCTGTACCCAGAGGGACTCAAACCCGAGACCTCTGGTTAATGATGATGGAATACTTACATATAATTATGCCCTCAAACTTTGGGTGTGCACAAGTATACAATGAAATTTGTATAAAATTGAACAAATAGATCACACACACGTCCAATGTGACATAATACGACACTACATAAAACATGAATTGTCATGTAGAATACCACGTAGAACATATATGTCTATTTATTCAACTTTATACACAAAGTATCTAGATTATGCGAGATTCCACTTTTCTAGATACCCAGCACCATTAAATTTCACTACCCAACCGCATCCACATCATAATTTTTGTTAGATTTGGATATTTTCATGTCTATTCACTTTAACCACCATCTCCCTATCCTACATAATGCACATTAAAAGCTTAAATATGATAGAGATTTTTCAAATTCATAAATGTGCCTTTTAAGGTTTATATATTTATGCCTTCTAACTTTGTTCGTTTAGGTTTCTCATTTGGTGTTTGGTATTTGTATTAAAATTTGACTAAATTTGGATTTACATTGGAAAGTCTCACATCGGAAGTAAAACACTCCCTAACAAAGGTGACTTCGTACTCAGGAGAACTCGAACCCGAGACCATTGATTAAGAATGAATTAGTACTTATCTCAGGTTTTATCCTCCTCCAACTTTGGATGTGCACAAATAGATACTTAAACTTGTATAATATTGAACAATTGTAGACACACACGTCTTACATGGCATAATACATATAAGACGTCGCATAAGACGAGAATTGTTATTTAGAATGCCATGTAGAATATATGTATCTATTTGTACAATTTTATACAAATTTAAGTGCCTAAATTATGGAAAATTCAATTTTTCCGGATACCCTACACCAATCAATTTCACTACCCAACAGCATACAGATCATAAATTTTCTTAGGTTTGGATGTTTTCATGTCTATTCACTCTATATAAACCACCATCTCCCCATCCAATATAATGTACACTATAAACTTAAATCTGATAGAGACTTTTTAGATACATAAATATTTCTTTTAATTTATATATTTATGTCCTCTAATTTTTTTTTTATTTTTGACTTCTCATCCGATATTCGATATCTTCGTTGGAGTCCGACTAAATCTGAATTTATGCAGAAAAGTCCTATATTGGAGGTAAAAATGCTTCCTAACAAAGGCGACTTTGTACCTATGGGGGACCTGAACCCGAGACCTTTGATTAGGGATGAAGGAGTACTTACCTCTGGTTATACCTCTAACTTTGGATGTGTGTACAAGTTTACACTTAAACTTATATAAAATTGAACAAGTAGACACACATGCTCTACGTGACATAATACACAAGATGCCACATAAAACGAGAATTGTCATGTAGAATGCCATGTAGAATATTTATGTCTGGTTATTTAACTTATACAAATTCTTAAATGTAGTCACTCTAACCACCATATACCTATCCAACATAATGTACACTAAAAATTTAAATCTATTAGAGATTTTTCAAATACATCACTGCCATCAAATCAAGTAAAATTGTCATGATTCAAGAGTCTAGCATTTCATTGGCGAATCATAAATTTCAAATTTTGGTGGAAGATTTGAAATTTAACTAGTAACTCAAGAGAGAGCTGGAAACACTCCCGAGCTCCTCGGGATCTGTCTCAACCATCCAACTAAGTCATAAATCATGTTTCGAACTTCAAGAGCTGTTAGAACACAAATTCCAGTTCATTAACCTTATATATTAACTTTGGTAAAACCTTTCCACATAGAAATTACTTTTAGTTCCGAATATATCTCATAAAATATTAGATATTGATATTTCAAACTTCAGTTATTTTGTCACATACATTTAAACTTAGATAAAAGTATCTGAAATTTATTTGTACAAGAAATTCACCTAACTTCATATAATTAAATTTGCATTTTCATATGCAAATTTTTTAAAATTGCTTTAGTCATAGATATAACTTCTTCTTTTTGGTTTCTACCAGTGTTCAATATCATACTGATAAACCCGACTACTAAACATCATAAAATTTGCTACTTCATAAATCATATGCAAATTTTTAAAATTGGTTCAATCATAGACAGAGGCGAATCTAGGATTTTTCGAATATGGGTGCACCAAGAAAAATGTATTAAGTGGGAATTGGTCCTCAGTCCTCAAAGTCAAAAGCTCAACATTTAACCATGTGGACCAACTAGACTTTTTATAGTACGGGTGCAAGAATATAATATTATACAAATGTTAGAAAATATATACATAAAATATCTAATTTTACGAAGAGACCACGGATTCGGACGCCCTATTTCTTGCACTTAAATTCGCCACTGATCATAGATATAACTTCTTCTTTTTTTTTTTTGATTTTTCACCTAGTGTTCAATATCCACTTTAAAGCTAGATTAAATTTGAATATAACTTAATTCTTAAATGATGAAACTCACCAAAATTTATAAGTAGATTATGGCTTAAATAAACTTATTGAGAATTTGAGATTGTCTATCCATGCAATTCCATGCAGCCGCCAAGCATATATTATAGCCCCTTTTGTTGACTATAATCTTATATAGTATAAGGATATAATTAATTTGGATAAAGATCTAAATGTGTTACTTTGTTAAATAATATAGCCCTCTTGACTCGTTAGTTTTGTAAGGATATTAATTTGACTACCAATAAATTAGTTGACCAGACTATCATTTTCACTGTGAGTTTAGTAACTCAATTCATAAATTGAGTTGAAAAACTAACCTCAGTCCTTAAGAGGGTTGTGTGCTCACATGTGAAGAGCTTACTTGTTAAAAAGATGAAATATATCTATGTCAAAAAAAATTGTATACTCTATTGGTAATATTATTAAAAGTGTTGAAGTTGTTAGACTATTAAAAAATCATTATTTTCTAACTAAAATTTTATATTCAGTGACTATTTCCACATATATTTTGATTGACTCAGTGATAAAAGAAAAAAAAATCCTTCGGAAATGTCACCACCCAACTGTAATAACCTTGAGTGACATTTTTGGAAAATTTTTGAAAAATTACCTCTTTACCCCTCTCGATAGTTGCCCTGAGTCTCGTTGGATCAGCTTATGAGGTCAGTTTTGTAGCGGGATCGAAAAGTTGAAATTTTTGGAAGTTTTAAAGTTGGAAGCTCCTATAAGTTCATCAACGACTTTAGTCAACATCTGGAGCTACGAGTCTCAAAATGGAATTCTGTCAGTCTCATCAGCTCCGAAATGCGAATTGGTTTAAGAGTGTTGTTATCCTTAGTTTCAAAGTTTTTATGTGAATTACCTTTATGAACATTTTTACCCTTTCAACTTTAATACATTCTAATTAAAAAAATAGAAAAAAATAATTTATTTTTAAATAAAAAAGATATTATAATCTTTTAAATTTCTGGCCAAATTCTGGCAGGTAAAATACGGAATAACTTGGTAAAAGAGCCCTTGACCAATAGAAACAATAGACGGCTCATTGGGATAAATTTAGATGAACAACACCTCCCCTAGACACGTACGAACTCATTGAGAATGATTATGATGTAGTTCGTGATCTGAAAAGAATTATCATGTAGAATACCACATAGGATATTTGTGTCTGGTTATTCAACTTATACAGTGGCGAATTTACAGTCAAAAAATAGGGCACCCGCAATCGTGGTCTCTTCGTAAAATTAGATATTTTATATGTATATTTTTTAAGATTTTGTATAATATTATATTCTTGCACCCGTACTACAAGAAGTCTAAATGGTCCACATGGTTAGATGTTGAGCTTTTGACCTTGAGGATTAAGGATCAATTCTCACTTCATTACATTTTACTTGGTGCACCCATGTTTGAAAAATCTTAGATTCGCCTCTGAACTTATACAGATTCTTAATTGTATTCACTCTAACCACCATATACCTATCCAACATAATGTACACTAAAAAATTAAATCTGATAAAGATTTTTCAAATACATCACTGCCATCAAATCAAGTAAAATTGTCATGATTTAAGAGTCTAGCATTTCATTGGCGAATCATAAATTTCACATTTTGGTGGAAGATTTGAAATTTAACTAGTAACTCAAGAAAGAGCTGGAAACACTCCCGAGCTCCTCGGGATCCGTCTCAACCATCCAACTAAGTCATAAATCATGTTTCGAACTTAAGAGCTGTCAGAACACAAATTTGAGTTCATTAACCTTATATATTGACTTTGGTAAAACCTTTCCGCATGGAAATTACTTTTAGTTCCGAATATATCTCATAAAATATTAGATATATTGATATTTCAAACTTCAGTTATTTTGTCACATATGTTTAAACTTAGATAAAAGTGTCTGAAATTTATTTGTACAAGCAATTCACCTAACTTCATATAATTAAATTTGCATTTTCATATGCAAATTTTTTAAAATTGCTTTAGTCATCGATATATCTTCTTCTTTTTGGTTTCTACCAGTGTTCAATATCATATTGAAAAACCCGACTACTAAACTTCATAAAATTTGCTACTTCATAAATCATATGCAAATTTTTAAAATTGGTTTAATCATAGATATAACTTATTCTTTTTTTTTTTTTTTCACGTAGTGTTCGATATCCACTTTGAAGTTGAATTAAATTCGAATATAACTTAATTATGGCTTAAATAAACTTGAGAATATGAGATTGTCTATCCATGCAATTTCATGCAGCCGCCAAGCATATATTATAGCCACTTTTGTTGACTATATAGTCTATATAATATAAGGATATAATTAATTTGGATAAAGATCTAAATGTGTACTTTGTTAAATATTATAGCCCTCTTGACTCGTTAGTTTTGTGAGGATATTAATTTAACTACCAATAAATTAGTTGACCAGACTATCATTTTCACTGTGAGTTTAATAACTCAATTCATAAATTGAGTTGAAAAACCAACCTCAGTCCTTAGAGGGTTGTGTGCTCATATGTGAAAGAGCTTCGCCAATTAATACCTTTACTTGTTAAAAAGATGAAATATATATATTTTTTTAAAAAAATTGTATACTCTATTGGTAATATTATTAGAAGTGTTGAAGTTGTTAGACTATTAAAAAATTATTATTTTCCAACTAAAATTTTATATTCAGTGACTATTTCCACATATATTTTGATTGAATCAGTGATAAAAGAAAAAAAAAAATTTCGAAAATGTCACCACCCAACTGTAATAACTTTGAGTGACATTTTTGGAATTTTTTTAAAAAAATTACCTCTTTACCCCTCTCGATAGTTGCCCTGAGTCTCGTTGGATCAGCTTATGAGGTCAGTTTTGTAGCAGGATCGAAAAGTTGAAGTTTTTGGAAGTTTTAAAGGTTAGAAGCTCCTAAATTCATCAACGACTTTTGTCAACATCTGGAGCTACGAGTCTCAAAATGAAATTTTGTCAGTCTCATCAGCTCCGAAATGCGAATTGGTTTAAGAGTATTGTTATCCTTAGTTTCAAAGTTTTTATGTGAATTCTATATATTATTATGGAAAGATCCTTTTGGCCAGAAAATTTGGCCAAAATAGTATTTTACCTTTATGAACATTTTTACCCTTTCAACTTTAATATATTTTAATTAAAAAATAGAATAAAGATCAGTTTATTTTTAAATAAAAAAGATATTATAATTTTTTAAATTTCGTGCCAAATTCTGATAGGTAAAATGCGGAATAACTTGGTAAAAGAGCCCTTGACCAATAGAAACAATAGACGGCTCATTGGGATAAATTTAGATGAACAACACCTCCCCTAGACACGTATGAACTCATTGAGAATGATTATGATGTAGTTCATGATCTGAAATAGAGGACGCTCCTAAGTTCATCAAACGACTTTAGTCAACATCTGGAGCTATGAGTCTTAGAATGGAATTTTGTTAGTTCTATCCGCTTTGGAATGCGAAATTTGGTCTAGGAGTGTTGTCATTCTTAGTTTCAAAATTTTTATGTGAATTTTATATATTATTATATGCCGGGTAAAATGTGAAATAACCAATACATGAATAACTTGATAAAAAAGCTCTTGACCAATAGAAACATTAGACGGCTCATTGGGATAAATTTAGATGAACAACACCTCCCCTAGAAAGGTATGGACTCATCGAGAATGATTATGATCTAGTTCATGATCTGAAATAGAGAGAGCTTTAAAGTAACTAATACATAAATAACTTGGTAAAATATAGCATGATAAAAATCTTGGTCAAAGTAGGTTGGCTGTTGGTCCACCACATCTATGCATTATATATAGAGAAACTTTGTTCACAATCTGAGAGAGTAAAACTCAAAAGACTCTTTTTTCTCTCTACTTTTGAATATATTGAGGTATTTCTTGTTAGACTTTTTAGTTTAATAATATTTTTTTAGGGAATGATATATTGTGTTATATTATACTAACTAACTAAAATAAATTATTGGATGCATGCAGGAGGATGGGAGGTGGTGGTAATATGAGCAGTAAAATAGAAGAAAAGAAAAATGATGTTGCGAAAAGAGTTCCATCTTCAAAGCCGCCTTTTACAATTGGTGACATAAAGAGGGCTATCCCTCCCCACTGCTTTGAACGATCTCTTATTAAGTCGTTCTCGTATCTTATTCAGGATCTCATACTTGTCTCCATCTTTTACTACATTGCCAACACTTACTTTCACCTCATTCCATCCCCATATAGTTATGTAGCATGGACTATTTACTGGATTGCTCAAGGTTGTGTTGGGGAAGGAATATGGATCCTTGCTCATGAATGTGGACACCATGGCTTCAGTGATTACCAATGGGTAGATGACACCGTTGGTCTTATCCTCCACTCTGCACTTTTAACACCATACTTTGCATGGAAACATAGTCATCGTCGTCACCATTCCAACACTGCTTCCATTGAGAATGATGAAGTCTACAAACCAAGAATTAAATCAAAACTAAGATGGTACTACAAATACTTGAATAATCCACTAGGAAGACTACTCATACTTGCCTTCACCCTTACTTTTGCATGGCCTTTGTACTTGCTCTTCAATGTCTCAGGAAAAAAATATGACCGTTTTGCAAGTCACTATTATCCATATAGCCCAATATATAGTGATCGTGAGAGACTACAAATCTACATTTCAGATGCAGGTGTCATTGCAACAACTTATTTGTTGTATCGCGCTACTATGATAAAAGGCCTAGCTTGGGTTTTTTGCATCTATGGGGTACCCCTTCTTATTGTCAATGGGCTTGTAGTGTTTATCACTCTTTTGCACCACACTCACTCTTCATTGCCACATTATGATTCAACTGAGTGGGATTTTCTAAGGGGAGCTTTAGCTACAGTAGATAGAGACTATGGTTTCTTAAATAAGGTGTTTCACAATGTTACTGATACACATGTTTTGCATCATATATTTCCATACATATCACATCACCATGCAGTTGAGGCAACAAAAGCTATCAAACCATTGTTGGGAGAATACTATAAATTTGATGATACACCAATTTTAAAGGCAATGTGGAGGGATATAAATGAGTGCATCTTTGTGGAGAAAGAAAAGGATAAGGGTATTTATTGGTACAAGAACAAGATTTGAAACAACAATTCCAACCTTCAATGCTAAACCTAAGTACGTGGTTCCACTAATGTGTGCTTTTCTTGTATTATTGTACTAGTAATGCTTGTTTTAGTTGTCACTACTGTATTGTTAAATCCGTTGTTATGCAATGAAATAAACATCTACCTTTGTGACAATCAATTTGATTGGAATGAATGAAACAAATATCTACCTATGTGACTATCTCACAAAGTTCCTTGTCTTTGGTTTTAACAGATAAATCCCTCAACTATATATTGTCTACTTGTTTAATTTTATACAAGTTAAAATATTTACTTGTACACACCCAAAGTTGAAGGGCATAAATGTAAAATGCGACCAAGTTAAAAGGCACATTAATGTAATATGCTCTTCTTTTTTTTTTTGGGATCCTTCCAATCTTGAATGACATATCTAACACATGTTGCTATTGACAAATAGAGTTAGGTTACGTTAACTTAATGAGTAAACATCAAAATGAAAATTCAAGTGAAAGATACACATTTGTATGTTGTATCTTTCATTTGAGATACAACTATAACATAATTTCCATTCATAGATGTCTTTCTTGACTCTTCTCATTTGTTTTTATCTATGATAAGGAGTCACTGATAGAGAGATTAACATCAAACTGTAATCAGACTTTAAGTTTTGTGTGTTGTTGTTTTCTTTTGATATTTCCATGATATTTTTCTTTAGGAATGGATACATAACTTTACGTACAAAAGTTCAAATTTAATAATTTGAAGCATCGTCGAAAGCTTGACTTTTAAAATCTTTCATGTGATAATTAGTAATTTACCACATAACTCTTCACATCTTAGGAATATGTATTTTTAGCGATAATTAACATTTTTTGTATATGTCTCTAAAGCCTTTAGCGATATTGGATTCAATCGCAATTAACTAATGTTGATAAATGCTTTAACACTTTTTGTTAATATGTACATTTATTACTGCTAAAAGGTGTTATTGTAGTGTTGGTTCAAGGGTTTTTCTTAGACCTTACATCACTTTCAAATATTACTTTGTAACAAAACTTTACACAAGACTTTGGTTTGCCTATAGCCAACAAAATAGGACTATTTGAGAGGATATAATTAACCATTGTGCTGCTTGACAATTATGTACGTTCACTTAAAATGAAAATTCAAAGCAAAAGGATATATTTATGTGTTTTAGCATTCATATGAAATTTCCTATGTAAGATTCGTGCAAGGACTTTAGAAAACAATAGCATTTCCATTTCTTTTTTCATAGTTGCCTTTTTTGACTTTAATGAATTACTAGTGAATTTGTCCATCCACAAAAATATTACCCCCCAACTTTAAGATTTACAGCGAATATACACTTTATTAAAAAAAGTGGTGAAATGCATATTTTATCCTTTTTTTTAATAAACTGATTTAAAAGAAAATAATTTTTTAATTCAAAAATAATTTTTTAATTCCAAAAATATCACGTGGTACCTCACACATTTTTTTATCCCTACAGATCTGATCCAAATAAAACATTCAGCCCCTCAATCATAAAATGAGTTTGAGTCGGGACTGAGAGAGGAAGAGAGGAGAGAGGCGAACAATATAGGAAAGAGGTGAGTGAGAGAGTCGGATACATGTAATCCACTTGGATACACTATATGTAGAACAAATTACACTAAATTTTGACCTCATGTATCTGTGATACATGTATCTGAACGCATCAAATACATGTATCCAAAGTCCAAATTCTGGTAAGCTTCATAATATTGGAAACTCGCATGAAAGGAAGTAACTTGTTCGTACTATTGAGATTTGTGTTGTTTGTCCCCCAAAAAGTGTGAAGTAATTTTTCAAAGTCACATAACATTTTGGAATTAAAAAAATCAGTTTTAGATTATTTTTTAAATATTTAGTTTGTTAACGAAATAAGTAAATATACATCACTTGTAATTAGATTATGGAGGTATCTGTCATGACCCGAGTCTACACCCTGGACGTGGCCGACACTCGAGAACCATTGATGGTCCCCAAGCGAACCCTCATCCTGCCTACTACAAGCGGAAGACTAACTAAAGCATGCAAAAGCTTAAAACTGAATAAAAATTCATGAAACTCAATTACAAAGCTTTAACTCAAATGAAAAACTCTGAATAAAAATAAATTATTCAACTGGCCATAAAATAGGCAACTTAAGTCTTTAAACATTTAACAAAATAAATGAACAGACTTCGAAAACTCTACCGTCTATCTATTAAGCCTCTAAATGACAAAGACGGAAGTCGGGAGAAGTCCCACGACATCCTAACAACTGATATAACTGAAAGTAAAACTGGAACCCTCCGAAAGCAAGGAGGCTCACCAAAACTAACTCGAACTCCATGTGGTATCAATGAAGCTCCTGTTGATGACCCTGTATACTTGTATCTGCATCATAAAGCGATGCAGGCCAAATGACTCAGTACGTGGAATGTACGAGCATGTAAAGGGAATTCTAAAGCATAACATAAGCTTGAACTTGATAAAAAGGAAACATACTTACCTCTTCTCAAACTGACTCAACTCAAGGAATACTCAAGAATACTCAAAACTACTCAAACTTACTCAACCCAGAAGTACTCAAGGATAAGATACTCAACTCAGTAATAAGGTTCTCAACTCAGTAATGGGACACTCGACTCTGGGTAATCAAACTCTGGATACTCAACTCAATATAAACCAACAATAAGAGATGCAATATATGGAAAGCTTTTAAAACAGTAGAAAACAACTCAATGTATTTAAGAAAACAATATACTCAGTTTGTATGCAAGGATACAAAATAAACTATGTTTGTTTATGAAAATACAAAATAAATTATGTGTATAAAAATACAAAATATCTATGTGGGAGTTTCTCTAACCGACAATCATCACTATGAGTTATGTGATAATACAGTGTCTTGCCCACATTGCCAGAACTGTCCTATACTTTGCTAGGGTATAAGACCTCTCAACTAAGTGGATCCACTAGTCTATGCTAAAAAGCATTAAGGAATCATCTAAAAAGTACGATCCTTTCTACCCATGTTGGCTACATGGTTTATGGGGGCTATGAGTTATCTGAACTCTCCCTCATATCGGTGCTCAATACTACTCCCAAAACATACATATCACATCACCATGCAGTTGAGGCAACAAAAGCTATCAAACCATTGTTGGGAGAATACTATAAATTTGATGATACACCAATTTTAAAGGCAATGTGGAGGGATATAAATGAGTGCATCTTTGTGGAGAAAGAAAAGGATAAGGGTATTTATTGGTACAAGAACAAGATTTGAAACCACAATTCCTACCTTCAATGCTAAACCTAAGTATGTGGTTCCACTAATGTGTGCTTTTCTTGTATTATTGTACTATTAATGTTTGTTTTAGTTGTCACTACTGTATTGTTAAATCCGTTGCTATGCAATGAAATGAACATCTACCTTTGTGACAATATATCAATTTGGTGTGAATGAATGATTGATGCCCTTATCAGTTCATTGGTCTTGTTCTTATTTTTGAATACTTTTGGATGCCCTTATCCATGTGATGCCTTGTTGAACTTGCAGTTGTTAGTGTATGTATTGTGTATAAAATATGGTATACAAATTGATTTACGTATTTGTAATCAGACTTTAAGTTTTGTGTGTTGTTGTTTTCTTTTGATATTTCCATGATATTTTTCTTTAGGAATGGATACATAACTTTACGTACAAAAGTTCAAATTTAATAATTTGAAGCATCGTCGAAGGCTTGACTTCTAAAATCTTTCATGTGATAATTAGTAATTTACCACATAACTCTTTACATCTTAGGAATATGTATTTTTAGCGATAATTAACATTTTTTGTATATGTCTCTAAAGCCTTTAGCGATATTGGATTCAATCGCAATTAACTAATGTTGATAAATGCTTTAACACCTTTTGTTAATATGTATATTTATTACTGCTAAAAGGTGTTATTGTTGTGTTGGTTCAAGGGTTTTTCTTAGACCTTACATCACTTTCAATACACCCGTAACGTGCACTTAATAAAATATTACTTTGTAACAAAACTTTACACGAGACTTTAGTTTGCCTATAGCCAACAAAATAGGACTATTTGAGAGGATATAATTAACCATTGTGCTACTTGACAATTATGTACGTTCACTTAAAATGAAAATTCAAAGCAAAAGGATATATTTATGTGTTGTAGCATTCATATGAAATTTCCATGTAAGCTTCGTGCAAGGACTTTAGAAAACAATAGCATTTCCATTTCTTTTTTCATAGTTGCCTTTTTTAACTTTAATGAATTACTAGTGAATTTGTCCATCCACAAAAATATTACCCCCCAACTTTAAGATTTACAGCGAATATACACTTTATTAAAAAAAGTGGTGAAATGCATATTTTATCCTTTTTTTTTAATAAACTGATTTAAAAGAAAATAATTTTTTAATTCAAAAATAATTTTTTAATTCCAAAAATATCACGTGGTACCTCACACATTTTTTTATCCCTACAGATCTGATCCAAATAAAACATTCAGCCCCTCAATCATAAAATGAGTTTGAGTCGGGACTGAATAATAGAGAAATTGGATTATTTTTAAATGGTTAGGGCTTGGAGGGGTAAAAGAAAGGAAAAACTATCTAATTACATAAAGATTCCTACCATATTTACTAATTCTTTCTATAGTTTGAAATAATTATATATTGTCTCACTACTTGATAATTTCATATTAGATTTAAAGTCAGATACACCTAAATACATGTATTTTATCTACAAATACACTAAAATAAGGAGAGAGATGAGCGAGATAGGATGGAGGCGAGTGAGACAGTCAATGTGTATCCTAGATATATTCTAATTCCACTAGATATATGTATTTGGGATACCTCTTGAATATCATATGCATTTTGAAATACAAATATATAGGGAGAGAGGTGAGTGAGAGAGGGAGAGAGGAGAGAGGCGAACAATATAGGAAAGAGGTGAGTGAGAGAGTCGGATACATGCAATCCACTTGGATACGTACTGTATATAGAACAAATTACACCAAATTTTGACCTCATGTATCTGTGATACATGTATCTGAACGCATCAAATACATGTATCCAAAGTCCAAATTCTGGTAAGCTTCATAATACTGGAAACTCACATGAAAGGAAGTAACTTGTTCGTAAACTATTGAGATTTGTGTTGTTTGTCCCCCAAAAAG
This sequence comes from Solanum stenotomum, assembly GCF_019186545.1. Lineage (NCBI taxonomy): Eukaryota > Viridiplantae > Streptophyta > Magnoliopsida > Solanales > Solanaceae > Solanum > Solanum stenotomum. The sequence goes on from NC_064285.1 coordinate 7,928,730, forward strand.
TGTGAAGTAATTTTTCAAAGTCACGTAACATTTTGGAATTAAAAAAATCAGTTTTAGATTATTTTTTAAATATTTAGTTTGTTAACGAAATAAGTAAATATACATCACTTGTAATTAGATTATGGAGGTATCTGTCATGACCCGAGTCTACACCCTGGACGTGGCCGACACTCGAGAACCATTGATGGTCCCCAAG
>NC_064285.1:7933820-7942957 GCF_019186545.1 Solanum stenotomum
CCTGATCTACGGATCGTAAGTCCGGCCGTGGGTCAACACTTAGCCATTTTTTCTCTGGGGGTTCTGGAGAGATGCTACAGTTTCCTAGGGTCTGATCCACGGACCGTGGCCGGGACTACGGATCATAGGTCCAATCGTGGGTCGACCTTTAGAAGAAATTCTAGGGGTTTTTGAGGAGGGGGTCGCAATTGCGAACCACGAACCACCAGCACGGATCGTGGGTCACCCTATGGTCCGTGGGTGGCAACCGTGGGTTGCACCTGCAAGTTTTGAAAATCTGCACTAAGGTCTGTTTTTGGATATGGAGTGTTACAAAATAGCTTTGATGCTTTATTGAAGGCTACTGGAAAGCAAGTAAGGTTAATAGAGAATGACAACGATTTGATCCAAAAAAGCAGGTTTCACCACCTGCTTTGAATAGCAAATTAGGCCCTCCTATATTTGTGCCTAAATGTGTAATTGCAAAGAAGAATGAGTCAAGGACCTTAGTGTCAAACAATCGATTTGGGCAATGATTCTCTTGATGAAGATGAAGAAGACAATATGTTGGACTTATGCTTTGATAAAGTGGCAAGGGAAGGGGATATATCACATAGGCAACAAAGAAGTGGAAGCAACAAACTCTGTGGTGATCAAAAAATACTTAGTTCTCTCTAGTTCTTATTTTCTTCATGCTTGTTAGGTTGTAGAAGTTAGGTACTTCATTATGATTAGCAAGGTAAGGCCTAGCCCCCCTTGCTTGTACTTATCCCAATTTATATTATTTTATGTTTAATAAAAGGCCGCTAGACACTACCTAGTGGTAAATTTACTATAGAAAAAAACAATGTAGGTAATACACAATATTATTAAAATAGAGAAATATTTCATAATAATTAAACTTTTAAAAGATTATCTATTTATATTGGAAATGAATTTTAAAAATATTTGTGTGATGACAATTAAAATGTGCTTATCTGTATCGACAATAATAAGATAAAGCACACTGACTCATTGATAATGCTCAAGTATACTATAAAACCCCACTATTTGAAAGAACTATAATTAGAAAGAATGTACTTTTTGGAAAGATCAAAGTTGGAAAGTTTGGCAAGTTTTGCTAAGTATAAGTTTTGGGTCAACTTCAAACGACCATAAATCTCAGTACAGAATGAGTTAGGAGTGTCATAAGATATCAAATGAAAGGTCTTTGAATTATATTTCCAACACCACCGAGTTTGCTAAATTTTGAGCTCGTATAAATATGCTCGTTTAAAGTCAGGTTGTTTAGATAAGGAAAGTTAACCAGATTTTTAAAAGGGTATTTTGGTCTTTTCCCTACCCAATTGGTCTAATTCATTGTTAGTGAATTAATTAGGATCTAAATTGATTTTGCTCAGTTTACGCTTTACAAAATTATGGTAGGGCTTTGAGAAAAGGGAAAAAAGGGAGAAAAGAGTAGAAAAGCCAAAGTTCATCGTCGTTCTTGAGGTTTCTCTTGCGGATTTCGACAAGGGTTAATTCCTACGAGGTATGTGAGATCACATAGCGTTGGGTTCATTCGCTCACGCGCCAATCATGATTTATTTCAGCGTGTTTACGTTCTTGAAAATAGAGTAATTGAGTTTTTGATGGATTTTGTTGAAGTTTATATTGGGTTATTGATTTGTTGAGTTGTTGAGGAGTTATTGAGTTAGTTTCATGAGATTTGAGGTTGTTTTTTAGTAGATTCTTGTATACTTTGGTTGGGTATTTAAATTTAAGTGTTTGGGGAAGGAACCAATCGAATCTAGATGAATTAGGATCGAAAAATGAACAAGAAAATTCGTCAAAAATCTGGGGAAAAGTGGTGGGGCGCCACGCCACTTAGAGCTCCCCACATCAGGTTCTGTAGTATGGGCTTTGGGGCACCGCGCCACTCAGACTGACCCAACCCAGCTTCGGTAGTTTAGGATCTGGCGCCCGGCGCCACTCAGTATGACAGGGTCGACAGGTCCTCTACCATTTCCCACTTCTTTCCGTTTGAGTTCTCTTGAAACGTACCTATGTTTTCTAGTTGATTTATACACTCTAAGGTACGTCTAAACATCATGATATCATCTATAAACATGAATCATAGCCTTGAATCGATAAGTTCAAATTCAAGAAAGTTAAAAGCCAAGTCTAGAGAGTTCTTAGAGTCTTTTCAAAAGTCTTTTAAAAATAGTTTAAACTTGTTTTAAGCCTTGAGTTTTGAGTTAAGTAAAAAGTAGAGAGTGGAGTTCACTTTCTTCAAAAGAGTATATGGGGACTATGTTTTCCCAAAGAGTAAATGTTTTCACATTTATACAAGAAAGGAAACATTGATTTCCAAAAAAGCCTTTGAGCTAGTTTTCATCAATAAAGAGTATATGTTTTCACATTTAATCAAGAGAGGAAACACTGATTTCCAAGAGAGCCTTTGGGCTAGTTTTTGAGCAATTTTCTCAAATCACAGAAAGAGTTATGTTTTTAAACATATAAGCTAGTTACAGTTTTGTGAGTAGTATTGAGTATCGATATGGGGGAGAGTTCAGACAACTCACAACCTCTATAAACCATGTAGCCAACGTGGGTACAAAAGGTCATCATTTTTAGATGATTCCTTAGTGTTTTTTAGCATAGACTAGTGGATCCACTTAATAGTCAGGTTTTATACTCCCGACAAGGTGTAGGACGACCCTGGCAGCGTGAGGAAAAATAATGTATCATCACATAACTCAGAAGTGATCGTTGTCGGTTAGAGAAATTCCCACAATGATATTTTGTATTCTAATATATACAGAGTTTACTTGTATTTCATATACAAATAGAGTTATATTGTATCATTGCAGACAAACTGAGTTACTATTTTATTTTTCAATACACAGAGTTGTTATCCATGTTTTAAAAGCTTTCTTTATATTGCATTGATATTATTACTTTATATTGAAATGAGTTGAGTTGAGTTGAGACCAGGTGTGTTCTTTCAGTTCCCTTTCATATTTATGTCTTGTTTTAAAATTCCCCTTGCAAGCTCGTACATTCAATGTACTGATGTCAGTTGGCCTGCATCTTTTATAATGCAGATCATCATACAGCGCATCGTTGATCCAGTTGAGTTCAGAGTTGTTGGTGAGCCTTCTTGATTCTGGAAGATCTCCTTTTTATTGTTTTTAGTATTTTAGTTCATTAGGATGTCGTGGGTCTTGTCCCGACGTCCATCTCAGTGACTAGAGGCTTCATAGATAGCCAGTTGATATTAGTTCTTGAGGCTTTCCATTTCAGTTTTGATGTTGAGACTTGAGTTGCCATTTTGTCTAGTGAATGTTCTTTATACATTCTAAGTTATCTATTGAGCTTTCAGTTTACTTTTAAAAGCACATTTATGTTGAGTAAAGTCTTCTGCTAAGAGTTACGCCAGACCAAGGGTTCGTGTCACGACCCGAGAGCACCCTCTAGTCGTAACTGGCGTATTTGACCTCGAAGAGGTCAAATACAAGCCTCATGGATCATTCATTAAAATACGATACAAAAAAAATATAAAGGAGAAATTTAAAGCTTCATTTACAATGGAAAGAATACTTTTTAAATAAAAAGCAAGCGGAAGACTTTCTAGACTTTATCCAAGATGTCTCAAAACCATCTAATACTTGAATGCAACAATAGGACTAAGCCTACTCAAAGCTATAACAAAACTACAAGACATAAAGGAACATGTTGGTTATTGTCCTCAAATATATGAGAACTCACCAAATCTTCATCTTCAAACATCTTAGAAACCTATCCATCAACCATGGAATATCGACATCTCCAAATCCCTACACTTTAGTCAAAAGGGAAAGAAAGGGGTTAGTACAATTAAGTACTAAGTATGGAAACCATGCAAAAACATGCTAAAAAGGACATTTGGTTGAAAGTCATGCCCTATGCCATTTTAGTAAAACTTCATGAATATTGACATATTAGACATATTATAGAACATAACCAACATTTTCACCACGTAGCCATTCTATCATCCAAGAACCCTTATCTAAAGTTACCCTAAGACACACTTGAGTGAGACATGAAGTGGCCGCCCATACAACCTCTTCATACACACCTAAGTGTTCCTCAAGTCTACTATAGACAAGAACCATCATGCTTCAAGGTAGCATACTAAGTAACTCACTTCATTAACATAGGCTATTCATTCAACAAATCATTTAGACAATAAGTCAACATTCTTCTTTAAAGTCATTTAGGACACATTCATGCATTTAGGGGACTTCACACTTTAGTCATATAGACTTAGGGAACTCATTTTGGCACTTTCAAAGCCTACTCGTGCCATGTGTAGATAGCATCACATACTACTATCTACACGCTGTAGAACCTATCAAGTAACTAGAGTCCACACTAAGGATATCAAGTTCTACATTTAAAGATCCAAGTGTCAAGAATGCTCATAGCACAAATTTCCAAGAGATTCAATAACAAGGCTCGCCCAATATTTACATCATGTCGTCACATCAAGCACAAACAAGTATCAAGAAGGGTCAAAACACAATAATCAAGAGAACCAAGAACCATATTAAAAATGGCTTTCTAATTCATACTTAAAATGGACAACTTCCATTCTTAAGACGGACTAAAAATCCAGAGTCAAGATGACAAGTGATCCGAATCAAGAGGCATGCCAAGAGTGACAAAGTCACAACCACAAGAAGGAAAAGGTCCCAACAAGAGTGTCAGATGATCAAACAGTCCGTACAAGTGGGCGAGTTACATGAGCGTCTTTAACGTCTTAAAGGATACCAACATGACAGTGCAATGTGACAATAGGTAGCCTAGGTACCAAGATCAACTTTCAAATATTTCCACAGTTAAAAGAGTGAAAATACAAGTTTATACACAAACTCAGTGCTTTAGCAAAGAACCAATCCAACATAACTTTGAGAGATCAGACCGTAGACCAACCAATATTTCAAGGTCCTCAACTTGTTCACGAGTATATACAACCTTAAAAATACAATTAAATAACTTTTTTAACTTATATTAGCTCTGTAATATTGATGTAAAATAGGATCATCATCACAAGTAAGCCTAGCATGTATAAATACAACTATACTCCCAAAACAGTGAATTTGTCCAGCCTGGTACCTCAAGTCGCAAGTTAGATTTGAAAAGAAAAATGGCAAAACTAAACTTTATAATCTTCATGAAAGATGTAGGTGCATCTCTAAATGTTGCAAATAAACAAGAATCACCGCAAAATATATTTTGTACAAAACGATATATTCAAAGCACTACAGCTGACCATACATGATTTCAATTTCTGAATTTTGGGCAGAACTTGCCCTATGTTGCATCCCATATTTCGTATCCATAACAGTTAAATTAGAGTTTAAACATAAGAGTAGTAGGTATCCGAGTTAGCTTTCCAAATCATATTTATTCATTGTAAACGAAGTTTTAGAGAACAAGATATGCATAAATTACCTAACACTACCCAGCTCAGAAAGAGAGTTCATCACTTACATATGAAAGGAATGCCATAGCCTATCGATTTATATTCAACATAGCTTTTCATTTATCAAGAAGAGCACGTAAGTCTACCAAGTCAAGAGATGACATTCAACAATATAAGACAGTTCACAATCTATCATTTTCATTCATAAGTGTTAAGAGAGAATATGCTTTCAATCACAACACCCTTGCATTTACAACATAATTACCTTTACTTTATTAGATTCTCATTCAACTCTTTCACATCACATTCACAACACAATATCATGGTAATACTCAATTATTCATATAATGCCTTTAAGGCCATGATCATAATGCATTCAATAAGTAAACACCTCCACCATAAGTGGATCACACATCAATCTATCACAATTCTATATCAATTCTACATTAACAATGAAGTTAGGACAACTTACCCTTTTCCAAAGCCACAATCACCATTCTTCAATTCCTCAACAATTCTCAATAGATAAACATATATAATAATAGAAATCAACTACTCAACTCAACCTAAACATTTTTCCATCATCATTCAATCATAAACATTCAACCCATTTCATAAGTCAAGTTTAGGAAACTTGGAAAGACATGGGTTCATGGACTTTTCTTTCTTAAAACCATCAATAAACATCAATAATAACATAAATCATCATTAAAAATCATTTAATGCAAGAACCCATGCTAGAACCGAAATTAGGACTTTATTGAGTTTTTGAAGAGCTTTCAAAACACTTTGATTTGGCTTCTTGAATGGAAAAGGAATCAAGGAAAAAGAAAATTGAAGAAGATTGAAGAAGAAACACCATGAAATCCTCAACCCTATCTCCCACTTCATCTTCTTCTTTGAGTTAGAGAGAAATATAGAGAGAGGGAAGACTTTGGGATTTTGAATTTGGGAAAAGAGAGTAAATGACTTGTTAAAAGACTTGAAACCTTATATAAGTCATTTAATTAACTCCTAACCGACCCCCTAAGCCCTTAGTCTAATAACTAATTAATTCCCAAAGCCCCAACTAAAAATTAAAATGTAAAAAACTGGTAGCATCTATGGACCCCAAATCTTTTTGAACTAAACTCAAAAAGCCGATTTACAATATTTAATCAAGTTACCAACTTCAATACACATGTGAGGCTTTANACTCCTAACCGACCCCCTAAGCCCTTAGTCTAATAACTAATTAATTCCCAAAGCCCCAACTAAAAATTAAAATGTCAAAAACTGGCAGCATCTACGGACCCCAAATCTTTTTGAACTAAACTCAAAAAGCCAATTTACATTATTTAATCAAGTTACCAACTTCAATACACATGTGAGGCTCTAGTTCTTTCTATTTCATTTTTAGGGTCGTTACAGTTCGTTTGGGGCCAACAATGGCTCTCGAGTGTCAGTCCTGCCCAAGGTGTAGGCTCGGGACGTGACAAACTTGGTATCAGAGCCTAGATTTCAAGAGTCTTAGGGAGTCTATGAAGCCATGTTTGTAGATTCCTAGTTATCGGTGTAAAGCGCTCCACATCTATAATTAGGAAGATGCATCACTTAGGAACTATCTCACTTCGTGCAGACTCATTTCGTGCGATGGAGTTTATCTCTAAAAAGTTTCTTCTAATTAGTGATTGTGCATGTCTTTCAGATAATGCCTCCATGAAGAGCTGTCAAAAGTTGTCCCGCTAGAAGGAATGTTGAACCACAGGAACAAAGGGTACCTAATGCACCTGAAGTGCAACCCCAAGGAGAGGGGTTGATTCAAGCTATGACCAATCAATTTGGACAAAGAGAAAATCAACAGGATTTGGCTGATACTTCAAGGATCTGTGAGTTCTTAAGGATGAATCCTCCAAGCTTCACTGGGTCAAGTGTCACCGAGGATCTAAAAACTTTGTTGAAGAACTTCAGAAAGTTTTTGAGATTATGCATGTTGTTGATGCTAAGAGGGTGGAACTAGTTGCATACCAAATGAACGGTGTCGCTAGAATCTGGTCTAATCAGTGGAAAAAGAATAGATTTGAAGGTGCACCACTTGTGAGTTGGGTTTTGTTTGAGGAGGCCTTCTTGGGGCATTTCTTTCCCCGTGAATTGAAAGAAGCAAAAGTATGAGAATTCATCACTCTTAAGCATGAATCTATGAGTTTGTTGGAGATGGTTGCTGACATGAGAAGCAGGATGAGTTTGTTTGTTGCTGGGTTGTCTCGTCTGTCAAGTAAGGAAGGTAAGGCAACTATGCTGATATGAGATATGATCATATCAAGGTTGATGATCCATGTACATAAAGTTGAGGAAGAGAAGCTGAAAGATAAGGAAGAGTTCTGAAACAAGAGAGCTAAGACAGAAAATGAGTCCGGGTAGCAGAAGAGTAATATCAACCAGTCATCTTTCTAACAGAAGAAACAGAACGGACCTGCTTCATCATCTGCTAGTGCACCTGCACCAAGGAACATAGGTGAGTTCAATCATCAGAATTTCAGAGCTAGACCTGCGCATTCTCAAGATAATATGGCACAAGAGGGTAATAAAACTTTTGCATGTGATAAGTATGGTAGGAGCCACTCAGGGGTGTGTCGTGATGGCTCCACTGGTTGCTTTAAGTGTGGTCAGAACAGTCATTTTATGACAGTGTGTCCTAAGAACAGACAAAGAAATGGTAAAGGGGTCAATAAGGCCCAATCTTCTTTAGTTGCTCCACCGGACAGAGTTGCATCTAGAGGAGCTACTTCAGGGGCAGGTGGAGGAGGAAACTGCATGTATGTCATCACTAATAGCCAAGAACAAGAAAATGCACTTAACGCTACAAAGCACATTGTAGCTACACTTTGGCCATAAAATATTTTTTCGTAGCATTCGTTGCAAGATGTAGGGTGGCTAAAAGTTTGTTACAGACTTTACATGGTATGTGGCCAAGGACTAATACATATAGCTACAAAAAAAATTATGTTATAGCTATGATAGTAAAAAATTCTTGCTACGAAATATATACTAGTAGCAAATAATTTTACTCTTTTGCCACAACAAATTAGATCTATAGAAATTTTTATATTGTAGACACAATGCATTATATTGTGGCAAATGACTTAATTTATTTACTTTGAAACTTTAAAATTTGTGGCTATTTTATATTTTTAATCTTGTGGCAATAGTACTTATATTTAGCTAAAAATTAGAAAATCTATAGCTATAAAATTAAAGTATTTGCTACAAATATTTTTCACGAAGCTAAGAATTTAATTTGTTTGTCATGCCATACATAAATTATAGCTAATATTTTAAATTTGCTAGGAAAAATGAAAATGTATTGCCCTATTTTTTTATAATTACATATAGATTTAGCCATAACTATGAATATTCATTGTTACAAATTGAAGAATACTGTCCTAAGCATTATTAATCACAAGATTTTTTATAATTTAGCTAAAAAAATAGATTTCAACAATTTAAATACTATGAATGAAAGGATGTTGGTCAAAAATGTTACATAATATAACCACAAATACATTTTTGAGATTCCAAAATAATTCTCAAGTATATATAATTTCATTCTATAATTTTAAGAATAGTCACAATATACAATTCTTGTAAGACACCATCTTGTTTGAATCCAAGGAAGCATATAGTCTTCCCCTATCTCTCCTTCCACAATCTTCAAATTGTATGCATCTTA
>NC_064285.1:7943734-7951131 GCF_019186545.1 Solanum stenotomum
TGAACAAAACAACACCACCAAAAACTCGAGGTTTTAATTTTAAGGTAGATGAGAGGTTAACAAAATTGAAGAGGTGATTTAAGGGAATCTTAAAATGGAGAACACTACTTGGTACACGATTTATTAAATAAACATCATACAAAATAACATCCTCCCAAGATGAAGGTTGCATATGAGAACTAATCAAGCATGCACTCGTAACTTCCAATATATGGCGATTTTTCCTCTGTGCTACGCCATTTTTCTGAGGTGTAAAAGCACATGTAGTTTCCTGAATGATACCATGAATTTGGAGATATAACTGCAACACTTGATTAACATATTCTCCACCATTATCTGACCTAAGAACTTTTATTTAGTTTGAAAATTGAGTTTGAATCATCTTATGAAATAAGTAGAAGCATTCAGAAACATCACTTTTATTCTTCAGTAGATAAATCCATGTCATACGACTAAAATCATCAACAAAGAGTACAAACCAACGATAGCCAGATGAACTAGAAACTGGAGAGGGACCCCACACATCCGAGTGAATCAATGCAAACATCTCAATCACCTTACTAGTACTTAAATGATAAGTAGTGTGATGACTTTTAGCTAATACACAAACATCACAATGAAAATTAGAGAAATTGCACTTTGAGAACAAAGTTGGAATTAGTGTTTAATGTAGCCAAAAGAAGCATGACCAAATCTTCGATGCCACATCCATATTTGGTGTTCTTTAGTAGAAAAAGGAACTTTGACTGGTTAGAGCAATACCATGACATACATCATCCACATAATAGAGCGCCCCTCTTTTAGTACCACACTCAATAATCTCCTTGTTGTTGAGGTCCTGAAAGATACAGAAATGAGGATACATTTATACTAGACAATTTAATTGTTGAGTTACTTGAGACACAAATAAAAGATTGTTGGATAGTGAAGGAACAAATAAAGTATGCTCTAAAGACAAGGAGGGAGACAGAACAACAGTTCCAACACTAGTAACTGGGGATGATACACCATTTGCGTTGGACATATGTGAATGATGTGATTTATTAGGAGTTTGTAGCAGCGACTGATCAAATGTCATATTCAGTAGCTCCGGAGTCAATAACCTATCCAGTGTCTTTATCAGAATCCTTTTTAATTAGAGTTGATCTAATATTACCTGATGAGTGTCTAGGTATCGCTAAATCAGAATCACCAATTTCAATTGAAACCAAAGTCGTTTCGATAGTTGACAGTGATGTGCTAGTTGAAACCATAGCAGCAACTTTCCCAATCATTTTTATCACCATCCTTTCGATCTCTCTGTTCCCTGGACTACTTTTCAATTAAACCATCCCACCAATCTAGATATCCATGTAACTTAAAACAATTCTCAACTACATGTTTGGGATTATCGCAATGAATACAACCCTTTCACTATTGCTACGAGCTTTTGATCAATGGCAATCTCGATTCTGGACAAAAGAAACCTTTGATGCCATATCCATCCTGGAATTTGTATTATTATTTAGCATTGCGTTCCTCCGTTGTTCTTCACTTTGAACCATAGCAAAAGCAAATTCTGGATTGGAAAAAGGGTTTGCGCGAATAATATCACTTCGGACACGATCATAAATCTCATCCAAACCAGCCAAGAAGATATACACATGCTCTTTTTCAATTTCCTTCCGGCGAGCCTGGACAACATCAGGTTGTGTGAAAGATATGGGCTTACGATGATCCAGTCCTTCCATATTTTGCATAAATTTGCAAAGTATGTAGAAACTGTTTTCCCCTATTGTTGAACGCATTGCTTGACAAGAGAGTTCATAAATAACTGATCTATCAGGCCCTTCATAATATGTTTAGACACGGTGTCCCAAATACTCTTGGCCGTCGGAAGACGTACAAATAAGCTCATAATGTCGGGTTCCATGGCACCGACGAGCCAACTTTTAACAATAGCATTATCCATACTCCATTTTTCATAAGTGGTATCAGTAGCGAGAGGCTTTTAACTGTTCCTGATAAATATCCCAATTTTCCACGACTTGCAACAAACATCTCAACAACTTGAGACCAAAGAGAATAATTATTTCCATTTAGTTTTACACCAAAAGGAATGGCTATAGGTTCTAGGATGATGTTTGTACTTTTAGAGGATTCACCCATCATAGAATTATAGACTTAGGATAAAGAAAAGAAATCTTTCTCTGATACCATCTCAAAATGGGTGAAAAAGATACTTTCATTATGTATCAACTATACATTATATAGAATTACAAAGATATGGTAAGATATTTACAATTTCAATGAATATGCTACTATAATCCCAAAAGATATCCTACACAATCCACAAGATATTCTAATTGATCTCAAATAATTAGAAACAAATCTACCCATTAACTACTTTTTCCAAACTCATGCTAACAGATTGTCTATCTGGAAAAGATGAATTTCACGTTCAAATTTGTGAACGTGACCCACTTAGCAGACGTAGTTTGATAAGAAATTAATTATTTATGTATGAATTTTTGTAATTTATATGATGTTTGGTAGGTAGATAAAAAATAGGCTTAAGTCATAGGCGGCGACTTAAAGTTGTCCGCATATTTCACTTTAACACCTCAACTAAAAATTCTACCTATTAAACACCCTATACAACAAAAAATTTGTACCTATTAAACCATTTTCACTGACATGACAAAGTGTGTGTAATGCACACAAAGAGAGGCGCGTAAAAGGACAAGTTTTAGCGAAAACAAAATCTTTTTATATCTTCTTCTTCTTCTTCTTTATTTCCATGGATGTTCCACCACCATTTTACCATTCCAACCATCTACACCACCCATAACTCCTTCTCCTTTTCTCAATTTTCAGCCATTCTTTTTTTCAAGTACACCACCTTATTTTTTCCCATCAAATCGGTTGTCATCATCCACAAATCTACCATCGTCAAACGACCTTTGCCTTTCAAACGACCAACCGTACATTCAAATCTGCCACCAAATTTTTCATTGAAAAAAATGGTATTGCCGCTGCCACCATACATATCTCTCCCTTCTTCTTCTCTTTTGTCAAATCGAACCCAAACATAAATTAAATATAAATCTGTAAAACAAAAGAAATGTAGAAAGAAAAGAAAATTTTGTGAAGAAGAGGAAGTGGGGATGCCTTTCCTATGACATGGAATGTTAAGCAGACATCGTGACATAAAGACACAAAAAATTTAAAATAACAAGAATTTAGGGTGTATTTAGTATGAAGGAAAATGTTTTCCTGGAAAACAAATATACTTTGAACTTATTTTCTCATATTTGATTGGTGAGTAGAAAATATTTTCCAAAAAAGATTTTTGTGTGTTGATTTATGAATGAAAAATATTTTTGAGAAAATATCTTTTATTTTTACTAGAGAGTAGACAATAATTTTTTAATTGAAACTGGAAATATTTTTTAAAAATAAACTTGAATTTTTTTGGGGAATTGAAAATATGTTAAAAAATAAACTTAAATTTTTTTTGGAGGGGGTGGGGGGGTGACAGGGGGGTCGCGGGTGGGGTTGGGGTGGGGGTGAAAAAATAAAAATTTGAAATTGAATTTTTTTTTAAAAAAAACAAACTTAAATTTTTTTTTTGGAGAGGGTGGGGGCTGATGTGGGGAGGGGGGGGTCGTGGGTAGGGGGTGGGGTGAGGGTGGGGTGGAAAAGTAAAAATTTGAATTTGAAAATATTTTTTAAAAACAAACTTAAAATTTTTTTTGGAGGTTCGAGGAAATTCACAAGAATTTGAAGCTCTTGTTTCCTCATAGATTGCAATGAATTGATCTTGACATTGCTTAACAATTGTTGAGTGCATAATTTACGCATATGTCTCCAGTAAGGTCCGTACTTTCCCATGATCAAATTTCTTTGTTTATAAAAAATGTAATAACATGCTGCATGGTATGGTCTACTAGCAAAAATTTGGTCATGGTTTTTTAAGAATTGTTGTGCTGCATGAGGAGAGGAAGCAATAATAGTAGAACAAGACCAAAATATATGGTCATTATTGGACCATATTTCTTGGCTATTTTATAAAGATCTTGGTGAAGATTTTCACCAAACATATGAAGATTTCCAAGAAGTGGAAGCCCTATTGGACCAGGAGGAAGTTTTTTTCTCTTCATGAATTCTTTCACAAGGAATATTATTGCAACTAATGCAACAGCTACTAGCCAAATTGAAGTCATGATGGAGGAAATATTAATGAGAAAAAGAAATATGACGGTAATATTAATAGTTTGGTACTAAATAAATAAGGGAGGCTCAAGGACCATGCTAGTCTTAAAAATGTCAAATACACAAGCAATTCCTTTTAAGTCCACATTTTTCATTTGGCCTAACCCATCGGTGGCTCCTTAAAGTTGGCACGAAGTTTCACTTAGACACCTCAACTGGATGATGTTCATTTTAGACACCTCATGTAGAGTCTTGATGTGTCATTTTGACACTTTTTTACCAATCAACAAAAATATATAAGGTGTGTGTTACACTCACGAATGAAGTGTAAAGTGACAAATTAAACGACGTCATGTGTCATTTGCATCAAAAACAATTCTTAAATAATTATTTTTGAATAAAAATAAAAAGTAACCAATGAATCAATGATATATGGATTTTTGCCCAATAATTTTTTTTAAAAAAACAAACCAATAAATCCCCCATCCCCCCAGCACCCCGATTTCACCCCGACATCTTCTCCAAACACCTCTACCCCGTCCCCCCGCCCCCCCCAACCCCACCATTGTCTTCTCCAAATATCTATTCATTTGTAGAAATATCTGGGCACCCATTTCCTCTGATTTTCTTCTCCAAATACCGATATTCCTTTTTTCCAATAACATTTGGGCTCACACCCACCAGCACACTGTTCCTTTTTTATTATTTTCTTCTTCAAATATCTTTTTGTTTCTTTTTTATCCTAATTAGCAGGTTAAGAATTCACAAAAAATTAAATTTACTCCTCTGTAAAAATTAATTTCTTTTAAGAAAGAATCTCATGAATAATTTAATATTTAAATGTTGAAATGGGTCTATTCCTAAATTTTCTAATACAAATTCATCATTTTTCATCATTTTGCTGTAGCTATTTCTCTTCGCCACTGTTGGATATTTATGTTTGCAGGAATGGAGGCTGAAATTGGAAAGAAGAAGAAAAAAAATTAAAAAGTCGACTGAATATGTTTTCACGTGCAGTCATCGAGTGTATTACATTCATTGAGCTAGATAGGCAAAAAGTGTCAATATGACACAACAAAAGCTGACATGAGGTATCTAAAATGAACATCATCCGTTTAAGGTGTCTAAGTGAAATTTCGTGCCAATTTTAAAGGCTCACCGATGGATTAGGCCTTTTCATTTTGATACTTTATTTCAAATATTGTTCCATTTAAGTCTTTCAACTCTGTTTTTATGTACCATCTAAATACAAATACTTTTAGTATTTTTATTTGTATTCTTAAATGGTAGTTTTGCACTTAAAAAAATCGATAGGCGTCCGTCAACTTTTGTATAAAATAAAAAATGACGGATACAAAATACAATTTTTTATTCTTTTATTATTTTTGTTTGTATTCTTCAGTAGTTTTACATTTTAAAAATCAATGGATATCCTTCAGTTTTTGTACAAAATAAAAAATGATGGACGTCCTTCGATTTTTCTTAAACAAAATATTTCCTTTTTATAGTTTCGTGTAAAAAATAACTGATGAAAGTATGTTGATTTTCTAAAGTCTGACAGTTTTCTTTTAAAAGAAATTATTGACAAATCGGCGGAAATTATGAAATTTTAGCAATTTTTAGTAGTGTTATTAACTATGAAATAAAAAAAATTAACTATATTGAAGATGAACTCTTTTATCCGTATTGAAGCTGAGAAAATTAATTAAAACACGAGACATAACATTTTTTTTTATGTTTATCAATACGCACAGAAAAGTTTACACGATAATTGTTTTTGTTTTTAAATGGTACAATGAAAAACTTAGGTTACTTTTAGACCATATATTTTATAACTCTTCCCTTTATTTTTATTACTTTTGCCAAGTCAAATACCTTCTTAAATAGTAAGATGAGTAAAATATTATTTAATTAGTCAACTACCTTATTCATTTTAGGATGAATAAATTAACAAGCCAAGTCCCAAACCATTTTATGTGACATCTCATTTTTTTAGTCTATTTTTAAAAAAATAGTGTCATACTTCGGTATAGTTAAAAATAATTTATTTTTAAAATTCTTCTTCTATCCTTAATAAAGTAATTTACAGTTATACAATTAATTAAGAATTATTTTTTACAATAAATTTTAAAAGTTGATTTTTGAAAAATATGAGAAAGAAGTATACAAGATGGACATGATTGGGGTGAACAATAAAGCTTTCGTCTTCGCCTAAAAATTTGTACGCTAATATTTGCGCCACGCATGAGTCGTGGGTTATCTTTAATATCTTTTCAATTTTGCTACTTGTATATCTTTAATGTCGGTCTGAAAAAGATGAATTTCACGTCCAAAATTGTAATGTGGGCCACTTGGTAAGTGTTGATTGATAGTTGATTATGAAATAAGTTACTTATATATTAATTTTTGTATAATTTATATGATACTTCACAGGTAGAGAGAAAATTAGTTAATTGGGTATAAAATTAATAATATGACGTTTAATTGACAATTTTAAAATTCACACAACTAATACATGAAATGTAGTTATCATATTTGAGACTAAATCTATCTAAAATAAATCATCAAAGATTTGGCATATATTAAGCCGATATTTAACAATCACCTATAAATGATGCATGTGAAATAAGCTAATATTCAATTAGCAAAATTTGTAAAATATCGTACTAAATCAAATAATGTCAAATAAAATAAAAAGAAAAAAGGTATATATAACATGTCTGGAGGCATGAACGGGACCACATTGAGCAAAAAGATGTCAAGCAACACCCCTTTCTCGACTTTTTTACTCATACTAGATATAGGACCTCGTGCCAGCACAGGGCCCAATATATATTATTTTTTAATTTTAATTTATGTCATATTATGAAATTTGAGAAATTATTGAAATTTTTATATGATTTTAAAAATATTTTAAATTTTTAGCTATTGTGATTTGTAGTACTTTTTTTTAACATAATTTTGAAAATAATATTTATTACTTTGTTTGTTCTAATTTATGTGGCACACGCAGAATTTCAAATATTAACCATTTTTTATATGTCTCTTTAATATATTAAGTTGTTAATTATTGTATTTTATAGTACATTTTTAACCTAATTTTTTAATAATATATGTTATTTGCCATGTCCCAATTTATGTGGCATTAATTGATAGATTTGTTGGAGTCGAGAGATTTATTTTGTTAATTATTGTAATTTATA
>NC_064285.1:7953241-8000491 GCF_019186545.1 Solanum stenotomum
AGAAGAGACAGGATAGATAGAACCTGGTCGGTGAGTTTTCCGGCCAGATCTGGTTGGTCTCCGGCGACAAACAGTAGCACTGCTGGTGCACTGTTGTTTGGCCGGTAGCTCACCGGAGTCAGAGCTGGCTCTCGCTGGTTGCTGTCGACTGGATCTGTTGCTGTCGTGGGTTGTCGCCGGCTGCTGCTGCTGCTGTCCGGTGATTGCTGGTGGTCCTCGTCGGCTGCTGGAGACAGAGAAGAAGAAGAAGAAGAACGAGAAAGAGGGAAAGAGAAAGAGGATCCCGTCGGAGCTGCCGCCTGGTCGGAGCAGCGCTGGTGACTGTCGGTTTCGCCGGCGTCGCCGGAGAGAAAGCCGTTGGGGTATGGGGGGAAAGCCGTTGGAGAGAGAGAGAGAGAGAGAATCAAAAAACTCTGAACTAAGGTGAAAGAAAATCCTCTAATACATTTGACACAACAATACCTTGGAAGCTCAAATTATGTGTCTGAATCTGATCAATTTTATCAAGCATGTAAAGCATTCCATTATAAATTACTTCCTGAGATTCAATTTCTTAAGCTGCATTAAGAAGCAGATCACCGCAGTGTTGAGGCATCAATGGAAGATCCCTTGGGATGGATTTTTCAGATTTCCTTTTTCTATATCTGAATAATAGTGAAGTTCATAGAGGTTGGTATCGCACTTTTTTGCTACTTGTAGAAGTTAATTGTTTATCCGAAAAAGATGAATTTGACGTCCAAATTTGTGACCGTGAGCCACTTAGTAGGGGTAGTTTGATAGTTGGATAAGAAATTAATTATTTATTTTATGTATAAATTTTTATATAATTTATATGATGTTTTATAGATAGATAAAAAATAAAATAATCACGTATAAAATTAATATCATACTTGATTGATAATTTAAAAACTGGCATAAATAATACTTGTATAAATTATAAGAATATTTATAAGTTATTTTATGCATAATAAAGTATAAAATAAGTAATAGTACTTAAATAATTTATAATACATAAATAACTAATATCTATATAAAATAATACATAACCGAATTAGTACTTTCTCTTCTTTTTTTTCCACACATGATAATAGTCATAGATATTTTCCGTCCATACATAGTATATAATAGATATAGATATGTATAAGTGGGCGTTTTCAATGAAATAAGATATTTATGAGCAATCATTTATTACTCATAAGGCTGCCGACAGGCATGCGCTATAATAGTACTGGACGGCTAAAATATATTAGTGATCTAAAATTAAATTCGATTAAAAATTTTAAATTTTTTTTTATTTTTAATGAAATTTATTATAGTTAATTTTAAATTTTTTTCAGACATAATATTTTAAAATTTGTTAAATTTCTAATAATCTTTTTTATAAATAAAATTTTATATTTTCTATAAATAATACTTAATATTATTTTTGAGAAATATACCTATAATTTATTATTGAAAAAAAAAAACTTGAGGCTACTATTTTTTAGGCTTGTGGAGCTACCTTTGATATTGTATCACAATAATTCCAGAAACATGACAGAAGACTTTTTAAAAATAAAAATAAAAAAAATCACGTGGGGGAAATGTCATATATATTTGAAACATAATTCTATCGAAAATAAATCATCAAAGATTTGCATATATAAGTCGATGTGTTGGATATATAAGTTGATGATGCATGTGAAATAAGCTAATATTCAATTGGCTGTTATAAAATATAAGTAATATAAAATAATGAATACATATCAGTCAGAGATATAGAGATTAGAATGTAGAAATTATTTTATTAAGATATTTTTAAAAATTGTAGTTATCTTCGATTCTTCTTTATGTGAGAATATTACCTATTTATAATTTACAAAGTGTCTTTTCAAAACAAAAATTAAAGACTTTAATTTATTTGATTGGTATATGAATTATCAAGGATTGGTACATATATAAGATAATATCATCGTTGGGAAAAGACTAATGCTATGAATACAATGCATTCATTATGTTTGAGAAAAGGTTCATTCATGCAATTATTTGTTAAATTAAATGATATAAAAAAATTAAACTTTTAACGAGTGACATAAATAAATCTTTTTTTTCAAAGTTTAATGATATATTTGAGGCATTTTCCCTTCATTGTATGGACATTCACCCATGTTGAATTAATGAATTATATTAGCACTTCCCTTGAAAATAAAATTATTCGAGTTTTTTTTTACTGAATTGATTTTATTACTTATGTTCTGAAAATTAAACCAATCAACATTTACCTAATGACTCATATATCCAATCAAAAAGTTATTCTTTTGTTGAACTGTGTGGGCCCAACTCATGGGCTCACAATACTATGTCGGCTCCTCATTCCATTTTTCCTTTAATAGTAATAGTAATATTTCTATGGAAAAATCACCCCATATACATATTTAAGAGTAAATATTACGGTTTTTAAATCTATTTTGAAAAAATTCTTGCTTATAACAGATTATTTACGGGTTATGACATATCAATTAAATTTTATTTTATTTAAAAATTAAATTATATTTATTTAATAAATTATTAATCTATTTAAAGGTTTTTATTATTAATTAATAATAGGTAATTAATTTGATTTCACTTCCTTTTTTTAGACCTAAAATTTTCAGTTACCCAATTTTAGGGATTTTCTCCATACACGTTTTCTTTCCTTGTTTACCGTTATCATCCCCATTCGTCAATCCCACCCACCCCCCCCACACGCTTATTCACTCCTAGATGCCACAACCCACTATCCCACTTTCACCATTGTTTCTCATCAAGTCTAACTTCAAAGTAGTCCACCCCCCTCCCCCACGATTATTCATCACCATGTTTAAGAAACCCATTGAAACTCCTCGAAAGAGTCCCAGATTTGATGGAACTTCAATCGATGATGTTTATGCTCCATCGTTCAATATATTATCCCAAACACCCCGCCTAAAACTGTTGAAATTCCGGCGACCGGTGGTTCCTCTCGATCGAAGAATCAAAAAGATAAAAATAATGAAGCAAAGGAAAGTGTGATTCCGGCAAATCAAAAGGGGAAAACACTTGTTGAAACCCCTCCTGATTCTGATTTCGATTCCGATTCTGATTTGGATTTTGTTAGTCAAACAAAAAAAGAAAAAATCAACAAATGTTGAAGTTGCTCAAACATCAAAACCATCTACAAGAAGTAAAACAAAGAAGAAGGAATCGGAATTACCAAAATACAAAAACCCCAAAAAAGTTAGAAGGGTAAGTACTTTATTTAATTTATTTTCACATTACTCAAAATAGTTATTTTTTTTATATCACATTATTCTTATTATTGTTTTCAAAACAGTTGTTTGTGTGAAATTTGTTCCAAATCTGAAAAAAATGTTTATGGATTTGACTATAAAATTGTATGAATTATGTATTAACATTAATGTTATTGTATCTTAATTGTGTATAAACATATGCATTATCAGCAATAATGTTTTTGACATGGGAGCTGTTGAAATCGATGCAAAGTACCATCGTGAAAGGTATGCCATAATCCTGTGGCATTATGGAAAAACAAAGAATGAGGATGGCGCGATCACTACTGGTACGATTGCTAGCAAATTTGGTGGACCTCGTATAGCAAAAGAACATGTTCCGAATATCACCAATTATCATACACCAAGACCATCGACAAGAAATTTGAAATAGTTCATTGCAACTTCTACTTTTTAAGAATTACATATTATTATTTTTAACTTTTGGATAATTTTTTTCTGTTTAAGTATTTGATGATATATAATACCATATGTTATCTTCTATTCAAATACCATCTACACATGAATTAATATTTGGGTATTATAATTTCAGAACACTGGTATTATACAGACTTCATACAAATTAGATTCACTATTTTAAAGTATCATTGTGTTTCTAAGTAGTAAACTCATTGGATGAAACGTGTATGAAAATTGATTTATACGTATATGACTATGATTTTAATATAATGGGTTGGGTATTGTATGAATCGTGATATGATTTTTATATACAAATGTTATGAATTGTGTTTTCACATTTATCTGATTTTCTTTTGAATCTTAATATGGTATGAATGATTAAATTGGTATGAAAATGTTATCAATTGTCAAACTAGTGATTTTTTCTAAAAATGTCACATTGTAACGACCCATTTGGTCGTTTTGAGTACTAGAGCTTTTTATTTCAAAAAATACTTTCCGATAGATTCTAAATGGATATTTTGGACTATTTATAACTACAATTATAAAATTAGTGGGGTAGTTTTAATAATATACTTAGTTAGTGGTTATAGAAGATAGCATTAAAATTAATAGTGGGTCACTTTTACACTTTTATAATTAGTCTGTAAATAGTTAGGGTAGTAAATAATCTGCAAAAGAAAGAAGAAAGAAAAGGAGGCGAGAAATTTTTTCAATGGGGTCGACCTAGAGCGAGTGACTGCTCTTTGAAGTGAGATCTTCGAAACTTTCAATCTTTTATATACGTAGTGTAACCAATATTATACAGACTTCGTACATTTCAGATACACTTTTTTAAAGTATCAGTGTGTTTCTAAGTTGTACACTCATTGGATGAAACGTGTATGAAATCTAATTTATATGTATATGACTATGACTTTAATATTAAATCTTGGATATTGTATGAATCGTGATATAATTTTTATATACAAATGTTATGAATTGTGTTTTCACATTTGATTATTTTCTATTCTACACATGTTGTTTGAATGAAAACTGAATTAAATTTGATTAATATGTGTATGACCATAACTTAAGTTAGAGCTGGAATGAAACATGAATACAATTGGCATGCAGTTTGTTATAATTTTATTTATAATATGACACCAGTTGGAAACCAAATTAATAATCATGATAACTTACATTAAATACTCGGGATACCAAATGAACTCCATAATTACCTTCTTATAATTATCACTAATATATACAATATCTTTAAACTAGAATAAATTTTATTTGTAACAGTATGCATTCTGTATGTTACTGAATGAACAGTGTATAAAGAATGAACAGTATATTAAACACTAAGCTATAATGCACTTCAAACCAATTATGTTTCATATCAAAACAAAACATTAATATAACCAACAAAATAAACAGTCATTAGTTTTGCATAAGATAATTTGAACATGTCTTCCTGTTGTGGCCAACTTGACGACATCTACTGCAGGTAACTTTAGACCTTTTGAATTTCACTCAGCAAACCCCTTCCAGCGTTCAAGTTGCGGTCTTCCTACCGTTCTCTTTGGACTCTCGCAAGGGATAGGTTCATATATAAAAATCATTATAATAACAACAAAATTATACCCACTTGTCTTTATTTTTTCATACAAATATCATTCAAACAGTACATTACAAAACACTTTTCATACTCACTAAATACACATTTCAAACTCACTTAATACACATTTCATACTCACTTAATACAAATTTCATACAACAATCATCATTCATTCTAAATATATACATTTCACTTGCCAAATACTTCATTACTATCAAACAACTTTATACAGAAATGACAAAACTATTATAAACACTAAAATTACAAATTTAATACCAACTTAAAACACTTGTCATATATTTCGTCAAACTTCCAATTAACTTTTTTTACAGATTACTGAACACACTTTCATACAAATTTCAATTCATTTATTCTATCAAATTCATTATCAACTTAAATCACTTTTCATACAATTCGTCAACATTTTAAATAACTTTTTTAATAGATTACTGAACACACTTTCATACAAATTTCTTTCCATTTATTCTATCAAATTCATTCAAAAATATACATTTAATTTATACTTTAAGAAAAAAAAAAACAGTATTCAAAACAACCACAAAAACAAAAAATCACTAATACTATATATTTCACAACAATTAACAAAAAGTGATATCACCTTAAATATATTGACGATTTACAGTTTTATCATTTTGTTTTCATTTCAGTGTAATTTAAAAACAAACAATAAACAATAATAAATACTAACCTGAAGGATCCCATCTTCCACCATGTTTAATTAATATTGATACGTTGTTGTACATTACAAGAAAATTCAATTTTTTTCAAATATAAAAAAAAAACATCAATTACTCGATACTGGAAATTTTTCTGGCAGAGCAATGAAGAAACAAGGAAGAGAGAGAAAAGTTGAAAAAAAAGAGAGATAAGATCTGATTTTTATTTGATTTTAACTAATTTGAGTGAATTAAGGATACTAAATAATCTTAATTAGTTTGGATCCCTTATTTCGTGCCAATTATTAATTATCTACACTAAATTCAAATTAAATTAACACCACAATTTCAATTTTTTTTACCTTTTACCATCAATTCCGTTTTTTTTAAAAAAAAAAATTAAACAACTTTTTTCAATTATTAAAAACATTTTTTTTATAATTTGTTAGAACCTGAAATTTTTAATGTTATAACTTGAAAGTCTAAATCTACTGCTATAACTCGAAAATATTAATATAATATATGTCATATATGAAATTTACACTTCTATTTTATTGCATAGCAACTGATTTAACAAAACAGTAGTGACAACTAAAACATTAATAGTACAATACAAGAACTCGAAAATAGTAGTTAATTAGAACCACTTAGGTTTACCATTTAAGGTAAGAATTGTTGTTTCAAATCTTGTTCTTGTACCAATTGAGTTATTAAACTCACAGTGAAAGTGATAGTCTGGTCAACTAATTTATTTGTAGTCAAATTAATATCCTTACAAAACTAACAAGTCAAGAGGGCTTATATTATTTAACAAAGTAACACATTTAGATATTTATCCAAATTAATTATATCCTTATATTATATAGAGTATTGTCAACAAAAGTGGCTATAATATATGCTTGACGGCTGCATGGAATTGCATGGATAGACAATCTCAAATTTTCAATAAGTTTATTTAAACCATAATCTACTTATAAAATTTGGTGAGTTTCATCATTTAAGAATATGGACTTTGGATAGACGTATTTGATGTGTTCATATATATGTATCACAGATATATGAGATCAAAATTTGGTGTAATTTATTCTAGATACAGTATATCCAAGTGGATTGCATGTATCCGACTCTCTCACTCACCTCTCTCCTATATTGTTTGCCTCTCTCCCTCTCTCGCTCACCTCTCTCCCTATATATTTGTATTTCAAAATGCATATGATATTCGAGAGGTCCCAAATACATATATCTAGTGGAATTCGAANTCATATATGAAATTTACACTCTATCTAGTCTTTTCATTATATTACATTTATTTCTCTTATTCTCTTTTGTTGGTTATAGATTTAAAAATTATATAAATAATATTATAAATCACAATAATCAACAATATAAATATTTAAAAATTATATAAAAAATTTGATTGCCTCTTGACATTCTATTGGTACCACATAAAATGGGTTAGATGATAAACATATATTATTTGAAATTGACGTAAATATTTAAAAGTTATATAAAAAAATTCGACTGACTCTTGACATTCTATTGGTACTACATAAAATGGGTTAGATGATAAACATATATTATTTGAAATTGACGTAAAAAGTACAATAAATCACAATAATTAACCAATTTAGAAAAAATTAAAATACATATAAGAAAATCACTTGACTCCAAAAAAATCTATCAATGCCAAATAAATTGGGACATGAAAGTAACATATACTATTTGAAAATTAAAAAGATGCTATAAATTATAATAATTAACAATTTAATATATTTAAAGGACATAAAAAATGGTTAATTTTTGAAATCCTATATATGCCACATAAATTGAAATAAACAAAGTATTATAACTTACAATAATTATCAACTCATAGTATTTTTAAAAATCATAGGAGTATAAATTGTTTAATAACTTCTCAAGTTCGATGATATCACATAAATTGAGACAAAAAATATTAACAATTAGTCCCCGTGCTGGCACGGAGTCCTGTGCAGGCATGTCTTCGTCAAAATGTCTGCTTGTATGACAAGGGTATTTTCGAAACTTTTTATTTTTTCCTTTTTTAAGTCTTTGTAATCTCTTGCTTTAAAGGTATATTTTTTCTTTATTGGACCAAAAAACCAATCAACAATTTACCTAATGACTCATATGTCCAATCAAAAAGTTATTCTTTTGTTGATGAACTGTGTGGGCCCGACTCATGGTATGTCGGCTCTTCATTCCATTTTTTCATTTAATAATGGGAAAATACATAAAATTCCCCCTGAACTTGGCACGGAAACTTACTTTAGTACTTAAACTACACAGGTGTTTATATACCCCCTTAACATATTTGATGTGAATTATTTTCAATCCTCCGAACACCAGCCCAGTTGAAGGTTGGACTTTGTTACATACGCGCGTTTTCATTGGTCCACGTCGCTAAGGGTTTAAAAAATATCTTACCCATTTTATATAATCCACCCGTTCCCAAAATACAACGCGACCCATTTCTAAACAAATATCCCTAAATCTCTAAGCCCGATTCTCATTCTCTCAAATCTACAAGACCTAATCTCAAGATTTTTCTTTCGTTAGCGTGAAGTACTTGATCGCATTGTGTGCTACAATTTTGTTCAAGAAGTAACGACAATCTTGAAAAACTGATAAACAATCTAGAAAAACTGAAAAGTGAGGAAACAAAAATCAAACTAATAGATGAAGAAGAATAAGTTTGAATCTTACATTTTGAAGAACAATAATTCCTTCAAAGATTCAACTTTTAGGATTGAAGAGCTAATATTTGAGAAAAATCAAGAAAAACATAATAAATTAGGTCACCATTTTTGGATGATTAGGTTGGTGAGGGAGAAGAGGTAATTAGGGTTCTTAAAAAGTGAAGATTGTTCTTTAAATGGGTAGTGGGTCGGATATTATCGTTGGAGGGGCAAATTTAATTTTAAAATGTTAAAAGATAACTAACGCGCCGTTCTAAGCTGTAACAACACGCGCACAAGGGTGGTATTCGGAGGGTTGAAAATAATTCACATAAAAGATGTTAAGGGGGTATATAAACACCCGTGTAGTTTAAGTACTAAAGTAAGTTCTCGCGCCAAGTTTAGGAGGGTTTTTATGTATTTTCCCTTTAATAATAGTAATAGTAATAATTTTTCATTACTATTTAGTATTTTCACTATATTAAATTTATTTCTCTTATTCTTTTTTGTTAGTTATAGATTTAAAAATTATATAAATAATACTATAATCACAATAATTAACGATATAAATATAGGCATGAGTAAATATAATACACAAAGAGAATAACATTGTTGAGCAATAACATCAAATAAATAACTAAGCTAACTAACAAATTATACTCATGATAGATATTGCAGATTAGACGAAAACAAAAGGGGTGATTTTCTGGAAAAAGTAAGAGAAACCTTGGTCAAATCAATACATTACAAGAGCGGAGCTATACTATNAATTAACGATATAAATATAGGCATGAGTAAATATAATACACAAAGAGAATAGCATTGTTGAGCAATAACATCAAATAAATAACTAAGCTAACTAACAAATTATACTCATGATAGATATTGCAGATTAGACGAAAACAAAATGGGTGATTTTCTGGAAAAAGTAAGAGAAACCTTGGTCAAATCAATACATTACAAGAGCGGAGCTATACTATCACGTGTAAAAAACAAAGAGAAATAAATATCAGTCCGACTAAGCAGAGATAAATATTAGATACACTTATTATGCAAGTTTAAACTAGCGTTAACAAGAATCTTTCACAATAAGAAGAACACCAAAACAGACTGCCAAGAATACAGTCTCATACAAATGAAAGCTAACCAAATAGCAAATAATCCAAATAACACAAATGATACACTCACAGTTGAGACCAAATGAACAAGGTAAAACAGAGGTTTAACTAGTCTCATGGATACAAAATAAGCCGAAGAATCTGACGAAAGAAAAATAAAAATAAAAATGCGATGATCAATTAAGAGTCCACACAACGAAGAAACTAAGTCGAAAAGCTCATATTCAAGCCGAACCAACTTCCAGCCAAGAGTATTGAAGTCAAAAAATAAAAAAGAGAACAAGACAGAGGCCGAGAAACCCAACAAAAGCAAGTTTATCACATAATGCTTAGAATCGAAACAAAACATAAGTGAAGAAGTAGATATTACCTTTTTTCTGGCAGCGAACGGGAACCACGAGCTTGAAAGCGCTTCCACCACTATGAGCCGATTTTGATGAGCTTCGAAAAGCAAAGGAGTCTTCCAATCCGAGAAGAAAAACTAAATCCTCTCTCGCCTCTATACTTAACACCTATACTAAATACTCGTATGTAACTCGTAGTAAATACTCGTAGTAATTTAGGGTGTTTTCCTCTTTAGTGCTAGCTCCTTCCTAATATTATCTCCAACTCCCAATACTGGAAAAAAAGAGTTTTTTTTATAGAGGGGGAGCTAAGGCAGATTTTGGGAGGGGGGAAAATCGAGAGGGAGAAAGGGATCAATTTTTAAATTTGAAATTCAAAAACTCCTCCTGAGGATAAGGTCGAACCAATTGTCCATTGTATTGATTGTACAATCTTCAACGAAAAATGAAGGGAGTCGTTCGATTCGAGGAGCAAGGACAAACCATCATCGAGATTGCAACACCTGGTTTCTGTACTAGAGAATAAGGGAGAGAAGAGGGTCACGCGACTTGAATTCGCGTCTGGACTGTTGGAGGTCGGATTTCACTGGGTTTCAATTTTTTCTGGAGTTTGGAGTATACGCGTTCTTTGCTACAAAGAAGAAAACGCTACAAGGGTCTGCTGGTTCTGCTGCTGTGTCGTCTGGTAAGCGTGAAAAAAAAAAAGAAACCATGTGGGATCGGTTTTGGTATATTGTACGCTACTGTTGTATTGTATTGTTGGGTTCTTTTTGGTTAATAATTGGTGGGCTACTGGATTAATATGTTGGAATTGGGCTGATTTGGGGCAGGAAATTAAGGTATTGCTTCATGGGGTATTGCTGTTTGTATTGTATGGTTGAGAATCAAGAGAAAATTTGGCTGGATCGGTGTAATGTGTTGCTGGAAATTGTATTGGGCTGCTGAAAAGTGGCCCAAACTTTGGTCTAATGATGGGTTTGAATAAAAGATTAGATTTTGGCTAAAATAATAATAGGAACTAATTAACAATTTAGCCAAGCGGATTAAAAAGGTAGCCAAATGAATTAATTTTAGAAGATTCGGCTCGAATCCAAATAGGACAAATTAACGTAATTAATTGATGAGCTTTTTAATCTTAACGAGATAAAATAATTAACTTAATTATAAACTAATCGATTTTCAAGAAACTAATTAATTCAAAATTAAAACTATAATTCAAACTAAAACTAAATTAATAAAATATTTATTTTAACGAAGCAACAAACTTTTGATATGATTTTCAAACATTTATAAAATATACTATTTAGTTATATAATTATATGAAATATATTTATTATTCAAATACTATATAAATGGATTGAAATTATTTAAACTAACCTTGAAACTATTTGAATTTGATACAGCTAATTATTTTAAATCGTTTGAATAATAAGAAGCTCAAAAATTAACTATTATCGTGGAGGGTCAAAATTGGGTATCAACAACTGTCCCTCGTTTTACTTGGATTGATGAAAGAAATCAGAGGAAAATGAAATTGACGAATCCAATTTTGACCGACCACATCTCCGTCTTTTGGGAAAGAGATTTTGGTACGGGCTTTGGGAATTGTGGCTGAACTGCGGAAATGGGTTTCATACATATTTCAGGCTATATGAGAATTCACGCCACTTGTAGTTCGATAAGCTTGATTTGACGCACGATTTGAAAGAATTCAAAAGTCATCCTGATATCAGGTTATGAAGAGCGAATAATGGAATACAGCCGAGTTTCAACACTGATTCCGCCTACATACCCCTTGACTTAGGGAATCATGCTGCTTGTAGTTCGACTCAATCGGTTGAAAATAAAATCTCGTATGCTATGATATCATTTGGTTCAAGAGAAATGACAAAGTAAGTCGAGTATGAAAAAGAGGCTTGCAACCTCTTAGTCATGAATGTGGCGCGCTTCACACCCATAATTAAGAACTTACACGGATATAATTTTCAAAGCTCTTGGTGCATTGTCACTCAGATTGGAAAGTTGCTTCCGGTGAAAATAAAAAAATTTCGAATGCGAGATTGAAACCAATAGACCTAAGAAAAACCCACATGCCTTCTGATAGGGGTGTGGTTTGATTGTGGTGGAAGTCGTTTCTCAGCTTGCGTCCTAAGAGTTTGGCATTCCTCTTTGGATTATGACCCAGTTCGCTGCCAAGAAAAAGGTCCACGTTACGCTGCATCCTTGTTGATGTCATCCGCACCTATGGTTTGATTTGAGAATTCATCCTTTTGGATGCTCTCGACAATGACTGAAATAAACTTGTTAGTAGAAACTGTAACTGGAAAAAGTGGTAGCATCTCTTACGATGCTTTTTCAGTTACTCTTGCTGTGAAAAATGTCACATAAGTATGTTCAGTATATGTCTGCACACTCAAAGTAAATAATTAGTAGACATAGTGCTACTCTAGCTAGTGGTTTGAGTAAAAAATAAAGAAAGATCATGCATATAACAAATGAGCATAAACATCTATTTCAACTAGATGAGAAAATAAAAAAGTATTGAAAGTAGAAGATAATGGATACCGCTTTCGGACACATTATGTCCATTACAACTCATGATTTACTGAGGATTTGGAGATGTCATTGCTTGTACGGAAAACTCCGGTGATCTCTGCAATGAGCTAGATGGCTCAATGGTTATCCAACTGTAACGAGGTGGATGACTCGATAATATTCGATCTGTAACGAGGTGGATGGCTCGATGATTATTCAACTATAACGACATGGATGGCTCGATGATTATCTAAATATAACTAGAAGGATGGCTCGATGAATATTTGCTCCTCAGCTTGTGCTAAGAAAAGTTCCACGTTGTGCTGCATCTTTTTTTATGTCGTCTGCACCTATGGTTTGATTTGAGAATTCATCCTCTTGGATACTCTCAACAAGGAATGAAATAAACTTGTTAACAGAAACTGTAATTTAAATAGAGAAGTGATACGTTTTACCGTATTCAACAAATGTTCTTTTCGATAAATGTTCTGACATCAACCTCCATTGAGTTTGACGCAGTAGATGACTTGATATGATGTGGATGATGATGATTCATTGATAGGATGATGATAGATTGGTAGGATAACGCTGCTACATGATAGGATAATGACGTCGATGCCCCATTGATAGGATAATGATTGATGATCCATCAGCGGAATGATGTTAATGCTCCATTGATAGGATGATGATGCTTCGTTGATGATCCATTGGTAGGGTGATGTTGATCCATTGGCAGGATGATGTTGATCCATTGATAGGATGATGATGCTTCGTTGATGATTCGTTGCTAGGATGATGTTGATCCATTGATAGGATGATGATGCTTCGTTGATGATTCGTTGCTAGGATGATGTTGATCCATTGACAGGATGATGATGCTTCGTTGATGATCCATTGGTAGGATGATATTGATCCACTGACAAGATGATATTACTTCGTTGAAGATCCATTGGTAAGATGATGTTGATCCATTGATAGGATGATGATGCTTCGTTGATGATCCATTTGTAGGATGATGTTTATCTATTGGCAAAATGATGTTGCTTTGTTGATGATCCATTGGTAGGATGATGTTAATCCATCGACAGAATGCTGATATCTCATCGATAAAATGACGATGATGTCCTTCTCGGTGGTGGTACTATCTCATTTGATAATACTACAGATATGTTCCTCTGGGTAGTGGTATTATCTCATCTGATAATATTGTAGAAATGTCCCTCTGGGGGTTTCACATTGCCGAGTATGATATCGACACAATTTGTGAATATGTTTCATATGTTCTTGATGATTTGTACTCATTGTGACTCATTCTTTGCTGGGAATTTGACCGAGGTGTTGTTGTTTGTATTCTAAAATGTTTCCTTTTTCTTCTAAAAAAAACTTCAATGACTTTTCTGCATNNNTATTCTAAAATGTTTCCTTTTTCTTCTAAAAAAAACTTCAATGACTTTTCTGCATCTACAAAAAAGTTGTCAATTTTGGAGAGCTACTCGCCCTTTAACTTCTTCAAATTCATTGAATGAAGGAATATGATGATCTTGAGGCAAACTTATAAACTTGCATCGACAGAAAAATTATTAGTTTTTAAAACAATCTGATCTGTGTTGAGTTTTTCAATCGCTTGCTCCTTGTCTTGCTATCTTCGATTGATCACTCCGATCTTTTGCTCCTCGATAGACATAAGATGAAATTATACAAAATATTTAACATATCAAAACCCTAAAAAGGGATTTTAAAAAATCACTGACAAATGTCATGTCATGCATAGCTTAAATGAACGTCCGTGGTTCGAAACTTCAGTTTATTCGATAGCTTGTTTTGGAGAATTCAAAAATCCTTAAATCTTGGAAAATTTCTGAAACGGTCCTCCCAAAATTTGCTATAAATGGAAGGTTTTGTAGTTGACTCTAAAATCCAAAGATGTCGTAGATTGTTGCATTTGACTATGAACTTTAACCACGCCAGAGATCATTCAAAGTTAGCTTTAAACTTCTAATATGCTTGAAATATTTGAAATTTACTACAAACTTCTACTGATGCTTGAAGGAATTTTTGAGGTCATCCTCAAAATTTTTGTCGCAGTTAGATGTTTTGGAGTATCTCTATTTGTTGATATATGACTTGTAGAATTTTTGAGACCCTCTCAAAAATTCTGTCTCAGTTGCGATTCTCGATGTATCTCCAGTCTTGACTTGTTGTAGAATTCTTCTTTTTTGAGATTTTTTGAGTCCCTATCAAAAATTCTGTCCCAGTTTCTATTGTAAAGAAAAATAGAAATCTTACGGGAGATATGACCGAACTCTTGTGGCACCTACGTATCCCATTGAGGCAGGAATTAGGTCAAACGAGTTCCCCCTCTCAAAGATTAACAAAAATAGGAAATTTTGATAAGGAAATGACCGAGGTCGACACAGGTTGCCTACGTATCTCATTCTTGAGAATTCAGGTCAGACGTAGTTCATTACAAAGAAATATTAAAAGGGGATAAAAAAGTGACCAATGCCGACATAGGCCGCCTACGTATCTCATTCTTGAGAATTCAGGTCAGACGTATTTCATTACTAAGAAATATTAAAAGGGTATAAAAAAGTGACCGAAGCCGACATAGGCCGCCTACGTATCTCATTCTTGAGAATTCAGGTCAGACCTAGTTCATTACAAAGAATAATTTTCTAACTACAGAACATAAGACGATTACAAATAAAAGATGTGATTACAAGGAAAGAGATAAATGAAACTCTGAATCTTCAAATATCATAGCTCTTTGATAGTAGCTGCGTTGATTGGAAACTTGAGATGAATGTCTATGTTCAACCACAGCATGTGATCCAACAAATGCATCGATGTATTTTCCAAGTGAACTATTGAGTTCTCTTTACAGATCTTCTTTCAGATGGACCCTAATTCTGTCCTCTTTGACACAGTCATCCTTTTCCAAATTTACAGTTTCTGTCTCATCCAGATTCGACCTATTAAAATTCTCAAACCGTTTCAAATCTTTGACAAGGTGTTCGAATATCATGATCTCCTCGTCATGCTCTTCAAACTCATCTTCATCTCCCTCATTTTATTCATTCAGCTTACGACATGACATGATATTGACAGGTTTTAAAAATTATTTTTATTGAAACCAAAAAACAAAGACTGTTAGATAGAAAAATTAAAGCAACCAAAATAAATCTTCACAATAGAAAAGGCTTTTATTGAAAATAAGGAAATACGAACTTTGGCCATGACCATGGGCCATTTTTCCTTTTTTCAAAACATCACGAGGGAAATTAAAACATAATCAGTTAAAATGACATAAAATGTGGGTTCCGCGCATCATTCGTACTACCACCGATTTTAAAAATAGCATAAAATTCATCTTTGTCTATCAAGATAAACGAGGAATCAAGAGCGGAGTGGAAGTCCAATTAAGAACTTGCTCCATTGGCTTGGCATCTCGAATGTTTGGTGTTTCGATCATCTTCTTAGGCGCAACATCACCATGCACTACTCATCCTCCGTCTCTATCATATTGATAGTGGCGCCTCCATAGTTCGATAGAGGATTACTGTTGATGCTGGGTGCGGCGGTCTGGAGAGTGACTACCCTCTGGTCGATCAAGTCCTGTATCTTATGCTTTAAATTAATACAGTCTTCAGTATCATGCCCAACACTGTTGGAATGATACGCACACCTTCGGTCAGCTCGATAGAATTTAGAGCTAGTATCAACAGGCTTGGGCCCAACTGGGTGAATAAAACCTGCCACAATTAATCGCTCAAACAACTTTGTTCGACTTTCAATGAGCGGCGTAAACTTTCGAGCAGGTTTCTTCTCGATCTCGAACGAGGAGGATCATAATGATCTTGTTGAGACGGATGCATTTGACAATAATTTGGGGCGTTTAGACGGGGAGGTGCTTGAGACTTTGGGTCAATCATGCTACTAGTGAATCCCCCACGATTCAACAATGAATTACCATTGGTATTGGAAGTGACCGTTGGAAGGGTGACAATTTCTTGATCAATCAAGTCCTGAATTTTGTGTTTTAAGTTGATGCAATCCTCAGTGGTATGTCCAGCACCTCCTGAATAGTAAGCACAATAAAGATCAGACCTGTAAAGTCTGGAATTGACATTGACATTTTTTGGATCAATTGTTCTTATCAGACCAACAGCTTTCAATCGCTCAAAGAGTTGGGTTTGACTTTCAACCAAAAGAGTAAAGAGTCGAGAAGGTTTCTTCAATTACTCATGACAAGAAAGATTGTAATTATTTCGCAACAGTAGATGTACTTGACGATGACTTGGAGGATTTTGGCGAGTAGGTGCTGGTGTTTGAAAATTTTGGTATTGTGGAGCTTGGTAGCTATGACGGGCATTTGGATAATTTGGCAATGGAGCTTGGTAATTAGGATGATTTGGTGGTGGAGTTTGGTAATTTGGTTTGATGAGGTAAGGATTTTGTAGAGCTAAATGGTAAGTTTTGGATGGTAAGGACTTTCGAACATTGAGACCAGCATGCCTCTTTGATTTTTGGCTTGATTCAAATGAGATAGAGGAAACATCTTCCCTCTTCCTCCTCAATAGTCCCGAGGATTCATCTTGGGAGTCATTCAGATGATTTTTCCGGTCTTGAGACCGACTTCAATAGCTTCACCAACTTTAACGATCTCACTGAACTTCCCTCCTAAAATGAGCAACATCCTATTATAGTACTCCAGCTCTTGAATGCACACGAAGACTTCAATAATCTCTTTCTCGGTAATGGGAGGCCTAACCCTTGCAGCCTCTCTTCTCCAACGGTAGGCATACTCTCGATAGCTTTCAGTAGAATTCTATTTGATTCTCTCCCAAGAGTATCAATTAGGAATAAATTCTACATTGTAGCCAAACCTTTCAATGAAGTCTTTAGCCAAAGCGTTCAAACTTGGCCATTGCTTGGATTCTTTAGAAATAAACCATTCTAATGCTTTTCCTTTTAGATTTTGACTAAAGAGTCGCATCAACAAAGCCTCATCTTTCCCAACTCCAATGAGTTGATCAGAATAAGCCCTCAAATGAGTCAAAGGATTCACAACTCCACTAAATGCTTCAAATTTTGGTACTTTAAAACCTTTTGGAAGCTCCAAATGTGGATGAATGCACAAATCTTCATAATTCAACCATGCAATGTATGTGGTGTATCGAAAGTCCTTCATTGCATTCATAACTTCTTCTCTAATGCTCTTGCACTCCTTCTCCTTCTTCTCATAATGACCGGATTCAAAATGTGGGGTAAAGGGAAGGTACAATTCAGGCAATATTGAAAGATAAAATGCGGTTTTTAGAGGTATGGGTTGAGTGGTAGGTGGGTTTTGGACAATTTGAGTAGTGATTTGATGGATCGGAGGAGAATTTTGGAAAACGTTGGTATTCGAATTTTGGTGTGAGGAGCTAGCATGGTGTGGATTAGGGGTGGTTAAGTCGATGATTAGAGGTTTTGAATTCATAGCAGTGGATGAATTTTTTGGATATTGGTCAGATGTTGGGTCCGAAGTAGGAAAATGGAGTGGAAGCCTTCCGTTGTCTGGAATAGAAGTGTTGGCAACAATAGCCAGATTCGTCAAATCTCCAGTCTTATCTATTTCAGCAATCTGCTGGAACAATTGTGCAATCAACTTGTTCTGTTCAGCAATGATGGGGTCATTCACAGTAATTTCGATCAAATCAGTGTTCTCAGCATTTTCAACCACTTTTTCTTTGCCTTTTGACAAACATCGATCAGAGAAGGAATCTTTGGGGTCTTTAGACCTTGTGAAGTATGGATGTTCAGCCATTTTCTCAATACAGACTAGTTTTGAGTATCTGACAAAGAAAAATAACTCAAAGACAAATGTGTTAGTCTGTGTCGATGATAAATAATACAAAATATCACACATATTACTGTAAATACATAAGAGTTGCTTCATTTGAAGATAAACTAGCCCACATATATAAAGAAACAACTAAATAGACAGAAATTTGACTATTTGATTTTGAGCTTAGTGGACCAGAATGTTGACTTGAGTTGAGACAAAGTTGATTGTATATTGTCGTATTTCTGATTTTTTAATTGATATGTAACTCTAATTTCTTTGTGAGAGTTGGAAAATATAGAATTTATCAAAAAAGTGGGGATCGAGCCTTAAATGATTGCCTACGTATCTTACAAAGGAGAATTCAGTACCTACGTAGTTCGACCCTTGAATCTTTTTCGATTTGAGACGGTGGATCTTTTTCTAATATGAGAGAGTAAGATTTGAAAAATGAAGTTTGAATTTTGTTGGGAAACTAAAGACTCGAAGTGTATTTCGACGCACTTTTGATAGTGATTTATATTTGTGCTTAGGGGTTTCTAGAAAGTTTTCAAAAAGGGGTGAGCTAGAACATCTTCAAATAAAGAAGCATATTCAAATAAGCAGTTATAACACATAAACAGTTATTGCGCGTTCTAAACATATATGTGACCCTTTTATGCCAAGGGTAGGCCTAACGATTTGAGGGATGTATACGTCTGTTGAAGCACTTTATTGTCTCCTAAACCCAAATTTATACAAGTATTATGAATAAACTGAATGGGGATACATAATGGGGGGAAAGGGATACAAAAAATTAGTCCCACGCAGGGGTACAATCCTAAACTATGCTTCTATGGAAGATCCTTCATCCTTGATTTCTTGTTGTCTCCGGATGTCCGCACTTTGGATGTAATAGTAGCTTGTACAACTCCTTCTTTGACTAGAACAAACTATTAGAATCCCAACCACAAGGAACAATGATTTTTCCAACAATGTATACATTCTTCAAATTTAAACACATAAGTATGATCGTCCGTTTAGGCTGTGGGCCGTTTTGGACTCAAGGTGGTCTCTCTAATGGGCCCAACACGGCTTGGGTGTTGGGTCATCTCAGTTTAATGCGCTAAAAAGGATTTGGTTTCGCTCTACGATAGTTGACTAA
This sequence comes from Solanum stenotomum, assembly GCF_019186545.1. Classification (NCBI taxonomy): domain Eukaryota; kingdom Viridiplantae; phylum Streptophyta; class Magnoliopsida; order Solanales; family Solanaceae; genus Solanum; species Solanum stenotomum. The sequence continues at coordinate 7,972,890 of NC_064285.1, forward strand.
GAGTTGGTTTTTGAAAGACTGGGAACCCGAGTTGGACAAACTATGAGGTAAAATATAATAAACGACGTTGGATGACCACAAGCTAACTATTCGTTTATCACTTCAAAATAATTCAGAGGTGTTTTTCTGAAGGACAGCCGTGAAAAGCCACGTAACCACCTTTTTTTCTAATGTAATCTATTTGCCGTTTGGCGAAATCAGATGCCATGAAATGCAACAATTTATAATATACAAGAATTGAAACAATTAAGCAATTTAAACAAATAGCCAAATAAGTTAATTTTAAGGTTAGAACTCACTCAATTCCCCAGCAGAGTCGTCATTCTGTTTTATTTAAGAAAATATAATTGGCCTGGTTTTAAGAGTCGCCACTTAATTTTTAAAATAAAATTAAGAAAACTGATTCTCAAAAGATTAAAACAGCAAATCAATTAAAAATATTTAAAGGGGTTCGGGGTTCTTATTAGCATTTCAGAAAGGATTTAAAAGCATCCGAAATGCCCGTTAATACGCAATTATCCGGCAATTAATTATTTGGCTTAATCTGTTTGACTAGTTACCAAATGAACAAATTTTATGACTTAAAATCATTTAAAGAGGAAAGGGAATATATTATCTAAAATGTCCAAGTAGAGAAAAGCTTCTAAATTTTTTAGAAATTAATTTGGAACGACAAGTATACTTAGTTATTTTAAGATAAAGTACTATAAGTTAACTAACTCAAAATGGGTGTCCTTTGGGGTATTATGAATTAAGAACTTTAAAATTAATTAGCAAATAAGCATGTACTAATAATAAAATTAACACAAAATACATAATAAGGAGAGAGAGAGATTTGGGCCTAAGTCTGGTTTCTGTCCGCCTGGGCCAGTATTTGGGCCTTTGGCCTATTTGAGTCCCCTACACCTGTCCTAAACTAACATAGAAGAAAAATATTTCTTTTGGACTTTAGACCCAATTTTTTCACTTGTCCTAATAACTAACACAATAATAATAAATAATGACAACAGACTTAGACCCAAATGACAAAACACAACTCAGAATAAATAGAGGTGGACTTTTGGCCCAATCTTTTTCAACTCCCGATTTGCTCTGCTTTTCTTTCAACTTCGAAACCTGTTCGCCGATGTGATAGTTGACTGACTCGATAAAGAAATTAGAGCCTTTACGACTCCCTCGAAATGCAAAAGAAGGAGTGAGTTCTTGGCAAATTCGGACAGATTTTACATGCAACAAAAAATGATAATAAGGATTAGTACTCAATAATAGCATCTCCAAAGTCATAGATCGATGATGATTGACAATCTCAAAAAATGATAAAAAAGAAACATCAAAGGAAATTACAATTTAACACCCTTAAACTAAAAAGAAATAAAATAAGTGGATAATTATAATCACACTACTGACAGGTCTAAAGTAGAGGAGAAAAGCAATTTATTAAACCATTATGTTTACCCACATGCTCTGTAAAGCCTCACTTATACAATAATTAAGACTAACTAGACCATAAAAATTGAAAATCACTCTTTCATCTCTGTAAACTAATCTAAAGAGCAAATAACATACGACCAAACCACTAGGAATTAATCTTAAAAGAAAAATCAACACGCTACACACATCAAGAAAGCAATGCCAATAACTAAAACCAAGTCTATCTATAGAAACCTAGAGATGCCAGTTTATCATACTAAACAAAATAGAAATTCAGAGGTAGTGATTCGGCAAAATTATCTCAAGTATAGGTAACAACAAATGACCATAAATAATTAAACAAGACAGTCCTCTTCTCAAACTAGCATGTCGGACAGAAGCAAAAATAGGCATGAGTAAATATAATACACAAAGAGAATAGCATTGTTGAGCAATAACATCAAATAAATGACTAAGCTAACTAACAAATTATACTCATGATAGATATTGCAGATTAGACGAAAACAAAAGAGGTGATTTTCTGGAAAAAGTAAGAGAAACCTTGGTCAAATCAATACATTACAAGAGCAGAGCTATACTATCTCGAGTAAAAACCAAAGAGAAATAAATACCAGTCCGACTAAGCAGGGATAAAGATTAGATACACTTATTATGCAAGTTTAAACTAGTGTTAAGAAGAATCTTTCACAATAAGAAGAGCACCAAAGTAGACTGCCAAGAATACAGATGAAAGCTAACCAAATAGCAAATAATCCAAATAACACAAATGATACACTCACAGTTGAGACCAAATGAACTTTAAACCATTTTGAACAAGGTATAACAGAAGTTTAACTAGTCTCTTGGATACAAAATAAGCCGAAGAATCTGACGAAAGAAAAATAAAAATAAAAATGTGATGATCAATTAAGAGTGTTGACACCCAATTTTGACCTTCCACAATATAAATTAATCATTTCGAGCTTCTCCAATTTCAAACGATTTAAAATAATTAGTTTTATAAAGTTTCCAAAAAATAATAATATAGTTTGCAAGATTTTTTTTTAATAGTTTTGTCACTTTTCATAATTTTTAGATAATATATATGTTTTACATAATTATGTGTATAATTAATATATTTTATGATTATTCGAAAATTTTCTAAAAAAAAAGGATTTTATATTTTAAATTTAGGGATAGTTATAATTTTGAATTAATGAATTTTATGAAATTCAAAATACTTTCAAGTTATTTTTTAAAGTAATTTTCTCATTTTTTAATAATAAACATGTATATTTTAGCAATCACATTATTTTATAAATATTTGAAAAGTCATCACAAAAGATTTTACAATTTTTAGTTAAATATTTTATTAGTTTAGGTTAAATTATGGTTATAATTTTGAGTAGTTAATTTATAATTAAGTTAATTATTTTATTTCGTTAAGATTAAGAAGCTTGTTAATTAATTAATATTAATTCATCTTATATATATCTTAGTCGAATTTCCTAAATGAAATTCAATTTATCTAACTTCTTAATTTCCATAAGCCATAATTACAAGTCATGTTGCCATTTTCTTAATACGATTCAAGGCAATTTTAAGCTCACCTTAACTCAATTTGAGACCATCTTTTGGGCCAACATTTCAGCCAAATCCAAGCCCAAATTCCCTTAAGTCAACCAATAATTCCAAAGACCCAAAGATGGGCTGACTTTTCCAACCCATTTCCCTTTTCTTTTCTTTTGTTTTTCAGCAGTCTCCTTTGTTTCCCAATTCGCCTAGCCCATTCTTTTTCCCATACATTACAACATTTAGCAACAATTTAAAAGAAAAAAAAAAGGTCGAAGAAACCCAGAACATACAACAGTAGCCGACAGAGACCCGACCCTTGCATATCTTCTTCTTCTTCTTCACGTGAACGTCAAAATCTAGGGAGCAAATTGCGCTGCAAACTTGGAAATTTCACTCAACTGCTCTGCAAAACCCATAACTCTAGCAGCTTAATCGATCACATCGTTGTCCCATTTCCCCATTTTCAATGGTTTTCAAAATCTCTTCCACTGTTTGATTTTGAAAAAAAGGGAAAGAAATTGAAAAGATTTTGAATGATTTCAATAGATTCCCCCCCCCCCAAAATCACCTCGATTTCCCCTATAAATAACCCTCTACACTCAAGTGAAAGGAGGGGGGGTTTTTTGAGCGATATACTTAAGAATTTCATATCTAGTTTTCTGAGTCTAAGTTCTGAGAAGATCGACGCTCGGAGTTTCTTAGCGCGTTGTTCGTATATAGATTTCATAGTGCAAGAGTCGATGTTGCCAGCTCGTTTGTCCTAGTCTCGCTGCCTCAACAAAGGTAATATCCATTACATTTGATATTCTGTTTGTTTCAATCTCTATTATGTCATAAAATTTGTTTCAATTGTTTGATGCTTTCTTATGGATTTTTGCTATTTTCTTATGTTAATATGTCTTTGCCATCAAATCTAGGCCTTATTGAACAAATATCTTGGTTGTTTAATAGGTGTAGCTATTGATCAAATCTCCTCTTCTCTTTTATGCTTGATCAAAGAATGTTTATTTGTCGTTTGGTTTCATATTAACTACTGCTTCAATTCAGTTTCTTTTGGCTAATACTATATGAGCAAGTTCCTTCACATGTCATTCGAATTCAATGCATTTGTTAGCTTTTACGTTTTTCTTCTTAAATTTGATTGCTCGTAGTTAGTTATTTCGATCCCTTCTAGGTTTCAGGTCGTTTACTGTTTGTTTTTAAGAGTGACTTGGTTTAGATATGAATATGTGGTGGTTCGTTCATAAAGATTCATGGAGGTTTAAATTTCATTTGGTATATGATTAAGCCTCGATTTAGTACTTGTTTAGTTCTAACCCCTCTTAATTCATATTTTTGTGTATTGGTCATGGCTTTGCTGAAATTTAACCTTGTCGAATATAGTTCGCTTTTACATAAAATCGATTGGGCGCTTGTGTAATATATTTATCGTGGCTTGAGTACAACGGTTAAGTGTCATGTGGTGTTCGACTATTTTGGGTTTCATTAAGTCAGTAACTTTCCAAATAAAATTGACTTTGTTAAGATAATTGTGTTTTTTCTTGTTCTACAAATCATTTTTTATCTTTGAAAGACTAGGATGATAGATTACAATAAAAGTTCTCACAATGGTGTATCCGTTTTATTTTTGTATTTCGTTTATTTATAACAACAATCCTAGAGTTAATAGCTAAACCTGCATTTAATTTGTTTACTGGAAAATTACGTCTATGGTTTATTTTTTGTTCAAATCTTTACCCACTTTCCTTGTTTTACATAAATGGTTAAGAAATCATGATAATGTTATTGTAATAATCAAGTTCCTTGGTTTGATGGTGGTATGTGTTCTTTTCTTTTACTAAAATTTTAGAGTTGTACAAGTGCTTTGTTTACCATGATAATTTGGGTGCTTAGTTTGTTTTGATTTGTTCTAAACTAGTGCTCCCATCCTAAGAGATTGGTCTCCTATGATTGACCTAAAATGTAGCTCTTTGTCATATAATCTATAATTTGTTAGCTGCCCAGTTTCTTTATAATCCATTAGTTATGACAACTTTGGTTTGCCGTGATTTGTATTCCCTTTAACTATCTTATGTGCTTCTTTAGTCAAACTGATTGTTTAGTTAGTCATGCCTACTGTTTAATTGTTCATTTAATGAATAAATTCGTTTTCCTAATCCTTGTTGTCCTTTCTCTTTGCATGAACTCTATTTTGGGATGAGTCCAATATGGCTTTGTTTTCCTTGCGTTATTTCGTTGGATCAAATCCAACAATACCCATACTTGAGTTAGCCCCATCAATGTCCGAAGAAATTGAAAGCTGAAACAGGTCTTGGAAAGCGAGAAAAAGGGCTGTATACATCAGATATACACTAATATATAGCCTGTGTATACAAAAATGGGATTGGTTTAAAGGCCAAAATTTTCAGCAAAATTGGCCAAAAAAGGGGGCCCAAATTCATTTCTCCTTTACCTTTAATTTATTTAATTGATTTTATTTATTGTTTTTTTTTTATCATTAACTCTAACTTTAGAATTGTTAATTAGCTTAATTAAATTCCCCAAAAGAAGAGTTATATTCTTTGTGTTGGTTTAATTTTTAATACATTTCATGTTTTGTGTTCATTTATTTTAGTAATTAAATATATTGTTCAAAATTTTATATCTTCAATTAAGTTAAACTTTTTGTACTTGAAAAGAGATATTCTTTAATGCTTTTTGCTTAATCATATTTTACTCATGTTAAAATTGTTTTAAGTTAAAGTATTTTTCATCAAATAATTTTTTTAAAAAAATGTTAGCCAAAACCTATTCAATTAATTAAAAATAATAATACTTACTTAATCATTTTCTCAAAAGGTTTAGTCAATTAATTCAAAATGATATTCATGCTTTAATTTATTAAATTGGTTTAAATTATTATTTCAAAATGAATCAAATAAATTCTAATTAATCTAATTCTATTAATATTCTAATCACTTGATTTTCAAGTCAAATATTTCATTTTGGATCCCCTTTTCTAAAAACAATAAAATGAAATAAAATGTGTCATTTATTTGGCTATTTTTCTCAAATTTAACCAAATATCGTAAATTATTATTCTTATGTTAAATTACTTTTTTTCTAAAAAAGTCAAAAATATATTTTAGCAAGTCGCAGGTCAACCGCATGTTAGCAGACACTTCGAATGCTTAAATCCTTCTCGAAGTGTAAATTGAACCCCGAACCCTCTTTGGTATTTTCAAATGATTTTTTCTGTTTAAATCTTTGAAAATTATAAGTTTTCTTAATTTCTTTAAAAAATTAAGTGGCGACTCTTTCTAAGTATTTCTCAAATTGTTTTTATACTTAGAACATTTCAAAAAAAGTGATTTTTCTGAAGATAGAAAAATTACAGCACAACAGAAATGACGACTTCCGCTAGGGATTCAATTAGGTTCTAACCATAATGACTTGACTCTCTTTGACTACTTGCTAATATTTGTTGAATTGTTTTACCTCAAATGTGCCTTATTTGCTTAAATTGTGATACCAACTGTCATTGCATGCATATGATTTATTCCGTCAAATGATATTTTTTTCTTTTCACTTAAAGGATGATTATGCGGGCCGCAGTCGTTCGTTAACCAAATTATTCTCGGGACACCCTGACGAATGTAGTTGGCTACTGGATAGTCAACGGTCGTTAATTGTCTCAGCCCAAGTAGTCCGTTTGGGTCACCAATCCACTTTAAAGAAAACCCACTCTTAGTCATACTAGGATAGAGCAAGATCAAATCCCTGAAATTTAGCGCATTGGCCTAAGATGACCCAATACCCAAGGCGTGTCGGGTCCATTAGAAAGACCACCTGAGTCCAAAGGGCCCACGGCCCGAACGGACGCTCATACTTACGTGTTTGAAGGATGTATGCGCTATTTGACAAAGTGCTGTGTCTTGGGTTTGGGGGGTATCTAATTATTTGTATGTTTTTATAGATGGCTAAGCAACACTTGAGTTTCAAAATGGTCACCGAGACGCCAAACCTCCTTCGTGTATGGTGGTACAATCTCAATGCATATCAGAAAAGAGAACTCTCCATTCACTTAGGTCACCTCCCGTCAATAATGAATCTCAGAGTCTGGCCTAAGTTCATTGAGGTGGTCACTCGATTTTAGGACGATGAGAGGATGGTGTTTCGCTTCGGAGATGTTGAAATGACACCAACTATTGAAGAAATCAAAGATTGCGTAGACAACGTCGGAACGTGCCAGAAAAGGAAAAAACATCCAGACCATCACATTTTGCTACCAGATAAGCCAACCAACACAGAACTGAAAAGCATGTTGTTCTTGGTAAATGTAGACTGGCTAGACACCCCGAGTATTCCATTTGTAAAATTCTATGAACGATGGGGTCACGAGAGTTATCATAAGAATTTTCCAAATGAGTTTCACAGTCACAGCAGTTGGAGTCAAACTCAAACTCTAGCATTTGTTGTATGCCTCTTAGGGACGATGGTATTTCCTCAAGGCGAAGGGAATGAAATTGATACTCGGGTTGTCATGGTTACACACGCCATCTTCGAGGGTGTTGGTAAGAAAGGGCAAGTTAAGAAATATTTCAACCTAGCCCCGATCATTCTGGCCGACATCTACCGATCTTTGGGTCAATGCAAGAAAGAGTTTCCATATTTTCAAGGGTGTAATATATTGCTGCAATGGTGGATGTCTAAACATCTAGTGATGACAACTGAAACTCAGAAACAGAAATTGGCCGAACCACAAAAAGAAAGCCGCCTCGACCATTACGAGTTTCATTTGAGCGACAACAAGTTCAACATCCACAGCACTAGGGAATCATGGGCCAAAGTCTTCCATGACATAAAAGATGAAGACGTACAATGGATGTTTCAAGATTTCATATCAGAAAAAATAGCTATTCAGGGGGCTAAGTGTCCTTTCCTAATCCTTCCTGGCATTAGAGGGGTACGACCTTACAATCCTAGCAGGGTAATGCGGCAATTCGGCAGAAGACAGATTCTACCTTTCAAAGGAGACACTATCCGCTACGTCTTTGACTACAATAGGTGCGACAAGATACCTCACGCCAAGGATATTTGTCAAGAATGGTCTGGACGGGTCAACCTAAAAGAAAGCATGACAGAAAATAGATATGAAGCCGAGTATGTGGATGAATACAAAAAATGGTTGCAGGATGATCTGCGTGGTACACTTGACCCAACGCCACGCACGGGCCGACAGATTAAAGATGTCCAGGTAAGGCTCCAAATCCAAGCCTACCATTTTCAGCAGGAATGGAACTGAAGAGAGCAAGAGTTTCAACGTAGGGAGCAAGAATACCTGCGTAGGGAACAAGAGTTCCAGCATAGAGAATATGAAAGCCAAAGGGCATCAGCCTTTGCCACGCAAGAGTTAGCTGATGCGAGATCCTGCCTAATACGTTTGGACTTGAACTTGGATGATCAGGTTAACACCCTCCAGGGCGTGTCAATGTCTTCCAAAGCTGTGTTCGCTGAGCCGCATGTGATAACCAACAAGTTTCTCATTCATGAAGAAGTGGAAAAAACAAGAGGAGGAGCAGGTCCTTCAGCATTTTAGTTATCTTATTCCCCTGCGTGAGATTGATGTTTTTGTATTTGCAACTTATCCCTTCCCTAAAAGATGTATCCCTTTGCTTAACTTTGTAATGAATTCTCTATTGTTTATGAATTCTGTTTTGGGGGTGCAACAATTTGTTTTAAATGGCGCAATACATCCTTCAATTCGCTAGACCTACCCTTGGCACAAAAGGGTCACATGCATGTTTAGGACGCGATATTTGCCTGTTTAGTTGTGTGTTTAACTGTTTGTGTGGTACGTTGCTTTGAATGATGACATTTTAGCCCACTCCTTGTCAAAAATATATATATATATAGGCAAAAATTGAAAAATGTCAAATACAAGTCACTACCAAAATGTCCGACCAAAATTCCATGAGTCTTAAGTTTCTCAATCAGAAATAAAATCCTACTACCGAATCCTAAGCCACTACTCTATCGTCTCATGAAAGGTAAAATTGCAACTAAGATGGAAAAAGGCAAGAGTATCGACATAGAGCTAACTGAGGAGGATTTGAGGATGAAATTATAGCGGCTCAGACAAGAGATCCAATAAAAACCAAAGAATGGAGAATAGAAGTGGATTTCGCCACCGCGGTGGCACGAGCAGCAAATGCGGCACTAGACGCGGAGTTGGCAGCAAAGATGACAAAATGTGTTGTTATAGATGAAGAGACAGTTGATGTGCAGAAGAAGCGCGACGCCTTCAAAGATATAACCGTGATGCTTCAGAAGCCACGTGGAAAGCACTCTTTCTTCAGCCAAGAGCCCACTAATAGTGATCCCAAAGGCGCTAGACCTGAAGCTACTGAAGAAGACACTGGGGAGGAAATTGTCTATAGGTCTCCTATTCAGGGACGATAGAAGGAAGGGAATGAGAAAACCACCCTCGAAGCATATGATTTTAACCCTCGTGTTTAATGCGACAATCAGAAGAAGAATGGTTTGGGTGGAGGCATATTTTTAGGAGCTTTATTGTCTGTTTTTCACTTTCCCTGTAATATTCAAGAAATGAATGAATAAAAATGAAACTTCCTTTGTATTCGAACTACATAGGGCCTGAATTCTCCTTGGGAGATACGTAGGTAGCCTTTCAAGGCCCGACCCCTATCTTATAAAAAAATTCTTTTCCCCTTCATTCTACAAGAAAACATTGAGTTGAGATCAACAGATGCCAGAAGATGCAGCAAGAAGACCTTAGCTCAACGCAATTTAACCTTTTTGAGTCACCAACCTCAACATAAAAACGAGCAAACTCCTGCTTGTTCAAAATCTAGTCCCCATTATTCGTGGGTTAGAATGTTATCAAACAAAGCAACTTTTATGTGTTTATCTGCTTTCTATATGATATTTTGCATTATTTGTGCCGAATCAAAACTAACATATTTGCCTTTGAGTTGTTTTTCTCAACAGGTAGTTAGAACTGGTCTGTGTCGATAAGCTGGTTGATCATCCTTATTTCACTAGATCTAAAGGTCCTACAGATTCCTTCCCCAATCAAAGTTCACAAAAGGGAGAAGCAGCAATGGGTGATAACAACGAAGAAATCAGCCTTACTGATGTCGTGGTGGCTAAACCCGCCCTTGCTGATCAGAATGAACTGATCCTGCAGTTGATGCAACAAATTGTTGAGATGAGGGTCGAGATGCAGAGAAAGAACGATTTGCCTCCTCCAATTTTTGCTGTCAATGCTCAACCAGACGGAAGACCTCCAACACAAATTCCCCCTCCTAACGTGGAACAAGCTCAGAACCCGCCTTTAAGCCCTGCTCGTAATCCCTCCATCATTGACCTTACCACCCAAAACCCCCACTACGTATCAGCCTCTTATCAAACACCACCCCCTCCTCAAAATACCAACCCCCAAGCACCACTCCCTTCCCCCAATGCAAACCACCAAACTGGCCTACCCCTTCAAAGCCAAAATGCTAACCGCCCGCACGTTTCCCTCTATCACCAAAATCAACATACCAACCCCCAGACTTTCCCTCAAAATTACCAAGCCACTCAAAATGCCCAAAGTCCGTCCATTGCTCCACCCCTACCTCAGAAAACCACTTTCCAAATCCCAGTCCCCATTGAGCGTTACGCCAATTGTTCTGAGCTCGACCACTATGAGGAAAGGGAGCGAGAGTGGAGGTCAAAGGAAGAGACCGCCAAGATAGATATGAAGGAGGAAATTAGAAAAGCCATAAAGGAGTTGAACTGCATTCCTGAGGTCGCCGGGTTGAGTTACGAAGACCTGTGCATTCATCCGAATTTGGACCTCCCGGAAGGGTTCAAGGTGCCGAAATTCGACATCTTCGGAGGAACGGGGAACCCCTTAGCACACATGAGGGCCTACTGTGACCAACTCGTGGGAGTTGGGAGAGACGAAGCTTTGTTAATGCGGCTTTTTAGCCGAAGTTTGAGCGGAGAGGCTCTAGAGTGGTATACGTCTCATGAAACGAGATAGTGGTCTTGTTGGAACGCTCTGGCTAAGGATTTCATCGAACGATTTGCCTACAATGTAGAGATCGTTCCTGATCGTTACTCCTTGGAGAAGATGAAGCAGAAGCCAACCGAAAGTTATTGAGAATTTGCATATAGATGGCGAAAGGAGGCAGCTAGAGTTAGACCTCCTATGTCGGAAATGGAAATTGTCGAAGTGTTTATGCGGGTGCAAGAGCCCGAATATTATGACAGAATCATATTGCTTGTTGGAGCAAAATTTGCTGAGATAGTCAAGGTAGGTGAGACTATGGAAGATGGATTGAGAACTGGGAAGATTGCCCGTGTTGTTGCCTCGCCTGGATCTTTGGGTTTGTTGAAGAAGAAAAGAGAGGATGCGTCCTCTATCTCATATGAGGGGAAGAAGACCCCAAGGAAAACCTCATCATACTAAGGTCGTTCTCGACCTTCACAAAGTTCGTACCCGACTTGTTATACACAGGTTGATTACCAAAATAATCCTCCCACCAGTTATCAAAATATCCCTCATCCCATTTACCAAACTCCCCCTACTATTTACCAAACTCCCCCTCCAATTTACCAAACTCCACCTCATCACTACCGGAACGTCACCCCCAACTGTGCCAATGTTCAGACAAATTACCAAACTCCTCCCATAATGTACCAAACCCCAGCTCCACTTTACCAAAATACCCCCCCCCCCGAACTACTAAGCTCCACAACCAAATTATCGTCAGATGCCTCCTCCGCNCCCCCTCCCGAACTACCAAGCTCCACAACCAAATTACCAAACCAACTCATATCCCAAATATCAAGCCCCCCGTCCAAACGCTCCAAATTATCGTCAGATGCCTCCTCCGCAACAAGGAAATTACGATCCCCCCCCGCCCTAGATTCGAGAAGAAGCCTGCTAGAATTATCACTCCGCTTATTAAAAGCCGAACAAAGTTGTTTGAGCGATTAACCGCGGCAGGATATATTCATCCAGTGGGGCCCAAGCCGGTAGACACTAGCTCAAAGTTTTACAGACCCGACTAGAGGTGCGCGTATCACTCCAACAGTGTTGGACATGATACCGAGGACTGTATCAACCTGAAACATAAAATCCAAGACCTGATCGATCAGAACGTGGTCTCTCTTCAGACGATCGCGCCTAATGTCAACAGTAATCCTTTGTCAAATCATGGAGGCGTCACTATCATTATGATAGAGACAGATGACGATTGGTGCGTGTCAAAGGCAATAGTTTCGATTGTTCCTGATGAACTAGAAAAGGCCGTAGCCTCATTGAGCATTAGAGAGAAGAAAGAGTTCGTGATTCTGACACCCGAGAAGGCTGTTGCCTTGGTGCCACGGGAAACTCTTACCCAACCAAAGTTTGTGATTGAAACGACTGTTACCCAGGCTTTGACCAGATCTGACAGGTGCTACACGCCAGAAGAGCTCATCCAGGGTGTGTAAAAGAAGGATCAGACTAAAAGGCTGATTAGTGAAGCTGAAGTCGAAGAGTTCTGGAGGAAGATGCAGCCGAACGATTATTCAATTGTGAAGCACTTGGAGAAGACACCAGCTCAAATTTCTGTGTGGGTTTTATTGATGAGTTCACAGTTGCATAGACAGGTTTGATGAGAGCTTTGGATGACACTTATGTGCCTGTGGGTACTAACAGCGACAATCTAGCAGTCATGATACACCAGGTCGTTCGGGGACATCGAATTAGCTTTTGTGACGAAGAGTTGCCCTTTGAAGGCAAGGTACATAACAAGGCTCTGCATGTCACCATCAAATGCCAAGATAAAATGATAAATCGTGTATTGGTCGATGATGGGTCCGGTCTCAACATCTGCCCGCTTTCGACTCTGAGGCAGCTGAAATCCGATTTGGGAAAGCTCCACCAGAATCAAGTCAAGGTGAGGGCCTTTGATGGAGTGCAAACAGACACATTGGGTGCGATAAACTTGGATATTCAGGTGGGTCCTGCAGAGTTTAATGTGGAGTTCCAGGTGTTGAATATCAACACTAGTTACAACCTACTTCTGGGAAGACCGTTTATCCATATGGCCGGGGGTGTGCCGTCTACCCTTCACCAACTGTTAAAATTTGTTTGGAAGGACGAGGAATTGGTCATTTATGGTGAAGGGAGTCATTCCAATGGGTATGCACCGATCATTAATGATATCTCTCGAGGTTGTGATTTCTACACGGTGGAGGTAGTAAATGCTACCGAAAATGACTTGGCTCCGTACCCCCCTATGCCTGCCGTATACAAGATGGTTGCTACTGTCATGCTCCAGAATGGTTTCGAACCAGGTTTTGGATTGGGGAAGTACTTTCAAGGAATCGTCGAGCCTATCCAAATTCCCGCCAAAAGAGCAAAGTTTGGTTTGGGGTATGTCCCCACAGAGGCTGATGAAGCGGAGATGAATAATAGGAGTGTTGATCAAGCATTGGCCAGACCAATTCCTCATCTATACCAATCATTTCTGGTACGAGAAAATGTCAATGATGGTGGTCTCGAGGAAGGAATCTGGGGCCTATTTGAGGAGATTGATGCGGTCATCGAGGAAGAGGCTGGAACATCAGGCATCCGTGAAGCAGAACTTGATGAGCAATTGCAGAATTGGACCTCCACACCATTCCTGATTTCCCGCCCATCTGGGTAGAAAGGACATGTGTTTTTATTTATTTTTAAAACGGTGGTTGTCCGGAAGAGGCCCGAGACCCACCCTTTATGCAATTGTTATTTGTTTGAAGCTTTTAAATTCTCTTGTGATGTTTAAAAAAGGCAAAATGGCTCTCGGCCATGGCCAAAGTTTGTGCTTGTCTTTCAATTTAAATGAAAAGCCTCTTTTATTGAAATTTGTTTATTTATCTGTTTATATTTTACTTTCCTAACTTTGTTTGTTTATGATTTCAGTAATATTAATTTAAAACCTCCCAATGTCATGTCATGTCATGAACCGAGTGAACGAAATGAAGTAGGTGATGACGAATGTGAGGAATACGAAGAAGAAAATGAGGTACCCGAATGTGTTGCCGAAGAATTTCGACAATTCGTGAATCAACACAAACCAAATCTTAAAGAAACTGAAACTATAAATCTTGGAGATAAGAAATGCGTCAAAGAAGTCAGAATCAGTGTCCATCTGACTGAAGCCCAAAGATGAGACCTGGTTCATTTGCTCAGGGAATACATTGATGTATTTGCCTGGTCTTATAGAGATATGCCAGGATTGAGTACGAATATGGTGTCCTACAAGTTGCCAATCAATCAGAATTTGTGTTGACTACATAGATCTCAACAAAGCTAGCCCGAAAGATAATTTTTCATTGCCAAACATTCACATCCTCATTGATATCTGCGCTAAGCATGAGATGCAGTCGTTTGTGGATTGTTATGCAGGTTATCAACAGATCCTGATGGATGAAGAAGATGCAGAAAAAACAACTTTCATCTCTCCCTGGGGTGTATNTACATAGATCTCAACAAAGCTAGCCCGAAAGATAATTTTTCATTGCCAAACATTCACATCCTCATTGATATCTGCGCTAAGCATGAGATGCAGTCGTTTGTGGATTGTTATGCAGGTTATCAACAGATCCTGATGGATGAAGAAGATGCAGAAAAAACAACTTTCATCTCTCCCTGGGGTGTATATCATTATCGAGTGATGCCTTTTGGTCTCAAGAATGTTGGTGCTACTTACATGAGGGCTATGACGACCATCTTTCACGATATGATTCACAATGAGATTGAGGTGTATGTAGATGATGTCATAATCAAGTCCCGCGAGAGTTCGGATCACTTGACTCACTTGAGAAAATTCTTTGATAGTTTGCGTCGATACAATTTGAAGTTAAATCCCGCTAAATGTGCTTTTGGGGTACCAGCTGGCAAGTTGTTGGGATTTATAGTCAGCAGAAGGGGCATTGAGCTTGACCCTTCCAAGATCAAGGCGATCCAAGAATTACCTCCTCCGAAGACCAAGAAAAAGGTGATGAGTTTCTTAGGAAGGTTGAACTACATCAGCCGGTTCATAGCTCAATCCACCATGGTGTGTGAGCCCATCTTTCAGTTGTTGAAAAAAGATGTCTCGACCAAGTAGACCGGAGAATGTCAAACTGTTTTTGATGCCATCAAGAACTATTTGTCCAATCCACCGGTGTTGGTCCCTCCACGAGAAGGGAGTCCATTATTGCTATATTTATCGGTCTCGGATAACACATTGGGATGCGTGCTTGGTCAACATGATGAGACTGGAAAGAAGGAGCGAGCCATTTATTACTTGAGTAAAAAGTTCACTCCATATGAGGCTCGTTACACTCTTTTGGAGAGAACATGTTGTGCTTTGACTTGGATTGCTCAAAAGTTGAAACATTATTTGTCTTCTTATACCACGTACCTTATCTCCAGAATGGATCCATTGAAGTATATTTTCCAGAAAGCAATGCCGACCAGGAAATTGGCTAAATGGCAAATGCTTTTGAGTGAATTTGATATTGTGTATGTGACACAAAAGGTGATAAAAGCACAGGCCTTAGCTGATCATCTTGCAGAGAATTCGGTTGATGAAGAGTATGAACCACTCAAGACTTATTTTCCCGATGAAAAAGTTGCATTCGTGAGTGAAGATATTTCTGAAGCGTACCTAGGTTGGAGAGTGTTCTTTGATGGAGCGGCAAATCACCAAGGAAAAGGTATTAGAGCAGTCTTAGTATCAGAATCTGGTCAACACTATCCAATGGTGGCTAAACTCCAATTTAATTGCACGAACAACATGTCCGAGTATGAAGCTTGCATCCTCGGTTTGAAGATGGCCATCGATATGAACGTTCATAAGTTGTTGGTTATTGGAGATTCAGATTTGCTGATTCACCAAGTTCAAGAAGAATGGGCCGTGAAGAACCCAAAGATCACACCGTACGTGCAATATATACAGAAATTGTGCAAGAGATTTCGCAAGATTGAATTCAGGCACACTCCCAGGACACAGAATGAGTTAGCCGATGCTCTTGCCACCATCGCCTCAATAATTAAACATCCAGATATAAGTTTTATCGATCCCTTAGATATAGAGGTAAAAGAGCAACCCGTCCATTGTTCACATGTCGAAGCAGAACCAGATGGCTTTCCGTGGTATTCTGACATCAAGAAGTATTTAGAGACCGGGACTTATCCTGAGAATGCAACGTTCAACCAAAAGAAGTCGATACGCCGTATGGCCCTCAATTTCTTTGCAAGTGGGGAAATCCTTTATAGGAGGACTCCAGATTTAGGTCTTCTCAGATGTGTCGTTGCTAGTGAAACTGCAAAGCTTCTGAAACAAATACATGCTGGAGCCTGTGGTACTCACATGAATGGACTCACTCTGGCGAGGAAGATCCTTCGAGCCGGCTATTTTTGGATGACTATGGAGCACAATTGTTGCAAGTTTGTGCAAAAATGTCATAAATGTCAGGTGCATGGTGATTTAATTCAAGTGCCGCCTCACGAACTCAATGCTATGAGTTCACCTTGGCCATTTGTAGCTTGGGGCATGGATGTCATTGGTCCAATAGAGCCAGCCGCCTCTAACGGACACAGATTTATTTTGGTTGTCATTGACTACTTCACCAAGTGGGTGGAAGCAACTTCGTACAAGGCGGTAACCAAGAAAGTTGTAGTTGATTTTGTTCGCAACAACCTGATATGTAGGTTTGGAGTACCAGAATCCATCATTACTGATAACGGAGCGAATCTTAACAGTCACTTGATGAGAGAGATATGTGAACAATTCAAGATTACTCACCGAAATTCCACCGCCTATCGTCCCTAAATGAACGGAACTGTAGAAGCCGCCAACAAGAACATAAATAAGATTTTGAGGAAGATGATTGAAAATCGTAGAGGTTGGCACGGGATGTTGCCATATGCTTTGTTGGGTTACAGAACGACTATCAGAACATCAGTCGGAGCAACTTCATATTTGTTGGTGTATGGGACAGAAGCAGTAATACCTGCCGAAGTGGAAATACCTTCATTGAGAATCATCCAAGAAGCTGAATTAAGTGATGTTGAATGGGTTCGCAAGCTGATTGACCAGCTAACATTGATTGACGAGAAGAGAATGGTTGCCGTTTGTCATGGTCAACTGTATCGACAGAGAATGGCTCGTGCTTTTCACAAGAAAGTAAGATCCAGGACATTTGAAGTTGGTCAGTTAGTTCTTAAGCGCATTTTCCCTCATCAGGATGAATATAAAGGGAAATTTGTACCAAATTGGCAAGGACCCTACATGGTTCGCAAAGTGTTATCCGGAGGTGCCCTAGTCCTGTCGGAGATGGATGGCACTGAATGGCCGAAACCGATCAACTCAGATGCTGTCAAGTGATACTACGTGTAAAGTTTCAGTTTGTATTTCTGTCATTCCCTTGTAATCGTTCTATTTGCTTGTAATTGCTTTGTTGAGAATTTTATCCCTCTAGTAAGGAACTCCGTTTGACCTGAATTCTCAAGAATGAGATACGTAGGTGGCCTATGTCGGCCTCGGTCACCCCTTTTAATATTTTCTTGTATCTCGAACTACGTTTGACCTGAATTCTCAAGAATGAGATACGTAGGCGGCCTATGTCGGCCTCGGTCGGTTTCTTTGTAAATTTCTTATTTTTCTCAATCCTCGAGAAGGGGAACTACGTTTGACCTGATTCCTGCCTCAAAGGGATACGTAGGCGCCATAAGGGCTCGGTCATACCTCCCGTAAGATTTTTATTCCTCTTTGCAATAGAAACTGGGACAGAATTTTTGAGAGGGACTGAAAAATTCTCGAGAAAAAGATCTCTCCAACAAAGTTGAGACTGAAGTTACTTTGAGATTTGCAACTGGGACAAAGTTTTTGAGAAAATTTCGTGATTTGCTCACCAACAGTTCGAGATAAGTCAAGACAGTTAACTGGGACAGAAATTTTTGAGGATGACCTCAAAAATTTCAATAAAGTTCAGCGAGAGTTTAGAGCAACTTTGAATACTTACCAACAAGTGATCAGACAGATCTCAAAACACCAACACTGAATGACGTTCATTAAACTTGACGTGACATGACACTTGGCAGTGACTTTTTCAAACATTACTTTCGAAAATCTATTTTCCTTAAAAACTTTTCCTTCATGTTTCAATTATATTTGCATAAAAAAATGTTTTGTCTTATCTATCAAGAAGCGGGAGATCGAAGAAATCAATCGAAGATAGCAAGACAAGGAGCAGACAATTGAAGAGATCAACACAGACTAGTTTTTTTTTTTTTAACTAATAATTTTTCTGTGGACGCAGGTCTATAAGTTTGCCTCAAGATCAACATATTCCACCATTCAATGAATATGGAGAAGTCAAAGGGGCAGAGAGCTCCACAAAATTGACAATTTTTTTGTGGATGCAAGAAATATTTTTATGCTGCTTATATCAAAGATTTTGGAATATGAATAACATTATTTCATCCAATTCCCAACAAGGTGAAGTCCATAATGAACATGCAAATATGTTCAGAGATGGGACAAATGAAAACCACGAAGGGAGTAATATTATTATTTCCCAGCAACTAGAGATACCTAGAAGACGTTTATCTGTGTTATATTATCAGATATGATAATATTCCTACCCTGAAGGTTATTTTTATCGTATTGTCGAATGAGACGATACCACTATCAGGAGAGTCATTTATATCGTATTGTCAAATGAGATGATACCACTACTCTGAGGGTCATTTTTATTTATATTGTCGAATGAGACGATACCACTACCTAGAGAGTCATTTATATCGTATTATCAAATGAGATGATACCACTACTCCGAGGGTCATTTTATTGTATTATCGATTCAGACGATACCGCCACCTAAAGAACTACCCAGAAGATCACCTATGTTGGTGGGTGAAGCATCATCTTCGTTCGGTATCAGGGAGGCATCATCGAAAGAAGTCATGTATCGCAGAGAAATCATGCATTGCAAGAGAATATTCATGCATTGCGAGAGAAAAATGTCATGCATTGCGGGGAAAATGTCATACATTGTGGGAAAAATGCCATGCATCGCGAGAGAAAAGTCATGCATCGCGAGAAAAAGATTCATGCATTGCAAGACAAGATTCATGCATCGCGAGAAAAAGATTCATGCACAGCAAGAGAATGGGTCATGCATAGCAAGAAAAATATTCATGCATTGCAAGAGAAAGATTCATGCATCGCGAGAAAAAGTTTCATGCATCGTAGAAAAAGAAATCACGCATCGCGAGAAAATCAACGTCGGCTACATCATTTTCATTTGCAAGAACGACATCAAGAGAACCATCAACAATGACATCAAGAGAACTATCAACATATTACATCTGCCTATTTTATTACTTAGTCATCAAAAGAAGAGTACATTGAAGATTATATTACAAATACAAAATACGAGCTTTATTTGCTTTACGTCAAACTGGAGGAAGTTGACATCAAATGTTCAAGTAGAGCAAGTAAGTGTCAACACGGTAAAAGACACTATCTTCCCATTTGGGGTTACATTTTTTTTATGCTAATGAGTTTTATCTCAGTCTTTGTCGAGAGCATCCAAGAGGATGAATTCTCAAGCAAATCACAGGTGTGGACGACATAAAAAATGATGCAATACAACGTGAAACTTTTTCTTAGTAGCGCACTGGGACATAGTCCAAAGAGGAGTGACAAACTCTTAGGACGCGAGCTGATGAGCGACTTCCACCACAATCAAACCACACCCTATCAGAAGGCATGTGGGTTCTTCTTTAGGTTTCATGGTTTCAGTTTCGCATCCAGAAATTTTTGTCTCCACTAGAGGCAACTTTCCAATCCGAGTGACAATGCACCAAGAGCTTAATTATGGGTGTGAAGTGCACCATATTCATGGCTAAGAGGTTGCAAGTCTCTTTTTCATACTCGACTTACTTGTCACTCCTCCTAAACCGAAGGTTATCTTGCATAATAGATTTCCTTTTCAATCGATTGAGTCGAACTACAAACAACATGATTCCTAAGGTCTAAGGATATGTAGGCGAGCTCAATTTTGAAAACTCGGCTGTATTTCAACATTCGCTCTTAAATCTTATTCTCGAGCATCCCGATATCTTCATAATCCGATATCGAAATAGCTTTTGATTTCTTTCAAAATCGTGCGACGAATCAAGCGTATCGAACTACAAATGACCTGAATTCTCATATAACCTGAGATATGTAGGAAACCCGATTCCATGAATCGGCCATAATTCTTAAAGTTCGTACCAAATCCCTTTTTGAAAGGATGAAGATGTGGTCGGCCAAAATTGGATTTGTCAATTTCATTTGCCTCGAATTTCTTTCATCAATTTAAGTCAAACGAGGGACAGTTGTTGACACCCAATTTTGGACCTCCACAATATAAATTAATCATCTCAAGTTTCTTCAATTTTAAACGATTTAAAATAATTAGTTTTATAAAATTTTGAAAAAATTAATGATAATAATAATAATAATAGTAATAATAATAATATAGCTCGCAAGTTACTTAACTAGTTTTATCACATTTTGTAATTGTTAGATAATATATATGTTTTACATAATTATGTATATAATTATTATATTTTATGATTATTCGAAAATGGTCTCAAAAAGATTTTAGTTTTAATTAAATATTTGGTTAATTAGTTTAGTTATATAATAGTTTATATTTTTTTTTAGTTTATATTTGAGTTGATTATTTTATTTCGTTAAGATTAAGAAGCTCATTGATTAATTTTTGTCTCATTCGGTCAAGTTATTAATTTCGATTGGCTACGATTAAAATTCGGGTGGTCATTTTCCTGATTGCGACTTCAGTGATCGTTTAACTAAATTGCAAGATCAAATTTTGGGCTTTCCTTTAAATTTCCAACAACTCCTTTCACTTTAGTGGCCCATATTTCTTTTCTAACTCTAGCCCATTATCACTCCAATACTTAACTTTACTAGCCAAATTAACCTCCAGCCCACCTTTAGCTCCCGACTCCAACTTTAACAAAAGAAGCTGCCCAACGTTAATAATTCCAGAAGCGTACAACAACAATAATACAGTAGCAACGCAGCTCACAGCAGCAGCACACGCAACACCCAGACAACCCATACGCGGCTTCTTCTCCTTCACAAGTCAAAATAGACGGAAAGCTGTCATCATCTTCATCGATGGAACAGCAGGAGCAGACCTGCAGTTGCGTCCTGCAGCAGCCGCCTGTCAATCCATCCATCCCCTTTTGTCGTGCGAATTTTGGGGGATTTCGGTTGAAATCTTGTGCAAGCAACAACTTTCCCATCCTTGGAGGAAAAATTTAAAATCGGTAATTGAACTAGAATTTCGATTCTACCCTTTCCCCCCAATTCCCTTTCTATAAATGCCCTCTTCTTGTTCTTGGTTGGGGAGGAATTTTTTTTTTTTTTTAAAAGAGAGATTTTGGGTTTGAAAATTTGTTAGAGAACAATCATTCTTATACTTAAGAAATATCATACGTTTTCTCTAATCCTAAGTTGTGAGCAAATCTTTGCCCGAGTCTGGTTTGCACTCCGTAGTTAGCTGCTCGAGATTCAAATTTTGTGGTGTTGGAAGAAGTTTGTTGATGCCTTGCTCGCTCTTGTCTCAATTCGCTGCCCCTAAAAGGTAATACTCATTTCGATTCGAGTAGCTTTTGTTCTTAATGTATTGACGTTTGATTCTCAATCATCTAAGTTGTTAGGATGCCAGTATTTCAGGAGTATTTTGACTTATTGTTGATTGACAGTTAATAATTTTTTTTTCAATTTGTTTTGTTTAACGTTTGGTTGATCCCATTTTAATGTCGATATGATTTTTTCATATTACTACCTTTTTATCCCATTGTATAACCTCTTCTTGTTGTCTATGGTTTGTGGTTCCGTTTAAAATTTTAAATTTTAGTCGCTATAAGTGGTATGCTTCATGTTGTGGGCTGATTTTTATTTTGCACCTCCACTAGTGTAAATAATGTGAAAGGAATAGTTTACTGCCTCATTTATATGTTTATTTTCTTTTTGTTGTTGTGCCTACCGATTGAGTATATTTTGGTATGATTTCGGGTTGTTTGAAACATGCCTCTTCGATATTGGAATCCAATGAAGGTTCTCAGTTTTGTATAGTTAAGCGTAGATTGTGTATATGTTGGCTATTGTTATCTACCCTTTTTTAGAGTTCAAATATTGATGTGTGTTAAGCCATTGAGTCCCCAAGATTGAGTGTAGGCTATGTGGAAAATAGTTTAGAATACATATTGTGATTTGTTGCCATGATTCATTGAATGCGTATTGCCTTCAAATTTCTTCGAGATGTAAAAATTATAGTGGCCTAAATTAACTTTTCGGTCTGTCATGCCAGTACGTGTATTTATCTATGGCTTGCATTAGTAAACTTTTCATAGAAAATGCTTTAAACTTCAAGTGTATATGTCGTTCATGTAGCCATTTAAGGTTCGATGTGCGTTTGTCAAGCCTCTTTGGTCTTTGGAATCAGATTTTTATATTATTACATGATTAACTTAGCTAAGTTATGTATTAATATGTTTTGATAGTTTGGATTTTGTCACAATAATTGCTGTTAAGAATGTGTCAAAATATTTATGGATTTATGATTGAATTCTTTACTTGAGTTATTGCCTTTCCAATGATTAATTTTCACAAATAAGATTCTTAGTAAGTCTGACCATATAGTCTTAGTGCAACTTTGTCGGCACTTCATTTATTTTTATTTTTTTAATTATGCTCATAACTATTGAACCTAGTTACAACAATAATTTTATTACCTTAAAATTATGTCAGGTTTATAATCTGGGATTCATTAGTTTGCCTCCATATGTTTGCAATTTTATTTTTTTTTCTAAAAAATATTGAATTGTTGTGACCCTCCTCCTTATCCTAATCCTTGTCATCTTTATCTTTTTTTGCATATATTCCTTTTGATCGAGTTGCTTGGACTCCCGTTTTGCGAGTTGGGTTGAAATCCAACACTTCTTTTGTTTATCGAGTCAGCCCCTATATATTCGGAAGCTGTTACAGATTCCAGAGCTCCAACATACTGCTGGAAATTAGTACAAAAGCCTAAGAAATGGGTTGTATACATATTGTATACAACAGTATACACTCATTATACAACGAATTACAGGTCGAAAACGCAGGAATATAGGGCTGAGGCGAAATACATGTGTTTGGAAGCAAGACATACATGAAAAGGGCTGATATACATGCCGATATACACTAATATACAGCCAGTGTATACAAAAATGGGATTGGTTTAAAGGCCAAAGTTTGCAGTGAAATTGGCCCAAAAGGGGCTCAATTTCATTATCTCTTTTACTCTCCTAATTGTTTTGATTACGTCTAACAATTTTATTTAACTCTAACTTTAGAATTGTTAATCAACTTAGTTGAATCCCCCAAAAGACGAGCTATTTCTCTGTGTTGTTTTGTTTCTAACAAATCTTATTTAATCAACTCTTGTATTTTCATCTATAATCTTTAGTCAAAACTTTTTTTTTATTAGTTTAAAATAGTTTTTCATAAACCAAAAAAATGACTCAAATAAAAAACCAACTAATTTAGTTTCGTTAAAATTCTTATTACTTGTCTCTAAATCAAATATTTCAATTAAGGTCCCATTTTTCCTAAAAAATAAAATCGCTCTTTGTTTAACTATTTTCTCAATGTTAATCTAATAGTGTAAATAAATAAATAAATAAATACTTACTTAGTTATTTTCTCAAAAAGGTTAGTCAATTAATTCAAAATGATTTTCATACTTTAATTTATTAAATTGGTTTAATTTATTTTAAAATGAACTAAATAAATTCTAATTAGTCTAGTTTTATTAATTTTCTAATCGCTTGCACCTTAATTCAAATATTTTCATTTTAGGTCTCTTCCTCTAAAAAGATAGAATAAAATGGTTCATTCCTTAGTTATTTTTCAAACTTAATCGAATAGTGTAAATTATTATATATTTTTTATGTTAAATTATTTTTTCTAAAAATAGTCAAATACATTTTAGTCAAGTCGCAGGTCAACCGCATGTTAGCGGACACTTCGAATGCTTAAACCCTTCTCGAAGTGTAAATTGAACCCCGAACCTTCTTTGGTATTTTCAAATGATTTTTTATGTTTAAATCTTTGAAAATTATAAGTTTTCTTAATTTCTTTAAAAAATTAAGTGGCGACTCTTTTCTAAGTATTTTTTCTCAAATTGTTTTATACTTAGAACATTTCAAAAAGGTGATTTTTCTAGAGATAGTCAAATTACGGCACAACAGAAATGGCGACTCAATAATAGCATCTCCAAAGTCATAGATCGATGATGATTGACAATCTCAAAAAATGATAAAAAAGAAACATCAAAGGAAATTACAATTTAACACCCTTAAACTAAAAAGAAATAAAATAAGTGGATAATTATAACCACACTACTGACAAGTCTAAAGTAGAGGAGAAAAGCAATTTATTAAACCATTATGTCTACCCACATGCTCTGTAAAGCCTCACTTATACAATAATTAAGACTAACTAGACCATAAAAATTGAAAATCACTCTTTCATCTCTGTAAACTAATCTAAAGAGCAAATAACATACGACCAAACCACTAGGAATTAATCTTAAAAGAAAAATCAACACGCTACACACATCAAGAAATCAATGTCAATAACTAAAACCAAGTCTATCTATAGAAACCTAGAGATGCCAGCTTATCATACTAAAAAAAATAGAAATTCAGAGGTAGTGATTCGGCAAAATTATCTCAAGTATAGGTAACAACAAATGACCATAAATAATTAAACAAGACAGTCCTCTTCTCAAACTAGCATGTCGGACAGAAGCAAAAATAGGCATGAGTAAATATAATACACAAAGAGAATAGCATTGTTGAGCAATAACATCAAATAAAAGACTAAGCTAACTAACAAATTATACTCATGATAGATATTGTAGATTAGACGAAAACAAAAGGGGTGATTTTCTGGAAAAGGTAAGAGAAACCTTGGTCAAATCAATACATTACAAGAGCGGAGCTATACTATCACGAGTAAAAACCAAAGAGAAATAAATACCAGTCCGACTAAGCAGGGATAAAGATTAGATACACTTATTATGCAAGTTTAAACTAGTGTTAACAAGAATCTTTCACAATAAGAAGAACACCAAAATAGACTGCCAAGAATACAGATGAAAGCTAACCAAATAACAAATAATCCAAATAACATAAACGATACACTCACAGTTGAGACCAAATGAACTTTAAACCATTTTGAACAAGTTATAACAGAGGTTTAACTAGTCTCATGGATACAAAATAAGCCGAAGAATCTGACGAAAGAAAAATAAAAATAAAAATGTGATGATCAATTAAGAGTCCACACAGCGAAGAAACTAAGTCGAAAAGTTCATATTCAAGCCAAACAAACTTTCATCCAAGAGTATTGAAGTCAAAAAATAGAAAAGAGAACAAGACAGAGGCCGAGAAACCCAACAAAAACAAGTTTATCACATAATGCTCGGAATTGAAACATAATGTAAGTGAAGAAGTAGATATTACCTTTTTTCGGGCAGCGAACGGGAACCACGAGCTTGAAAGCGCTTCCACCACTATGAATCAATTTTGATGAGCTTCGGAAAGCAAACGAGTCTTCCAATCCGAGAAGAAAAATTAAATCCTCTCTCGTCTCTATACTCGACACCTATACTAAATACTCGTATGTAACTCGTAGTAAATACTCGTAGTAATTTAGGGTGTTTTCCTCTTTAGTGCTAGCTCCTTACCAATATTTTCTCCAACTCCCAATACTGGAAAAGAAAAGAGTTTTTTATAGAGGGAGAGCTAAGGCAGATTTTGGGTGGGGGGAAAATTGAGAGGGAAAAAGGGATCAATTTTTAAATTCTAAATTCAAAAACTCCTCCTGAGGATAAGGTCGAACCAGCTATCCATTGTACTGATTGTACAATCTTCAACGGAAAAATGAAGGGAGTCGTTCGATTCGAGGAGCAAGGATAAACCATCATCAATATTGCAACACCTGGCTTCTGTACGAGATAATAAGGGAGAGAAGAGGGTCAGGCGACTTGAATTCACGTCTGGACTGTTGGAGGTCGCGATTTCACTGGGTTTTGATTTTTTCTGGAGTTTGGAGTATACGCGTTCTTTGCTGCAAAGAAGAAAATGCTACAGGGGTTTGCTGGTTTTGTTGCTGTGTCGTCTGGTATGCGTGAAAAAAAAAAAAACAAACCATGTGGGGTTGTTTTTGGTATATTGTATGTTACTGTTGTATTGTATTGTTGGGTTCTTTTTTGGTAATAATTAGTGGGCTGCTGGGTTAATATGTTAGAATTGGACTGATTTGGGGCTGGAAATTAAGGTATTGCTTCATGGGGTATTGCTGTTTGTATTGTATGGTTAAGAATCAAGAGAAAATCTGGCTGGATCGGTGTAATGTGTTGCTGGAAATTGTATTGGGCTGCTGAAAAATGGCCCAAACTTTGGTCTAGTGATGGATTTGAATAAAAGATTAGATTTTGGCTAAAATAATAATAGGAACTAATTAACAATTTAGCCAAGCGGATTAAAAAGGTAGCCAAATGAATTAATTTTAGAAGATTCGGCTCGAATTCAAATAGGACAAATTAACGTAATTAATTGATGAGCTTTTTAAACTTAACGAGATAAAATAATTAACTTAATTATAAACTAATCGATTTTCAATAAACTAATTAATTCAAAATTAAAACTATAATTCAAACTAAAACTAAATTAATAAAATATTTATTTTAACGAAACAACAAACTTTTGATATGATTTTCAAACATTTATAAAATATACTATTTACTTATATAATTATATGAAATATATTTATTATTCAAATACTATAAAAATTGTTTGAAATTATTTAAACTAACCTTGAAACTATTTGAATTTGATACAGCTAATTATTTTAAATCGTTTGAATATTAAGAAGCTCAGAAATTAACTATTATCGAGGAGGGTCAAAATTGGGTATCAACAATTATAATTGTCACTAATCATGATAATTTATAGTGACAATATATGTTGTCAGTAAAAACAATACTTTTACTGACAAAATGAATAGATTTAACCACAAAATTATTACCCTTTTTTAGAATGATAAATTTGTCCCTAATTTATACATTTAAGGACAAATTTATTTTTGTATATAAAAAGTAGTCATTACTGACGAAATTACATTTGTTCAACTACGAAATACATATTACTTTAGAGACAATAGATGTCGTCACTGTTTGAACTAATTAATTAGCAACAATACAATTTTGTCGGTAATAATAACCTTTTTAGTGACAAAAGTATTATTAACCACAAACAACTTATACTTTTTATGACAAATAAATTTGTTACAAATAATTGTTCATTTGGCGACGATTCTTCTTTTTATAGTTAATATAATACTTTTAGCGACGAAGCACTAAACCGTATTTGAATAATTTTAGAGACGCATATTTAGGGACAACTGGGTAACGATTTTTTTTCATCACACATGCTTTTTAGTGACGAAATATGATTTATTAATGACAAA
>NC_064285.1:8011840-8015569 GCF_019186545.1 Solanum stenotomum
TATCCTCTATTTTACTTCAAGTTTATGGGTCCTTATGATCATTTATGAACTCTTGAATTATGGAATTACTACTACACATTCTATTATGGTCTATTTTTGCATATTATCATGAAATGGAATTATTATGTGATGTTTATGGTTTTCATGCTTCCATGATCAAATTATGAAGGTTGATATATATATGTATGTTGTTGGTGGGCTGATTTATATGTATTTCGGAATTGGTTGGACTTAGTACTCTTGAAAGACATAATTTTATCTACATGAACAATAGCCCACCATGTGTTTGATAAAATGCCATTGATAGAATTCTTAGCAAATGGAATGTCCAATGTACATCCTATGAGTCGGATGATTATATAATTATTGAAATGATGATGAAAGGGATACATGTATATGATTTTCTCTATATAAGTCTTGTGAGTCGACCAAGCCTAGTACGGGGGGTAGTAGGCCCGTATAACCGTATCAAGGGGTTGGTACCTTGGTTGCCTAGTACGGGGGGTAGTAGGCCCGTATAACCAAATCGAGGGGTTTGTACCTTGGTCCCTAGCCCGGGGAGTGGTAGGCCCGGGTAACCACGTTGAGGGGTTTGTACCTCTTTCGCCTCTCCAAGGGGGTGGTAGGCCTTGGAAATACTATATTGATGGTCACTCACCACACATGTACTACGTCCCACTAAATATGATTTTTATGTAAGCGTCATTATATATCTCATTTCATTTATGTGCTATCTATCGGGTATGATTATGCATTTTTCCTATGATGTCCATCTATTGTGGCATTGCATTGCATCCCATATACTTAGTACATTCAAACGTACTAATGCATACTCTATGCCTACATGATGTCACCATGTAGGGACCGGAGCACCGCTTGACCATCCTCCTCCGCGTGGCTAATACGATTTCCTATCAAGGTTATTGGTGAGTCCTCCATTCCGGAGACGTTGCTCATGATCTTTTGCTATGTATAAGACTTTCTTTTTAGTTATGTTTTGACTATGAGGGTGAGCCCGGTAGTTTGTCTTGGCCCCCGCTAAGTACTCATGTTTAGAGGTGGTGTTGGACAAGTTGTGTATTATGTTTGAGCTTGACTCATCTATGGTATTTATGTATCATTTCTTCTTTTTTTTTCTTGTTCCCTTAGTCTCGATTTCCCCCTTTGAATATGCTTATCGCTTATGGTCATTTTAATTGCTTCCGCGACCAAGGATGTGTAATGATATGCTATGAGGCTTGTTTGGGGTTCCTTCGGGTTCCCCATTCGCCGGTCACGTCTAGGCCCTAGGCTTGGGTCGTGACAGTATGTACATTTTCTTGTAGTGTTATTTGCTATGACTTTGGGAGCAACTAGACTTCTCTTTCTCCTACCCAGTTTTTGGGGTACTATGATTGTTCCAACATCATTCTGCATATAAGAAAATATATTAAAGTTTTGTAACTATAAATAAAAAAAAAGAGAATCTATAGTTAAATTTTTTAAAGTACATAAATTTCTCATTTTACAGAAGTAGAAGTAAAAAGATAAAGGTTACATCAATCTAAGTAAGGGAGAAAGATTTTTGTTTAGCAACAAACTAATAGAATTGAATATCATGGTAGAATTGCTATAAAGTTCAAGTGTGTCAATATTCAGTTCTTTTTACACCTACAATTTTTCTTTTTCATATCTAATAAAAGACACTAGAAATCTCCTCCTCACTTTGACAATCATGTTTCAGAAAAAAAATTATTCTTAATAATCAATAAAAAGAGACCACATTTATAAGAACTATTCTATATGCTCGAAGAATTACTGCTTCTTAACAAATAAGTATAAGAAAACATGAATCTCTCTCGATTGATTTAATATTTAATGCAAGAAACTAAAAATCAATTATTATTTAATAAGATTACACAAAATCTTCTATCATATTAAATAGTTGTCTTACTAAGTGAAAACATATCCAATATTTTCTATAGATAATTATAGAGAAAATCAATAGTTACAAATATCAAATATTCAAATTTTTATTTAAATAGTTTATAAATAGGCCGTTTTGAGAAAAGTTTACAAATATTAAAATAGTAGTTTACTAGATTATCTATTAAATTGATTCTTCTAATTTTGCATTAGTATTAAAATTGATCCCATGATATACATTTAGATGGGAATGAACATTTTAAATATGATTACAAATTAATATTCCCAATTTGATTAATATAAAATTTAGGTTAAAAGGTTTAATATAACCCTCAAAATTGTGAATTAGTATCGATATATCCCCTCGTTAATAAAACAGGCCCACATATACTCCTACTTTACACAAATAAGTAGATATACCCTTTTCGATAGAAGTTACCAAAAAAAAAAATCTTGAATTCCTAGTAAAATAAAATATATAGAGAGGTGTATTTGACCTATCTCACAAAGATCAAGGGTATGTATGATCTAGTATACAACATAATTTTAGTTTTAAAAAAACTATAGGAGCACAAAGTCTGATTGCCACAAACATTAAGTGTTATTAAATTCCCCCCAAATTCTCCAACGAGGGAGGCAAAATAAATAGAAATTAAAGATAAAATAGGAAAATTAAAGATTTAGACATGATAATAAATAAGGAATAAAGTTGTAGAAATCTTACTTGTATTGGCTGACTTGATATATGAGTGGGACTAGTATGAATTTGTGTTATCGATTTGGTTCTGTAGAACTTGTAAATAATACATATAATTTTTAATCATTTAAAAAGAAAAAAGTAAAAAATAAATTATTCTCTTTTGAATCTATTCCCTAATTTTGACTCATTGACATAAAAAGTGTTTTATCAAATTTTATTAACTCTTTTGCTTTCTCAATTGTCAATACTAAAATGTTTTAACAATTTTCCATGATAAAGAAACAATAAAGTAAAGAAATATCAAGGAAAACATAATAATTAATGAATAGTTTCTTCTGTATTTTTGAAAAACAAACATAAAAACCTAACCCAAAATTGCTCAAATGATTCATTCATCTCAAAAAAAATAAATTGAGCGAGTATATTAGTTAAATGGCTATGTACCACAACTTGACAAGCACTAATTATTGGCATATACAGAACTATTTCGCAACAAGTGTTCATTTCAAGATCTGAGGAAGCCATGTATATATTGAGATATAAAGAAATAAAATTTATTCAAGATAAATCTCAAGAATAAGAGGCGAGAAGAATATGGCTTGAGGATTAAATAGCGAGGTGTATATATAGATAATTAAAATTGGAAGAGACAAAATTTTAATGAATACAAATGATGTTACAATTAATATAATCAGTTATGTTGGATATGCTCTTTTGAAAATATGATAATTGTATTCCCCATATTTAGACTTTTTTTTAAAATTGAAATCTAGTAAATTTCTTATTTATTGCTTAAGCATGTAAATAATATGACAATTTATCATAATTTATCTTTTTATGTGAACATTTATAATAGGTTAAGATACAATTTACTTGTTATCCATTTTTTAGATTATTAATAATTAAAATTTTAAAGTTGAACTTTAAGTATCTCACATTTGCTTACTTCACAAAATTCACTTTAGATACACTGTACATTTTAGACTATTAAGTTCGTATGATATATAGGTTAATATTTTAGTTGAATTTCACTTACAATCAACTTATTAATTTGTGATATATATTTATGAAATTCGTAACGACGTAGAACATATAATTTCCAATAATATTTTTTGATGCATGAA
>NC_064285.1:8015669-8043793 GCF_019186545.1 Solanum stenotomum
ATTTTTTCAGGGAAAAATTCCGACCTCCAAAGGTCGGAATTTGGTTTTCCCTCTTTATTTTAAATAAAAACCGACTACTTGTAAATACCGACCTCCGGAGGTCGGAAATTACCGACCTCCATTTGAGGTCGGAAATTTTTAGGTCGGTATTCACTGTTTTTTTAGTAGTATTCCTAACTTTTTCTTTTTGTCTATCTATGTTCTAACTTTGTTCTGTTTTTCACTTTTCTCACTGTTTCTTTTATGTTTCATTTCTTTAGGAAATCAAAACTATGAAATCATCAACCCCTAATACTAAGAAAAAAGAGAGTTTATATAGATGGAAGCTAGGGTTTGGTTTTGGGGGGGGGGGGGGGGGGNGTGAGTAATTGGATAGCAAAAGTGCCATTTAGAAAATCAAAATCAAAAACCTCTTTCACCATTGAAGGGAAACACCCCTTTCTCTAAACCATCAACTCCATTTCAGAAGAAGAAAGGGCGATGGACGTCTTCGATTAAATCACTCACCTTTGCGCTCGATGTGGCATCATCTCATACTAGTGAGGATGAGATTGCAGCTGAAATTGCAAAAAAAGTTGTGCAAGAATAGTGCTCAGACTGAAAAAGGAGACGTTGAAAATTGCTTTTCGTCTATTTGATGCTTGGAGACGGAAACTGTATCCTCTTTCCGTGAACACGCCACCGCGTAGGGAAGGCTTTTCGTCTATTTGATGCTTGGAGACGGACGATGTATCCTCTTTCCATGAACTCGCCACCGCGTGGGGAAGGCGAAGCGCGTACGAGGTCAGGGTGTCATTCACGCATTGTTGTTGTAGACGTTTGGAACAGGCGTGAAGACGTCGTGGTCTTATTCTGTTTTGTTGTTGCTGCTGATGCTTGGACGTTGCACTGCTACTCCTGGGTTTGTATTGCTTTAGAATGGGCTGGGTCAGAGGTAAAGAGAGTGGGCTAGATTGAGAGATTGGAGAATTGGTATGGGCTGCTGGTATTGGATTGAGTTGGCTGGGAATAAAAGAGTGGGTTAAGGTTTTGGATTAAATTGGGTCACTTGAAATGGCCCAAATTTGGTTCGAAAGATTGGTAAATGATGAAATAGAAATGACTATATTTGCAATAGAAAGATGGCTAGGTTGATTTCAATGGCTGCCGATTAGAGTTAAGAGATTAGGCAAATTTAATTTAATTAGCAAATTCGGCTAAAACCAAATAAGACGAATTAGTATTGATTATTTTTGAGCTTCTTACTCTTAACGAAATAAAATAATTAATTTACTTGAAAAATAATTGATTCAAAAATAAAAACTATAGTTAAGCTAAACTAATTAACAAAACATTTACTTAAAATCAAATCTTTTCGAGACAATTTTTTGAATATTCATAAAATATACTAATTATATACATAATTATGCAAAAACACATATTTTATTTAAAAATTATAAAAAAAAGTGACAAAACTATTTAAAATAAGTTGCAAACTATTTTTTTTTGAAATTTTATAAGACTAATTATTTTAAATCGTTTAAAATTGAAGAAGCTCTCAATGATTAATTTATATTGTGGAGGTCCAAAATTGAGTGTCAACAACTGTCCCTCGTTTGACTTGGATTGATGCAAGAAATTCGAGAAATATGAAATTGACTAATCCAATTTTGACCGACCACATCTCCATCTTTGGAAAATGGATTTGGTGCAGACTATAAGAATATGGCCGAACCATGGAAATGAGTTTCCTACATATCTCAGACTATATGAAAATTCAGACCACTTGTAGTTCGATACACTTGATTTGACGCACGATTTTGAAAGAATTCAAAAGCCATCCCGATACCAAATTATGAAAGGACCAGAATGCTCGAGAATAAGATTTAAGAGCGAATGCTGGAATACAACTGACTTTCAACATCAATTCTGCCTACATATCCCTCAACTCAAGGAATCAGGTTGCTTGTAGTTCGACTCAATCGGTTGAAAAGAAAATCTATTATGCGAGATAACATTTGGTTATGGAAAATGACAAAGTAAGTTGAGTATGAAAATGAGGCTTGCAATCTCTTAACCATGAATGTGGCGTGCTTCACACCCATACTTAAGAACTTACACGAATAATTTCCAAAGCTCTTGGTGCGTTGTCACTCAGATTGGAAAGCTGTTTCCGATAAAGACAAAAAAATTTCGGATGCGAAACTGAAATCGTCAAACCCAAAGATAAACCCACATGCCTTCTGATAGGGTTGTGGTTTGATTGTGGTGTAAGTCGCTCCTCAGCTCACGTCTTAAGAGTTTGATACTGCTCTTCGGACTATGTCCCAGCTCGCTGCTAAGAAAAAGTTCCACATTGTGCTGCATCCTTATTGATGTCATCCGTACCTATGGTTTGATTTGAAAATTCATCCTCTTGGATACTCTCGAAAAAGATTGAAATAAACTTGTTAGTAAAAACTGTAATTGAAAAAAAGTGGTAATATCTCTTACAACATTTTTTTGGTCTTGGTGTTTTGAAGTTACTCTTCATTGAAAAATGTCATATAGGTATGTTCAGTATATGTCTGCACACTCAAAGTAAATAATTAGTAGACAAAGTGTCGCTTTAGCTAGCAGCTTGAGTAAAAAAAATAAAAATAAAGAAAGATCATTCGTATAACAAATGAGTATATCTTAATGGATAGGCATAAACATATTTTTCAACTAGATGAGAAAGTAAAGAAGTATTGAGAGTAAAAGATAATGGATACCGCTTCAAACACAGTATGCCCATTATAATTCATGATTTGCTGAGGATTTGGAGATATCATTGCCTGTTTTCTGCATGGCAAGCTCCAGTGATCTCTGCAATGAGCTAGATGGCTCAATGATTATGATCCAAGTGTAACGAGGTAGATGCTCGATAATATTCCAACTGTAACACGCTGGATGCTTGATAATATTCCAACTGTAACGAGGTGGATAGCTAGATAATATTCCAACTGTAACGAGGTGTATGGCTCGATAATATTCCAATATAGTTAAAAATAGGAACCTGAAATGGATAAACAAATATACGAACCACTTATAGGGTGAATCACTCAACAAAACTATCTACTAAAGTCTTTGATCAGTCAATCGAAACACATGATCCACTTATGGGGTGGATACCCAACAAAATTTTGAAATCTCGACCCTGACATTATTAAGAAACACGTATGCCTAAATTGCTACGTGACAATCATACTAAAAAAAGCTATATCGACGTATATGCACATCGCAACTACAACTCTCTCTTTAAAAGACATAATTATCGAGGTGAATGACTTAATTCTTTCACATGAAAATTAAAGTCATTCCCGCCTTCCTTAACAAACTCAACAAAATTTGAGTTTGTTGCGGACATATTCAATCGTTGTCGAAAACTTATAATGTTTTGATAACTTTGACTGTCATGAAGATATTGCGATCTCCAACATCTTTTCTGATGTGATGGACTTGATGATTTTCCCTTACAACACTTCTAAGATAGTGTCACTTTTGATCATATTCAGATTTGATGTCGTTTACACAGATGATCCTGACTTTATCAATACTTTCACCTGTAAATTTTGACACCAAACATTAGTATCGACGATGGAGTAAAGAATAAAATTAAAGACAAAGCGCTAGATTAAGTCATTCGTCTTATCAAGATCAGGCTGTGGTGAGCCTAATAGTGACTTTGATTGTGACTCGTCACTAGCGATACTCTAACATGTTTCTTAAAACTTTGAAAGAACCTATTAATGTTTATCTTCAATATTCCTATAAAATAAAAAGAAACTGTTTATAAATCACTTGAGGCAACATAATGAAATGAAGATAAAATGAGATGGAAAGTTTTATAAGTTATGTCGATGAGGCCACAATTGGTGTAAATGACGCCTTTTGTCACACTTGACAACTTTACATTGCCATTTTTGTGACTTCGATATTCCTGCGTCCAAAGAAAAATTCTTAGTTTGAAAGACTGATTTGTGTTGGTCTTATCTCCATGCTTCTTCATGCAGTTGACTTCAACACTTGTTTGTTCTTCGAAATGTAGTCTTGGTGGAATTTTTGAGGACCTACCTAAAAAATTATATCCCATCTAAAATACAGAAAAACTCTTGTAACTTGCTTTTGTTATTTCTGAGGTTGCTCATTCTGGAATTTTGAGGTCCCTCTTCAAAATTTTGTCCTAGTTTGCCTCAATAAGTAACAAATGACATTTTTGTGGAATTTTTGAGATGATCTCAAAAATTCTGTCCCAGTTGCATACTTGATTTTCTAGAAAATTTCATCTTAATTTTATTTTCCAGATCCACTCAAAACTAACCCAGTTGCATTTTGATCTTCAGTCTTGACTTGTTGGAGAAGTCTATCTTCAAATGAATTTTTGAGATCCTCTCAAAAATTCTGTCCCAGTTTTCATTATAAAGAAAAATGGGAATCTTACGAGAAATAATCGAGCCGTTGTGGCGTCTACGTATCCTATTGAGGAAGGAATCATGTCAAACATAGTTCCCTTCTCAAGGATTAACAGAAATAGAAAAATTCTAAAAAGGAATTGACCGAGATCGACATAGGCCGCCTACGTATCTTATTCTTGAGAATTCAAGTTGAATGTAGTTCAAGTAAAAAGAAAACATTAATAAGGGATAAATGGGTGATCGAGGTCGACACAGGCCGCCTATGTATCTCATTCTTGAGAATTCAGGTTAGACGTAGTTCATTATAAAGAAATATGCGATAAAATGAAGAAAAAGATTCAATATGCATTTTTGAAAGAAAGATACCAATAACTTCGTATGCAAAAATCCGGCCAATACTGGGAATACTTCTTTTCAATCTTTGATGATGAATATCTTCAGACGACTGTGTTCAGAAATGTCTTGGACTTACTCTGAAGCACCAAATACGTTATCCCTTTAGGTAGTTTCCTCAATATTGATCAAATTATTGTTGATCATGTTTTGAATCTTGTGTTTGAAGGTTGATCAATTCTCTGTGTTGTGTCCAACAGTTCCTGAATGATAAGCACATCTATGGTCAGCCTTGTAAAATTTTCCCAAAGGATTGGCTGGCCTTCCTTTTATAGGATGGAGCATACTCATTGCTTTCAACCTTTCATAAAGTTGAGTTTGAGATTTCCTTAGTGGTGTAAAAACTTTAAGAGCCTTCCTAAAGTTTGGACGAGGGAATCGTTTCTGTTGACATTATGGTTTCGACATTTCCTTTGTGGAACTGACCTCATACGGGTAGTTGTGACCATAGATACCTCTTATTCTTTTCCTTTTTATGTATCCAGATCACTAATTCTGATAGCTTTTCCATTAGCTCGCAATGCGGTAAGGTTTGTGACCTTTCTAGTCTTGAAACCATCTTCCAAAGCTTCTCTCACTTTGACGATCTCGACAAATTTTTGTCCCACCATACACAATATTCTTTCATAGTACTTAGGCTATTGAGTTCAAACAAACATTTCAGTGATCTCACGTTCAGACATGGGAGATTGAACTCTTGCGGCCTCTTTTCTCCAACGAAGAACGTACTCTCGATAATTTCCTGTAGACCTCTGTTTGATCTTCTCCAAGTAGTAGCGATCTGGGCAACTTCTACGTTATGTCCAAATCTTTCAGTGCAATCCTTTGCAAGTGCATTCCAACTCGTCCATTGTTTTAATTCTTTTGATGTAAGTCACTCCAGAGCTTCTCCATTTAGACTTCGACTGAAGAGACGTATCAAGAATGCTTCATTTTTGCCAACTCCCACGAGTTGATCACAATAAACTTTTAGATGTGCTAGAGGATTTCCAGTTCCATTATAAGTGACGAATTTTGGAACTTTGAACCCTTTCGGAAGATTCAATTCCGGATGAATGCATAAATTTTCATAGTTCAGCCCCATAACTTTTGAAGAGTAATCAAGTTCTTTTATCACTTGCACAATCTCTTCCTTCACGATCTGCTTAGTCTTTTCCTCTTTGGCCTTTCACTCCTTCTCTTTCTCTTCGTTGTGGTCAAGTTCAGAATAGGCAGTATAGTGAAAGTGTGGTTCGGTTTGGACTGGGATATCAAAAGTGACTTTTGGAGGTAATGATTGAGCGCTTGGTGATTTTGAGTGTTTTTTGCAGGGGTCTGATACATGAAAGTGGATGTTTGAGGATTGTTGACATTTAGGCATTGAAATGGGGGGAATGTTTGAGAGTTGTTAGCATTTAGGCTTTGACATGGAAGGAAGGTTTGAGGGTTGAGATTCAGGCTTTGAAGAGGAGGTGGTGCTTGGTATGAAGTGTTGGTTTGATGAAGATTTGGGGTAGTTAAGTTGATAGTTAAGGGATTTTGAGCAGGGTTGGAGGGTGGGTTATTCTGGACATGTTCTGAGTTTGAATTCAGATGAGGAAAATGGAGTGGAAGCCTTTCCTCACCTAGAGTGTTGACATCGACAGTCGAAATCGCCAAATCTTGCTTTTTCTGAAGCTCAACCCTCAATTCAGCAATCTGTTGCATCAGCCGTGCAATTAACTTATTTTGTTCAACGGCAGGGGGTTAAACTATAGCAACTTCAATCATGCCAGTATTCTCACTATTCTAGGTCATCTTCTTTTTCCTTTCAACAAGTTTCAATTGGGGGAGAAATCTTTGAGAACTTTGAGTGTTCAACCAATTTCTCAACACAAATCAGTTTTGAGTACCTAACAAAGAAAAATAACTCAAAAGACAAATGTGTTAGTTTTTGTAGGTAATAGGTAATACAAGATATCACACACAGCGTAGTAATCACACACGAGTCGCTCCATTCGAAGATAAACTAGCCCACAGATATAGGAGATGACTAAATAGAAATAAATTTGTCTATTTGATTTTGAGGTTAATGAATGTCGACTTGAGTCGAGACAAAGTCGATTGTATTGTCGTACTTTAGAATTTTTGATTGAGATATAACTCTAATTTATTTCTAAGAGTTGAAAAAGATAAAGTTTCTCAAAAATGGGGACCGAACCTTGAAAGGTTGCCTAGGTATCTCACAAAAGAGAATTCAGGTCCCACACAGTTCAACTAACTCGAATCTCTTTCAATTTGAGACGATGAATCCTTTTCTAATGAGAGTAATAATTGAAAAATGAATTTCAAATTTTATTGAGAAACTTAAGACTCGAAGAGTATTTAGACGCACTTTTGATAGCGACTTGATATTTGTGCTAAGAGGTTGCTAGAAAATTTCCAAAAGAGAATAGACTAGAACATATCCAAATAAAATAACATAATCACACAAACAGTTATAGCATGTAACGACTCGGAAAATGATAGAGTGAAACAATAGCCTCACATGTGAGTTTGGAGTCGAGAACTTAATGAAATGATTATATTTGAATTTGACCCAAAAGTTCTTAAAAATGTGCTTCGGAAGTTACCGGAAACTTGTTTAGCTGTATATTAAAAGATCCGTTTCGTTTTTCGAAAATCCGACTTCATATTCTTGTTTAGGGGGTCAAATTGAGTGGGAAATGGGTCTAACCCAAATTTTAGAGCAACCGTATCAAAATCCGAAATTTCCAAGTGAAGCCTTTTTCGAGGGTCTACTTTGGAGGGTCATATCTCCTAGCACACAAATTATTTGGGTGGCCAATAATATATCCATGGAAAGCCCTTTGAGTTAGCTACCTAACTCACTTCGTTTCACCTCATTCGGAGTTCGGACGAAGAAGTTATGCCCATTTTCGTAAAATCTGTCCGGCAGAAAAAGGCAAATTCCAGTAGCTGATTTTACTGTTCATTTACTGTTCACCCGCCTGAAATTTTTTCTAAGTGTTGGACCATTTTTTTCAAAGGACTTATATTATTTCCTATATACCATTAGTTCATTCCCATCCCTAAAAACATTTCCCTCTCTACAATCCTCCATTTAAGAAGAAGAAGAAGTGGGAGCTAGGGCTTTGGATTCAAGGCTTTCTTCATCAAATTTCGTGGGAGATCATAGCAAAGGTATGGTGGTCTTGATCCTTGTCTAATTTTCCATTCAAGGAGCCAAATCCAAAGTTATTTCAAAGTATGAAAAATCTAGGTTTTCACTCAATCTCATGGGTTCTTCCACCAAATGGTTTTAAAAGGTTTCTAATGGCACTTTATGGTTATATTGTTGTTGTATTGACGATTTAAGATGAAAATACTCCATGAACCCATGATTTCTCTCTATTCCTAGTTTATGCCTTTATGAAGTGGGTTGCTAGATAATGAATGTATATGAATCAAACTTGTTTAAAGGTCTTTAGATTGTTGAAGTATGTCATTACCCATGCTTATTTTATGGTGTATTGTTGGTGTATTGGTATGTGAGGCTTATGGCCTTAAAGGCATAGTATGAGAAATTGGAGTGTTATCATGACATTATACGAATGAGAATTCAATGAAGATAATGTGATCATGTTATGAATGTAAAGGTGTTGTTGTAGGTTGTTCACTGGTTTGGTTGCATAATTACTACCCTATTTTCCATGCTCTTTGATTCCATTACATGCCTTCAAGGTGTTTGACAAAATGTCCAACTATGGAGAATTGATGAATCGATGCTTTAAAGTTTGAGTTATGAGATGTATGGAAATCCAGAGATGTGTTGATGACACTCATGAATGTTGATGATATAATATGAAGGATTCTTCAATATAAAGTATACCTTGAATTGGTAGGGCTTATGCATCATTTTCTTGTATAAATGATTATATTGTTGATTGTTGAATCCTTGGATCGGTAGGCTTATGGCACCCTTCCACACATGCTTATAATGAACCTTGGATCGGTAGGCTAATGGCACCCTTCCATTAATGATAAGTAATGAACCTTGGATTCGGTAGGCCTATGGCACCTTTCCATAAAGGTTAATGATGAGACTTGAATCGGTAGGCCCATGGCACCCTTTCAAGAGGAGTTAATGAGCTTTCCTAAATGT
This sequence comes from Solanum stenotomum, assembly GCF_019186545.1. NCBI lineage: Eukaryota > Viridiplantae > Streptophyta > Magnoliopsida > Solanales > Solanaceae > Solanum > Solanum stenotomum. Next base: position 8,024,601 of record NC_064285.1, read on the forward strand.
ACCTTGAATCGGTAGGCTTATGGCACCCTTTCATGTGTTAAATAATGTACCTTGAATCGGTAGGCTTATGGCACCCTTTCATGTGTGATGATGTCAAAGTAATGAACTATTCTATGGGAATGTAGGCTAAGCACCGAGCGGATTTGGTTAGATGGAAACTCCCCCGACAGTTAGGCATGAGTTTCAATGATCGTCTACCTTATCCCATAAACTATGTGCCCGCATAGGAAGCTAGTGGATCCATTAAGCTATATATACCGGTCTTCCTTAGGCAAGTAGACCACCTCTTTTCGGTGTGGGGACTCATGACACCGGATTCCATGACAAGCTCTCATGGTCTATGTCGGTTAAACGCTTACTTCCCATCATGTGAGATTTCATTATGGTTTCTTGACAGGTTCTACAAAGTGTAGGTAGTAGTATGGGATGCTACCTATACATTGCACGAGTAGGCTTGGAGAGGGTCATAGTGAGTTTCTCTAAATCCTAATGACTGTGACATGAATGTACCCTAAATGAGGTTATTAAAGAATGTTGGCTCTTAAATGCTTAATATGTTATGCATGTTATACTTGGGTTATATTACGAGTTATTTTCCCTTGTCATGTCTTAATTAATGATATACCTCTTATGTATGAATATTGTGCAAAGGTGAAAGAAAGGAATGATAAGTTACTTTAAGTGACCTAAATGTGGTGCCTTAGTATGGATGGTGGTATGGGACGCCATCCATACATTGCACGAGGTATAGCATAAGGGTTTCTTGAGGTGAAGGTCCAAGGTAAAGGTTTTCATGTTGATATTGTTTAAAGGTGATATTATGACTTACTTGATGTTATGCTTGTCTTGTATGTCTTTTATGCTATTGTTCATGATATTTCAAAAAGGTGGCATAATGCATGGTTTCTAACTAAAATGTCCCTTTTTAAGCATGTTTTGCATGGTCATCATACTTAGTACATTTTGTGTACTAACCCATATTCTTCATACTTTTACTATAAGTGTAGGTTCCGGCAAGTGATCCCTCCTAGCTAGTTTGAAGTGTTGGATTGCTTTCCTCCAAGACTTGGTATGTCCTCATGGATTCGAGGACAAGACTTTTAAGTTCTTTTGTTCATGTAATAGACTTCTTTTGATTGTAAAGGGCCGTGTCCCTACTTATGTTTTGCGACTGTGTCTAAGATGGCCATGTGAGACTTAGACTTCCGCTGTGTGTTTTTAAAGTTATTTTAAGAAGTTTAAATGTGTGGATGTAAATAAGTTTTTTTTTATTATTCCGCACTATTTTCATTATTGAATGCAATGAATGACTATGTGGCTTGTATAAGACTCCTTCGGGGTCGAGTACGCCTTGTTACGACTTGGGGGTGCTCCTGGGTCGTGACATAGCACATAAACAATTATTGCACTTTTTAAACAAATATGCGATTTTTGTGCCAAGGGTAGGCCTAACAATTTGAGGGATGTACGTCATTTGAAATATTCTACTGCCGAAAAACTCAAATTTATACAGTTTTTACGAATAAATTGAATAAGGATACATAATAGGGAAAAGAGATACAAATAATCGATCCCACGCAGGATTACAATCCTAAACTATGCTTCCCTGGAAAGTACTTCGTTCTTGATTTTTTGTCATCTCCGGATGTTCATCCCTTTCGGGTAGTAGATTGTGAAAATCTTCATTCGATTGGAAAAAGCCATTGAAATCTACTCGCAACCCCAAAAGACAATGATATTTCAAATAGGCGAAATGGTCTGGTGGACCCTTGTATTTGTATCAGTTTGTATTCTGGACTCTTTTACTTAACTATTTATCAACTGAACCTTTAAACTCAATGAAACACAATTTAACAAATCCGTCTGACCAATGACCAGGCTTATGTGGCATTAGAATGTCTAAGTTGGCAAAAGTGTGTAACTACATGCTTCTTTAGGCGAGTGAATAACATTTTTGAGTTAAAAAATATTAAAATTATAAAAGAATTTATTTTTTTAAAAATAATTAATTAAAACATTCCTTCTTCTTCACCCACCCGTCCTTTTCAACCATATACCCAAGCATTTTTTCTTCTTCTCCACAATCTATTAACATCATTTTACCAAATCTTGGTCACATCTTGAGTCCACTGATTAACCGCGGAGGGAGAAAATGGTGCTGGTGGTACTCGCCAGAGACCACACTGAATCACAGTGGAGTGAGAGAAACGGCGTTAGTGGTGCACGTTGGAGACCACTGCGAACGCAGTGGAGTGTGTGAGAGAGAGGCGGCACTGGTTAGTGGAGAGGAGAACGAGGTGGGTGAGGGTGCAAGGTCATGGCGGCGAAGAGGTATCTCGGCCAGATCTATTGGTGTGGTGGCTTAGGTTGTTGGTTTTGTGGAGGTTGGAGGAGGAACTGAAAATGGTGATGGTGTGCGGCGGAGATGAAGACAAGTGAGAGAGAGAGTATATGCGATTTCACCGGCAAAAGTGGCGACAGCGGCGGCGATGGCTTCTCCGTTAGATTTTGGCCGTGAATAGTGAAAATGGGGAGAATTAAATGTATGGAGTTTTACTTTAAAGAAAAAATTAAAATTTTATTATTTTACCTTTTATTAAATAATTTTAATAAATAGTTATGAAATAATTATGACATGGCACTAATATATATGACGTGGATATGACATGTCATTTATGTAAAGGAGAGTGAGCTACACACATGGTTGGAGGGGCTTAAAAGTCTCATTTTAATTGAGTCTAAGGATTCAGTTGACAAATGATTAAGTAAAAGGGTTTAGAATACAAACTGATACAAGTACAAGGATCCATCAGGCCATTTCGCCTTTCAAATAACGTATACATCTTTCAAATTTAACACAGAAGCATTATTGCCTTTTATTGACCAATGAGCCAAATAGATACAAGGTGGGATTCTATGGGCCCAACACGCCTTGGGTGTTGGGTCAACCTAGTTCAAAATGTGTTAAATTCGGGATTTGGTTTCGCTCTACGCTAGTTGACTAAAAGTGGCTTTTGAAAGACTGGGAACCCAAGTGGATAACTTAGGCTGGAACTCACGACAACCATTGGACGCATGACGAACCAATAAATTGTCGATCATTCCAGGAAAGGGTTGAGTATAAAAAAGTCAACTGCGATTCCGCAAAATCGTCATTTAATATACTATACATACAACAGAAAATGCCATTATATACAATGACAGTTATATTAGTTTTAAGCACAAATAAACAATTAATAACAATTAATCAAATGGTCAAATCTTATTATTAGAATGTAATTAACTCCCCAGTAGGGTCGTCATTTCTGTTTTATTAAAAAAAAGAACTGGTTTAAGAGTCGCCACTTAAAACTATTTTTTCCAAAAGGCAAACAGAAATCTAATGACGATATTCAAAAAAAAAGGGGCTCGGGATTCATATTAGAATTTCGGGAAGGGTTTGACAACATCAGAAATGCCTGACATGCGGTTATCCAGTTATTAACTATTTGGCTAAACGTTTTAAGCAAATAAGCAACTTAACTAAAATTGAGAAAATTAACTATCTTAAAACTTAAAAATAAACAACTTAAAACTTGAATTATTTTTTAAGGAAAAGGGAGATAGTATAAAAGATTTACTTAAATAAAATATTTTACAAAGTAACTTAAGTAGTAAAATAAGTATGATTATTTAGTCTTTAAAAAATCTAGAAACGACTATCTTTTTGGGGAAATCGAACTAGAACAACCTTAAAATCGACTAGCAAATAAACAATTAAACAAATACGAAATAGATAAAATAAAGAGAAAGAGAGTTTTGGACCCAAGTCTGGTTATCTGTTCGCCTGGGCCAGTACTTTGGCCTAATTTCTGATTTTTGGGCTTAGATCCACTTGTACTTGTTCTAACACTAAATATTAGTCAAAATATATGGGGGGTTTTGGCCCATTTAATTTGTCCTAAATTAACAATAAAACGGCCAAAAATTGATGGGCCTGTGGCCCAATTATGTTGTCCTAAAACTATCAAAACTCTACACAAATATATGGGCTTCTAGCCCAACTACATCAAAAGAACAGACTGCTGGAATTTGGGGCTTGTTGGCCCATTCCAGATTAGTATACACAGCGTACACAGTCATTGAATATCATGTATATAACTGTGTGTGCATGTATATTCCATGAATACAACTTAATTTCAGGCTCTTTTACCCTGTATTTCAGCTTCCTTTTCAACTTTGTTGGATGAGGCAGACTCGAACTTAATCGGATAGCAAAAGGGCCATTTTGAAAATCAAAATCCAAAACCTCTTTCACCATTAAAGGGAAACACACCTTTCTTTGAAAAATCAACTCCATTTCGGAAGAAGAAAGGGCGATGGACAGCTTCGATCAAATCACTCGCTTTTGCACTTGATGTGGCATCATCTCGCACTAGTGAGCACGAGATTGCAGCTGGAATCGCTAAAAAGCTGTGTAAGAACAGTGCTCTAATTGAGGAAGGAGACACTGGAAATTGCTTTTCGTCTATTTGACGCTTGGAGACGGACGTCGTATCCTCTTTCCGTGAACTCGCCATCGCGTGGGGGAGGTGAGCACGTACGAGGGTCGGGGTATCGTTCACGTGTTGTTGTTGTAGACGTTTGGAACAGGCGTGAAGACACCGTGGGTTTATTCTGTTTGGTCGCTGCTGCTGATGATTGGACGTTGCACTGCTGCTCCTCGGTTTCTATTACTTTGGAATGGGTCGGGTTGGAGGTAAAGAGAGTGGGCTGAATTGAGAGATTGGAGAATTGGTATGAGCTGCTGGTATTGTATTTGCTGGAATTGGATTGTGTTGGCTAGGAATAAAAGAATGGGTTAAGGTTTTGGATTAAATTGGGTCAGTTGAAATGGCCCAAAATTGGTTCGAAAGATTGGTAAATGATGAAATCGAAATGACTATATTTTCAATAGAAAGATGGCTAGGTGGATTTCAATGGCTGTTGATTAGTGTTAAGAGATTAGGCACATTTAATTTAATTGGCGAATTCGGCTAAAACCAAATAAGAAGAATTAGTATTGATTAATTATTGAGCTTCTTACTCTTAACAAACTAAAATAATTAATTAACTTGTAAAATAATTGATTATAAAATATAAACTATAATTAAGCTAAACTAATTAATAAAGCATTTACTTAAAATAAAATCTTTTCGAGACAATTTTTTGAATATTCATAAAATATACTAATTATATACATAATTATGCAAAAGAACATATTTTGTTTAAAATTATAAAAAAGAAGTGACAAAACTATTTAAAATAACTTGCAAACTATTTTTTTTTTTGAAATTTTATAAGACTAATTATTTTAAATCATTTAAAATTGAAGAAGCTCGCAATGATTAATTTATATTGTGGAGGTTCAAAATTGGGTGTCGACAGTAACCTTTTAGCCATAATATGTTATTTGTAACAAAATACTGTAGCTAAATAAATAATTTTGCCTCAAGTTAAAAAAAGACGTGACAATTGTTAAATGAAATAGTCTTACACTTTTTGCTATAGTAAAATTTCGTAACTAATTATTATTTTTGCCACAAATTTAAATTTACCGTAGTAATAATAACCTTTTAGCCTCAATAACTTATTTGAAGAAATATTTGTAGCTAAATAACTAATTTAGCTTCAAGTTATAAAATATTGTGGCAATAATTAAATGAAATAATCATAATTTTCTTCTATAATAAAAATTTATATCTAATTATAAATTTTTACCAAGAGTTTGAAGTTATCGTAATAATAATAACCTTTTAGCCACAATAAATTATTTTTTAAAACATTTTAGCTAAATACTTTTTTTTAAGATATAAAAGTTGTTGCATATGAAAAATATTATCATATATTTTTTGCTATAGTAAAATTTTATAGTTAATTATTAAAAAAATTTACGATCATGTTGAAACTTGTTGAAGCACTAGTAACCTTTTGTCCATAAGAAGTAATATAAAATAAAATTTTATAACTAAATAAATATTATGTTTTGAGTATCAAAATAGTGTTGCCATAATTAACTTAATAGTTATAATTATTTCTCAAGACAAAAAGATACAACAATGTGAGCACAATTGAGGTGATACATTTTATCTTAAATGAGGTGAAGCATACATATGTTGTGTTGAGAATTCATGCTATACGACTTAGACCTCTTCTATCGAACATTACATTTAGTGAGCTAGCTTAATTAGAGATTTAATCTTTCAATCAATTTAATTTTACAAGATCTTAATTTTTAATTTATAAATATAATTTAAATAAATTGAAGTTATGAAAAATTTAGAAATTATGTCTAATTAATTTGATGTAATTGTACTTTTTTTATATAAAAAATATGCATAATCAATTTACACTTTATTAAATAGTGTCATATTTTATTCAAATATGCAACATGAATTATTCTGGAATCTAGATAGATAAATCAATTGTCAATTGTTAATTGAATATAATTAATTCACAAAAAGTGATATTGACATTCAATTCTTTTTTAATTTTCTATTATTAGCAAAATATAAATTATTTTTGAATTTATTATTTTAATCTTAACATCTTAATCCATATAATATAATCTCTATTTAAATTCAAACTGAAATAATCAAATGTTGTGGAAGTATAGTTTCACTATTAGTTGAACAATTTAACTTGAATTTGACTTCACATGTATACAAAAATTGAATTGTGTTTCTTTTTTTCTTTTTATAATTCTATTTTAAAATAATTTTCAAATTTGAATTGTATGTCAATTAACAATTGCCATCACAACATTTTATTTTATTTTATTTTAAAATATTATATTTTTAACTTGACATTCTAATGAGTATATCATTTTAAGTTTTATACAATATATATCAATAATAAAATACTCACTATAGTACTATAATATCACATTTTAAGAAAGTAGAGTATAAGCAAAACTTTCTACAGTATATGAGATCTGGAGATACTAGAGTGTACACTAATTTACCCCTCTCTCAGATATAGAGAAAATTATTTTGAATCAATATAATTTTTTATATTTTTAAAGCAAACTAAAAACAATAATTGAAAAATAAGAATGATCATAAATTTGATTAAACACTATTTTCTCTGTTCCATATTAGTTATTTATTTTTTCCTAGACATGATCTTAAAAAAAATCATAAATAAGAAGGATAAAAATAACAATAAATAAATAAATAAGAAGGATAATTTTACTACTTTACCCAATAAATTTTTTTATCTGAAACTTTACAAACTTGCTTACACTTTTAAAAAGAATAAAATGTAAGGAAAACTGAGTAAATGTAATTAATTATATCTTGATTTCATAAATTGACAATTAATTTCGGACAACTATTTTTATTAATGTGTACAACTAATATGAGTTGATGGTCTCTCTGAAACAGTCTCTCTACCTTCACGAGATAATGGTAAAGTTTTGGTACACACTATTCTTCTTAGAATTTACTTATGAGATTTCACCTATTATTATTGTTGTTATTGGACAACTAATATGAGACACATGAAGTATAATTTAATAATTTATTTTGAAAGGGAGAGTAGATAACAAAATTAAATAATTAATAAAGGACCAAGGAAAATATATTTTAGAATAATATTTATTTCATCTAAATAATTGATTTTTTCCATTGACTAAAAGCAAAGTATAAATTTGTTATTACTAGTGTATTATTATTATTATTATTATTATTATTATTATTATTATTTATTGTTATTTTCATGAAATAATTTTCTTATATATATATATATTATTTTATATTTTTGTATTTGTTAATTTTGTAATTGTAATAGAATTTGTAAAATAAAAAAAGGAAAAATTTTACATATACAATAAGAAATAATAACTAAGTAAAGAAAAAATCTACCCCAAAAATCTCTCCCAGCCGTCCCTTCCCCCTTCCCCATTTAGATCCAAAAATTGCAAAAGATCAACCCCCTCCCCAAATTTCAAAATTCAATTAACAAATACCTAGACATCCTTTCCCCCTCTTCCCAAATATTTCTTGTTCGCCCCCTCCCCTCACCCTTTCTTATCTCAGTTTTTTTGTTCAATTTTTTTTTTCTTTATGTTTTGCTAATTTCTCTTTTGTAGGTTTTACATAGCATTCTCCAAACAGATGAAATAAGTTTTTACAATATGAGTTGTTTTGTTTTACTCAATTGTATGCTCTAAATTTTCTATTATGTATTGGTTTAAGAAAACATTGAACCACGAATAATTTATCATACATAATTATATTTTGTATTTTTGCAAGAGATTGTTGTCATAATTTGAATTGATAGGTATCGAATTGGATTGTATATTTTAATAAATATAAGGTAATTTTCTGACTAGGTATGAATATTATAATTGATACTAAAATTTGAGATTTATATCTACAGATTTTAAGAAGTTTAAAAGTTACAAGTTTGTTTACTTCTTGGTTTTCTTTGTATTATTTGGTTTTTATTTGCTAAACATTTTTGTAAAAAGATTATCCAAGACATTTTTTTCCCTCTTTGTAATTTCAAATCATTATTTTCTTGGTGCTAAGTTACCTTGCCATTATTTATAGGCATATTTATGGAACAAGAGCATATAAATGATAAATTGAGATCGATGTTGAACAATTAAGATGCATACAATTTGAAGATTGTGGAAGGAGAGATAGGGGAAGACTATATGCTTCCTTGGATTCAAACAAGATGGTGTCTTACAAGAATTGTATATTGTGACTATTCTTAAAATTATAGAATGAAATTATATATACTTGAGAATTATTTTGGAATCTCAAAAATGTATTTGTGGTTATATTATGTAACATTTTTGACCAACATCCTTTCATTCATAGTATTTAAATTGTTGAAATCTATTTTTTTAGCTAAATTATAAAAAATCTTGTGATTAATAATGCTTAGGACAGTATTCTTCAATTTGTAACAATGAATATTCATAGTTATGGCTAAATCTATATGTAATTATAAAAAAATAGGGCAATACATTTTCATTTTTCCTAGCAAATTTAAAATATTAGCTATAATTTATGTATGGCATGACAAACAAATTAAATTCTTAGCTTCGTGAAAAATATTTGTAGCAAATACTTTAATTTTATAGCTATAGATTTTCTAATTTTTAGCTAAATATATGTACTATTGCCACAAGATTAAAAATATAAAATAGCCACAAATTTTAAAGTTTCAAAGCAAATAAATTAAGTCATTTTCCACAATATAATGCATTGTGTCTACAATATAAAAATTTCTATAGCTCTAATTTGTTGTGGTGAAAGAGTAAAATTATTTGCTACAAGTATATATTTCGTAGCAAGAATTTTTTACTATCATAGCTATAACATAATTTTTTTTGTAGCTATATGTATTAGTCCTTGGCCACATACCATGTAAAGTCTGTAACAAACTTTTAGCCACCCTACATCTTGCAACGAATGCTACGAAAAAATATTTTATGGCCAAAGTGTAGCTACAATGTGCTTTGTAGCGTTAAGTGCATTTTCTTGTTCTTGGCTATTAGTGATGACATACATGCAGTTTCCTCCTCCACCTGCCCCTGAAGTAGCTCCTCTAGATGCAACTCTGTCCGGTGGAGCAACTAAAGAAGATTGGGCCTTATTGACCCCTTTACCATTTCTTTGTCTGTTCTTAGGACACACTGTCATAAAATGACTGTTCTGACCACACTTAAAGCAACCAGTGGAGCCATCACGACACACCCCTGAGTGGCTCCTACCATACTTATCACATGCAAAAGTTTTATTACCCTCTTGTGCCATATTATCTTGAGAATGCGCAGGTCTAGCTCTGAAATTCTGATGATTGAACTCACCTATGTTCCTTGGTGCAGGTGCACTAGCAGATGATGAAGCAGGTCCGTTCTGTTTCTTCTGTTAGAAAGATGACTGGTTGATATTACTCTTCTGCTACCCGGACTCATTTTCTGTCTTAGCTCTCTTGTTTCAGAACTCTTCCTTATCTTTCAGCTTCTCTTCCTCAACTTTATGTACATGGATCATCAACCTTGATATGATCATATCTCATATCAGCATAGTTGCCTTACCTTCCTTACTTGACAGACGAGACAACCCAGCAACAAACAAACTCATCCTGCTTCTCATGTCAGCAACCATCTCCAACAAACTCATAGATTCATGCTTAAGAGTGATGAATTCTCATACTTTTGCTTCTTTCAATTCACGGGGAAAGAAATGCCCCAAGAAGGCCTCCTCAAACAAAACCCAACTCACAAGTGGTGCACCTTCAAATCTATTCTTTTTCCACTGATTAGACCAGATTCTAGCGACACCGTTCATTTGGTATGCAACTAGTTCCACCCTCTTAGCATCAACAACATGCATAATCTCAAAAACTTTCTGAAGTTCTTCAACAAAGTTTTTAGATCCTCGGTGACACTTGACCCAGTGAAGCTTGGAGGATTCATCCTTAAGAACTCACAGATCCTTGAAGTATCAGCCAAATCCTGTTGATTTTCTCTTTGTCCAAATTGATTGGTCATAGCTTGAATCAACATCTGGATAGCTTCCCAGAACTCAGCATTATTGACCTCTCCTTGGGGTTGCACTTCAGGTGCATTAGGTACCCTTTGTTCCCGTGTTTCAACATTCCTTCTAGCGGGACAACTTTTGACAGCTCTTCGTGGAGGCATGATCTGAAAGACATGCACAATCACGAATTAGAAGAAACTTTTTAGAGATAAACTCTATCGCACGAAATGAGTCTGAACGAAGTGAGATAGTTCATAAGTGACGCATCTTCCTAATTATAGATGTGGAGCGCTTCACACTGATAACTGGGACTCTACAAATATGTCTTCATAGACTCCCTAAGATTCTTGAAATCTAGGCTCTGATACCAAGTTTGTCACTCCCCGAGCCTACACCTTGGGCAGGACTGACACTCGAGAACCATTGTTGGCCCCAAACGAACTGTAACGACCCTAAAAATGAAATAGAAAGAACTAAAGCCTCACATGTGTATTGAAGTTGGTAACTTGATTAAATATTGTAAATCGGCTTTTTGAGTTTAGTTCAAAAAGATTTGGGGTCCATAGATGCTACCAGTTTTTTACATTTTAATTTTTAGTTGGGGCTTTGGGAATTAATTAGTTATTAGACTAAGGGCTTAGGGGGTCGGTTAGGAGTTAATTAAATGACTTATATAAGGTTTCAAGTCTTTTAACAAGTCATTTACTCTCTTTTCCCAAATTCAAAATCCCAAAGTCTTCCCTCTCTCTATATTTCTCTCTAACTCAAAGAAGAAGATGAAGTGGGAGATAGGGTTGAGGATTTCATGGTGTTTCTTCTTCAATCTTCTTCAATTTTCTTCTTCCTTGATTCCTTTTCCATTCAAGAAGCCAAATCAAAGTGTTTTGAAAGCTCTTCAAAAACTCAATAAAGTCCTAATTTCGGTTCTAGCATGGGTTCTTGCATTAAATGATTTTTAATGATGATTTATGTTATTATTGATGTTTATTGATGGTTTTAAGAAAGAAAAGTCCATGAATCCATGTCTTTCCAAGTTTCCTAAATTTGGCTTATGAAGTGGGTTGAATGTTTATGATTGAATGATGATGGAAAAATGCTTAGGTTGAGTTGAGTAGTTGATTTCTATTATTATATATGTTTATCTATTGAGAATTGTTGAGGAATTGAAGAATGGTGATTGTGGCTTTGGAAAAGGGTAAGTTGTCCTAACTTCATTGTTAATGTAGAATTGATATAGAATTGTGATAGATTGATGTGTGATCCACTTATGGTGGAGGTGTTTACTTATTGAATGCATTATGATCATGGCCTTAAAGGCATTATATGAATAATTGAGTATTACCATGATATTGTGTTGTGAATGTGATGTGAAAGAGTTGAATGAGAATCTAATAAAGTAAAGGTAATTATGTTGTAAATGCAAGGGTGTTGTGATTGAAAGCATATTCTCTCTTAACACTTATGAATGAAAATGATAGATTGTGAACTGTCTTATATTGTTGAATGTCATCTCTTGACTTGGTAGACTTACGTGCTCTTCTTGATAAATGAAAAGCTATGTTGAATATAAATCGATAGGCTATGGCATTCCTTTCATATGTAAGTGATGAACTCTCTTTCTGAGCTGGGTAGTGTTAGGTAATTTATGCATATCTTGTTCTCTAAAACTTCGTTTACAATGAATAAATATGATTTGGAAAGCTAACTCGGATACCTACTACTCTTATGTTTAAACTCTAATTTAACTGTTATGGATACGAAATATGGGATGCAACATAGGGCAAGTTCTGCCCAAAATTCAGAAATTGAAATCATGTATGGTCAGCTGTAGTGCTTTGAATATATCGTTTTGTACAAAATATATTTTGCGGTGATTCTTGTTTATTTGCAACATTTAGAGATGCACCTACATCTTTCATGAAGATTATAAAGTTTAGTTTTGCCATTTTTCTTTTCAAATCTAACTTGCGACTTGAGGTACCAGGCTGGACAAATTCACTGTTTTGGGAGTATAGTTGTATTTATACATGCTAGGCTTACTTGTGATGATGATCCTATTTTACATCAATATTACAGAGCTAATATAAGTTAAAAAAGTTATTTAATTGTATTTTTAAGGTTGTATATACTCGTGAACAAGTTGAGGACCTTGAAATATTGGTTGGTCTACGGTCTGATCTCTCAAAGTTATGTTGGATTGGTTCTTTGCTAAAGCACTGAGTTTGTGTATAAACTTGTATTTTCACTCTTTTAACTGTGGAAATATTTGAAAGTTGATCTTGGTACCTAGGCTACCTATTGTCACATTGCACTGTCATGTTGGTATCCTTTAAGACGTTAAAGACGCTCATGTAACTCGCCCACTTGTACGGACTGTTTGATCATCTGACACTCTTGTTGGGACCTTTTCCTTCTTGTGGTTGTGACTTTGTCACTCTTGGCATGCCTCTTGATTCGGATCACTTGTCATCTTGACTCTGGATTTTTAGTCCGTCTTAAGAATGGAAGTTGTCCATTTTAAGTATGAATTAGAAAGCCATTTTTAATATGGTTCTTGGTTCTCTTGATTATTGTGTTTTGACCCTTCTTGATACTTGTTTGTGCTTGATGTGACGACATGATGTAAATATTGGGCGAGCCTTGTTATTGAATCTCTTGGAAATTTGTGCTATGAGCATTCTTGACACTTGGATCTTTAAATGTAGAACTTGATATCCTTAGTGTGGACTCTAGTTACTTGATAGGTTCTACAGCGTGTAGATAGTAGTATGTGATGCTATCTACACATGGCACGAGTAGGCTTTGAAAGTGCCAAAATGAGTTCCCTAAGTCTATATGACTAAAGTGTGAAGTCCCCTAAATGCATGAATGTGTCCTAAATGACTTTAAAGAAGAATGTTGACTTATTGTCTAAATGATTTGTTGAATGAATAGCCTATGTTAATGAAGTGAGTTACTTAGTATGCTACCTTGAAGCATGATGGTTCTTGTCTATAGTAGACTTGAGGAACACTTAGGTGTGTATGAAGAGGTTGTATGGGCGGCCACTTCATGTCTCACTCAAGTGTGTCTTAGGGTAACTTTAGATAAGGGTTCTTGGATGATAGAATGGCTACGTGGTGAAAATGTTGGTTATGTTCTATAATATGTCTAATATGTCAATATTCATGAAGTTTTACTAAAATGGCATAGGGCATGACTTTCAACCAAATGTCCTTTTTAGCATGTTTTTGCATGGTTTCCATACTTAGTACTTAATTGTACTAACCCCTTTCTTTCCCTTTTGACTAAAGTGTAGGGATTTGGAGATGTCGATATTCCATGGTTGATGGATAGGTTTCTAAGATGTTTGAAGATGAAGATTTGGTGAGTTCTCATATATTTGAGGACAATAACCAACATGTTCCTTTATGTCTTGTAGTTTTGTTATAGCTTTGAGTAGGCTTAGTCCTATTGTTGCATTCAAGTATTAGATGGTTTTGAGACATCTTGGATAAAGTCTAGAAAGTCTTCCGCTTGCTTTTTATTTAAAAAGTATTCTTTCCATTGTAAATGAAGCTTTAAATTTCTCCTTTATATTTTTTTTGTATCGTATTTTAATGAATGATCCATGAGGCTTGTATTTGACCTCTTCGAGGTCAAATACGCCAGTTACGACTAGAGGGTGCTCTCGGGTCGTGACACGAACCCTTGGTCTGGCGTAACTCTTAGCGGAAGACTTTACTCAACATAAATGTGCTTTTAAAAGTAAACTGAAAGCTCAATAGGTAACTTAGAATGTATAAAGATTATTCACTAGACAAAATGGCAACTCAAGTCTCAACATCAAAACTGAAATGGAAAGCCTCAAGAACTAATATCAACTGGCTATCTATGAAGCCTCTAGTCACTGAGATGGACGTCGGGACAAGACCCACGACATCCTAATGAACTAAAATACTGAAAATAATAAAAAGGAGATCTTCCAGAATCAAGAAGGCTCACCAACAACTCTGAAACTCAACTGGATCAACGATGCGCTGGATGATGATCTGCATTATAAAAGATGCAAGTCAACTGGCATCAGTACATTGAATGTACAAGCTTGCAAGGGGAATTTTAAAACAAGACATAAACATGAAAGGGAACTGAAAGAACACACCTGGTCTCAACTCAACTCAACTCACTTCAATATAAAGCAATAATATCAATGCAATATAAAGAAAGCTTTTAAAACATGGATAACAACTCTGTGTATTGAAAAATACAATAGTAACTCAGTTTGTCTACAATGATACAATATAACTCTGTTTGTATATGAAATACAAGTAAACTCTGTGTATATTAGAATACAAAATATCATTGTGGGAATTTCTCTAACCGACAACCATCACTTCTGAGTTATGTGATGATACATCATTTTTCCTCACACTGCCAGGGCCGTCCTACACCTTGTCGGGGGTATAAAACCTGACTATTAAGTGGATCCACTAGTCTATGCTAAAAAACACTAAGGAATCATCTAAAAAGTATGACCTTTTCTACCCACATTGGCTACATGGTTTATAGAGGTTGTGAGTTGTCTGAACTCTCCCCCATATCGGTGCTCAATACTACTCCCAAAAATGTAACTAGCTCATATGTTTAAAAACATAACTCTTTCTGTGATTTGAGAAAATTGCTCAAAAACTAGCCCAAAGGCTCTCTTGGAAATCAGTGTTTCCTCTCTTGATTAAATGTGAAAACATTTACTCTTTATTGATGAAAACTAGCTCAAAGGCTTTTTTGGAAATCAATGTTTCCTTTCTTGTATAAATGTGAAAACATTTACTCTTTGGGAAAACATAGTCCCCATATACTCTTTTGAAGAAAGTGAACTCCACTCTCTACTTTTTACTTAACTCAAAACTCAAGGCTTAAAACAAGTTTAAACTATTTTTAAAAGACTTTTGAAAAGACTCTAAGAACTCTCTAGACTTGGCTTTTAACTTTCTTGAATTTGAACTTATCGATTCAAGGCTATGATTCATGTTTATAGATGATATCATGATGTTTAGACGTACCTTAGAGTGTATAAATCAACTAGAAAACATAGGTACGTTTCAAGAGAACTCAAACGGAAAGAAGTGGGAAATGGTAGAGGACCTGTCGACCCTGTCATACTGAGTGGCGCCGGGCGCCAGATCCTAAACTACCGAAGCTGGGTTGGGTCAGTCTGAGTGGCGCGGTGCCCCAAAGCCCATACTACAGAACCTGATGTGGGGAGCTCTAAGTGGCGTGGCGCCCCACCACTTTTCCCCAGATTTTTGACGAATTTTCTTGTTCATTTTTCGATCCTAATTCATCTAGATTCGATTGGTTCCTTCCCCAAACACTTAAATTTAAATACCCAACCAAAGTATACAAGAATCTACTAAAAAACAACCTCAAATCTCATGAAACTAACTCAATAACTCCTCAACAACTCAACAAATCAAGAACCCAATATAAACTTCAACAAAATCCATCAAAAACTCAATTACTCTATTTTCAAGAACGTAAACACGCAGAAATAAATCATGATTGGTGCGTGAGCGAATGAACCCAACGCTATGTGATCTCACATACCTCGTAGGAATTAACCCTTGGCGAAATCCGCAAGAGAAACCTCAAGAACGATGATGAACTTTGGGTTTTCTACTCTTTTCTCCCTTTTTTCCCTTTTCTCAAAGCCCTACCATAATTTTGTAAAGCGTAAACTGAACAAAATCAGTTTAGATCCTAATTAATTCACTAAAAATGAATTAGACCAATTGGGTAGGGAAAAGACCAAAATACCCTTTTAAAAATCTGGTTAACCTTCCTTATCTAGACAACCTGACTTCAAACGAGTATATTTATAGAGCTCAAAATTTAGCAAACTCGGTGGTGTTGGAAATATAATTCAAAGACCTTTCATTTGATATCTTATGACACTCCTAACTCATTCTGTACTGAGATTTATGGTCGTTTGAAGTTGACCCAAAACTTATACTTAGCAAAACTTGCCAAACTTTCCAACTTTGATCTTTCCAAAAAGTACATTCTTTCTAATTATAGTTCTTTCAAATAGTGGGGTTTTATAGTATACTTGAGCATTATCAATGAGTCAGTGTGCTTTATCTTATTATTGTCGATACAGATAAGCACATTTTAATTGTCATCACACAAATATTTTTAAAATTCATTTCCAATATAAATAGATAATCTTTTAAAAGTTTAATTATTATGAAATATTTCTCTATTTTAATAATATTGTGTATTACCTACATTGTTTTTTTCTATAGTAAATTTACTACTAGATAGTGTCTAGCGGCCTTTTATTAAACATAAAATAATATAAATTGGGATAAGTACAAGCAAGGGGGGCTAGGCCTTACCTTGCTAATCATAATGAAGTACCTAACTTCTACTACCTAACAAGCATGAAGAAAATAAGAACTAGAGAGAACTAAGTATTTTTTGATCACCACAGAGTTTGTTGCTTCCACTTCTTTGTTGCTTATGTGATATATCCCCTTCCCTAGCCACTCTATCAAAGCATATGTCCAACATATTGTCTTCCTCATCTTCATCAAGAGAATCCTTGCCCAAATCAATTGTTTGACACTAAGGTCCTTGACTCATTCTTCTTTGCAATTACACATTTAGGCACAAATATAGGAGGGCCTAATTTGCTATTCAAAGCAGGTGGTGAAACCTGCTTTTTTGGATCAAATCGTTGTCATTCTCTATTAACCTTACTTGCTTTCCAGTAGCCTTCAATAAAGCATCAAAGCTATTTTGTAACACTCCATATCCAAAAACAGACCTTAGTGCAGATTTTCAAAACTTGCAGGTGCAACCCACGGTTGCCACCCACGGACCATAGGGTGACCCACGATCCGTGCTGGTGGTTCGTGGTTCGCAATTGCGACCCCCTCCTCAAAAACCCCTAGAATTTCTTCTAAAGGTCGACCCACGATTGGACCTATGATCCGTAGTCCCGGCCACGGTCCGTGGATCAGACCCTAGGAAACTGTAGCATCTCTCCAGAACCCCCAGAGAAAAAATGGCTAAGTGTTGACCCACGGCCGGACTTACGATCCGTAGATCAGGTCACGGACCGTGGTCCGTGTTTATGGATCGACGCCCCAGAATTCAACTCCCAGTCCCAACTGACGGTTGACCAGTACGGACCGTCAGTCAATCAATGGTCCATTAGTCCCGTCCCGTCTGTCGGTCAATCTATCATCAGTTAAGTCGGGGGTCTTTCGATCTTTTCCTATTTCGTTGGACCCCTAAACTACGTCGTTTTAACCCTAAACTACGTGGTTTTGGTTAGTTTTAGGCTAGAAATATAACTAGAACTTTTCAAAGTCAAATCATTCATCAAAACTTAGAAAGTTAGAACGCTAAAAGGAGAAAGAAGTCAAGAACCCTAGTTTAAGAACGCAACAAGGTTCCATCTCCATGGAATTCGTCACCATGTATGTGAGATTCCACTAGTAGGTTCCTTTCACCCATTAGATCCCTAGAATTCAGTTAGATTATTGATTCCCTGTTATTAACTAGACTTAGGGTTTCTAAAACTTCAGAAGATTACCATGAACTAGTTAATTTAATGTTCCAAATCAGATTACCATGTTATTACTTAGTTTATCATATGATATTCAGAACTCTAGTTGTATATATTCGTTAGTTCATGAATTATGCATGCTAGGTCAGATTATTCAGTTATTACAGATATACCCATGCTTCAGTTTACGAATGTCATCAGTCATAATTGTTGCATTCTCAGTTTGCATGTCAGTTTTGAGCTATCTAGTATATTACAGATATTTAGTCTTAATGTGTTAAATCATTTAATCTATGGGGAGTAGCATAATACCGAGTTAGACTAGGGTTAGTCACTCATATAGTCCTAGAACTACGAGTCACGTAGGTTGTAAGTCCCCTATGTGGATATCATTTTAGTGATCACACCAGCATGCATCTATACCTTTGGTCGGGTGTATTTGGTCCTCTCGATGAGGCGTATACATCGGACTCCACATTTAGCTCATGTGGTTTTATGTCGGTTATTAGTATCTCCCACAGTTCAGTCAGACTCCATTGCATTGACCTCATTTCAGTACAGTCAGAATTCAGTCTTAGCATGCTATAAATTTGGTCATTGCATTTAGTTAGCTTAGTATTCAGTATCTATATCATGTTCAGATTATACTCTTGCTTTATTTCTTGTTCAGTTATATGTTATTTCAGCTTTACTCTATCATGTATGCTCAGTACCTTTCAAGTACTGACGCATACTCTGCGCTACATTTTCTCGTGATGTAGGTTCAGGTCCGCGGCAGTCAGATCACGCATAGATCGATTCCCGATCTCTAGATCAACAACATCAGTGGTGAGTCCTCATTCTCCGAGGACAATGGTCATGTTATTCAGTACTTCAGTATTTCAGTCATTTAGTGTCACGCCCCGAGCTACCCCCAAGACGCGGACACGGGACCTAGGACCACAAGTGATCCCAAGCTAACCCTGCTGGCATGATCATGAGCATACTAAAGATAATAAACTGATGCGGAAGCTAATTCATAAATAAATCTGAAAAGATGGGGAATACCCATATACTATAACCGAATATATCAAATCTGAGAGTTTAATACAAAAGAAATATCAAACTCAAAACACTAA
>NC_064285.1:8044361-8055900 GCF_019186545.1 Solanum stenotomum
ATTGTTTGACACTAAGGTCCTTGACTCATTCTTCTTTGCAATTACACATTTAGGCACAAATATATGAGGGCCTAATTTGCTATTCAAAGCAGGTGGTGAAACCTGCTTTTTTGGATCAAATCGTTGTCATTCTCTATTAACCTTACTTGCTTTCCAGTAGCCTTCAATAAAGCATCAAAGCTATTTTGTAACACTCCATATCCGAAAACAGACCTCCGTGCAAATTTTCAAAAGTTGCAGGTGCAACCCACGGTTGCCACCCACGGACCGTAGGGTGACCCACGACCCGTGCTGGTGGTTCGTGGTTCGCAATTGCGACCCCCTCCTCAAAAACCCTAGAATTTCCTCTAAGGGTTGACCCACGATTGGACCTACGATCCGTAGTCCATGCCACGGTCCGTGGATCAGACCCCAGGAAACTATAGCATCTCCCCAGAACCCCCAGAGAAAAAATGGCTAAGTGTTGACCCACGGCCGGACCTACGATCCGTAGATCAGGTCACGGACCGTGGTCCGTGTTTATGCATCGATGCCCCAGAATTCAGCTCCCAGTCCCAACTGACGTTGACCAGTACGGACCGTCAGTCAATCAATGGTCCGTCTGTCCCATCCCGTTCGTCGGTCACCCTATCATCAGTTAAGTCGGGGGTCTTTCGGTCTTTTCCTATTTCGTTGGACCCCTAAACTAAGTCGTTTTAACCCTAAACTACGTGGTTTTAGTTAATTTTAGCCTAGAAATATAACTAGAACTTTTCAAAGTCAAATCATTCATCAAAACTTAGAAAGTTAGAACGCTAAAAGGAGAAAGAAGTCAAGAACCCTAGTTTAAGAACGCAACAAGGTTCCATCTCCATGGAATTCGTCACCAGGTATGTGGGATTCCACTAGTAGGTTCCTTTCACCCATTAGATCCCTAGAATTCAATCAGATTCTTGATTCCCTGTTATTAACTAGACTTAGGGTTTATAGAACTTCAGCAGATTACCATGAACTAGTTAATTTAATGTTCCAAATCAGATTACCATGTTATTACTTAGTTTATTATATGATATTCAGAACCCTAGTTGTATATATTCGTTAGTTCATGAATTATGCATGCTAGGTCAGATTATTCAGTTATTACAGATATACCCATGCTTCAGTTTACGAATGTCATCAGTCATAATTGTTGCATTCTCAGTTTGCATGTCAGTTTTGAGCTATCTAGTATATTACAGATATTTAGTCGTAATGTGTTAAATCATTTAATCTATGGGGAGTAGCATAATACCGAGTTGGACTAGGGTTAGTCAACCATATAGTCCCAGAACTACGAACCACGTAGGTTGTAAGTCCCCTATGTGGATATCATTTTAGTGATCACACCAGCATGCATCTATACCTTTGGTCGGGTGAATTGGGTCCTCTCAATGAGGCGTATAGATCGGACTCCACATTTAGCTCATGTGGTTTTATGTCGGTTATTAGTATCTCTCACAGTTCAGTCAGACTCCATTGCATTGACCTCATTTCAGTACAGTCAGAATTCAGTCTTAGCCTGTTATAAATTTGGTCATTGCATTTAGTTAGCTTAGTATACAGTATCTATATCATGTTCAGATTATACTCTTGCTTTATTCTTGGTCAGTTATATGTTATTTCAGCTTTACTCTATCATGTATGCTCAGTACCTTACTGACGCATACTCTGCGCTACATTTTCTCGTGATGTAGGTTCAGGTCCACAGCAGTCAGATCACGCATAGATCGATTCCTGATCTCTAAATCAACAACATCAGTGGTGAGTCCTCATTTTCCGAGGACAATAGTCATGTTATTCAGTACTTCAGTATTTCAGTCATTTAGTTTCAGTTTTGCTAGATTTACCTGGGGCATGTCCCAGCACTTCTAGTCAGTTAGAGGTCATGTTCAAACATAGTTA
Organism: Solanum stenotomum; assembly: GCF_019186545.1. NCBI lineage: Eukaryota > Viridiplantae > Streptophyta > Magnoliopsida > Solanales > Solanaceae > Solanum > Solanum stenotomum. The sequence goes on from NC_064285.1 coordinate 8,046,282, forward strand.
GATTCAGCTTAGTATTAGAGTTTGATATTTCTCTTGTATTAAAACTCTCAGATTTGATATATTCAGTTTTAGAATAGGTATTCCCCATCATTTTCGTTTTCATGATATTTAAGCTTCCGCATCGGTTATTATTATTCTTAGTATGCTCATGTCATGCCAACAGGGTTATCTTGGGGTCACTTGTGATCCTAGGTCCCGTGTCCGCGTATCGGGGGTAGCTCAGGGCGTGACATATTCAAACATAATAGATCTTTTGAGGCATTACTAATATCTTTGTATTACCTACATTGAAATATGTTGATAGGGTAATGTCTTTCTGTTAGTTTCATTTGCTATTAAAGTTTTGATTATTATCAATACATTTAATTTTCGAATTATTATCATTTACTAGATTATAGAAAATCATTAATTTATATATTCAATCAATATTTTTAACTTTTCTCATCTCGAAACTAATATATATTTATTTATGGTAGGTTATTTGTTATATAGATCTTAATTATTTCTTTTATGATTTTAAAGAAGTTAAAATAAAAAAGATAAAGGATGATATATATTAATGCTAAGGTAGTAGGCATTTCAAAATATATTTTGATATTTGGGCTCATTTTTTACACTCCTAGTAAATATGCCCTTCAATTTTGTAAATTAGAGCGGATATATTCTCGTTAAAAAGGGATATATATACTATAACACCCCAAATTTGTTTTGATCTAAGACTTGAACCATCATTCGTTGTAAGTAGGATTTTACCAAGGAATTTAAAATTTCTTAAGTATTAAGGTAGGTCACTAGATCTAGCACCTAGAGTTCCAAAAAGAACTAAATTGGAAATAGCAAAATGTGAAATTTTGAAAGTTATGCTCAAGTTATGAGTTTTGGGTCAGCTTCAAATGACCATAACTCATAGTACAGGATGAGTTAGGTGGGCTACAAGATAGCTAATGAAAGGTCTTTGAATTATTTTTCCAACGCCACCAAGTTTGCTAAGTTTTGAGTTCGGATGAGTGAGATATGCCCTTTTGAAGTTAAGCTATCTAGTTAAGGTAAGTTACCCAAAAATAGTGAGGGGTATTTTGGCTTTTTCCTTACTAAATCAGATTTAATTCATTTTTAGTAAGGTTTTACGGGTCTAATCTGATTAGGTTCAGTTTTATAATACTAGGGTTTTAGTTGAGAGTTCAAGAAGAGAAAAGAAGAGAATAGAGGAGAAAAGAGGAGAGGATCAAAGCGTTCGTCGAGGTTCTTGAGTTTTGTTGCGGATTTTCGCCAAGGGGTTAATCCCTAAAGGGTATGTAAGCTTTCATAGTGTTGGGTTCGTTCACCCACATGCCAATCATGATTTATTTAGCGTAATTTCATTCTTGAAATTTAAGGATTTAATTTCTTCATGAGTTCTTGATAAGTGTTCTTGAAGTTTCCTTATCGATTAAGTTTTGATGTAAGATTCTACTTGGGTCAACTTCAAACGACCATATCTCTTAGAATATAAAGAGTTAGGTGAGCCATAGCCTATCCAATTAAAGGCATTTTAATCTACTTTCCAATGCCACCAATTTCGCGTCAATCCAATTTCTGAGTAAAAAGTTATGACTATTTTAGTAACCTATACAGTGCTTTTACGAATTAGCCGACGGAAAAACATTAAAAAGGGTTGTTTTTGTTTTTTTACATCCAAGAAAACCCTAAACGAATTTCTTGACCAATAAAAGGCTCAAAACAATCAGATTTTCATCTTTTAGTCCATCATTCTCTTCTCTCTCAAACCCTAGGGCAAAACCCTAAGGAAAAATCAAAGTAGAAGACTCTATTCAAGATTCTTTCAATCTTTTTCAAGATTCTTCTTCAAGGTAAGTCTTTTTTCAAGAATTCCATTTGTTTTCAACTCAAATGTCTCCATACAATTATGAATCACTAATGAAAATCATAATTTTTGGCCATAGAGATTTCAAGAAAACTAATTCAAGAATCTCAAGAAAGGTTTTCTTGATCGTTTACCTTCAAGCTAGGGTTTCAAGGCTTTTAATCAAAGTTCTTCTTCAAGAACCTTGTTCTTTCAGATATGTAAGACTATCATATTGTTAGACTAGTTCATCCTCACCCCTTACATCTACTTTCAAATCAGTAAAAGAGTCTAGAATTTTACCCCTAGATTTGAGTATTCTTGAGATAAGTTGATTTGAGTCCTTAAGTTAAGTAGTTCATGCCTATAATTCCGCATGAACCCTCTAAATCGAGCAAGTGAGTATGAGAGTGAGGAGAATGTATTCATGAATCTACTTTATCATCAAGAGATCCTTCATATCCATGAACCATTACTCTTGAATTCATAATTCACATTCAAGAGAGAGTTAAGAGTAGAGTTCAAGAAAGCTTTTGAGTTCAATTGTGAATCCTTTGTGATCAACTATCGATTTGAGCTAAGTTTTGAGGAAGTAAGTATGAGAATGAGAAGAGTCGTACACATAAGTTCCATATTGTTGTGTAGACCCTCAAGTCGAGTCGTTCATGCTCATAAATTCCGCATGAACTCCATACATTGAGTATCTTCGAGAGGAGTGGTATCTTCGAGCTTTAAGTCTTTGAGCATTGAGTTCCTAATCCTTTTGAGATTATATTCCTACTTATGGGACTACTATATGTTACCAATGAAGCCCTTGAGTAGTTGTTCATGCCCATAATTCTGCATGAACCCTATGAGTCGAGCAGTCTAGAGATGAGTGGTATCATTGAGTCTTGAGTTCTGAGTACTGAGGTTCTTTATTGTTATTAAGATCCATCCATGAGTTAAGTTGTTCATGTTCATAATTCCACACGAACCCTATGATTTGAGTTATAAATTTTAAACACTTGAGTTCTTAAACTGAGTTCTGAGAAAGTAAAGATGAGTTTTGAGAAAAGAGTTTTCTAAGACATGATTAGTATGACAATAGAGTATGCCATCAATGTATGAGTAGTATGGTATCTAGATATACCATCAATGTTTATGCAGTATGACTTCTTGAGTCATCAATGATCATATTATAATATGATTTTGAAATGTTATTGAGAAAGAGCAGAGTTGAGTTCATTTTCTTTAAAATGATATATGGGAACTCAGTATTCCCAAGAGTAAATGTTTCACATTTAAGATGAGAGGAAACTGAGATTTCCAAAAGAGTTTTGAGCAGTTTAAGTACCATCTCTTTTAAGAGAACTATTTTTGAGTAATAATCTTCAAACCACAGAAAAAGTTATGTTTTTAAACATATGAGCTAGTAGATTTTGGGAGTAGTATTGAGCACCAATATGGGGGAGAGTTCAGATAACTCACATCCCCCATAAACCATGTAGCCAACATGGGTAGAAAAGGTCGTACTTTTTAGATGATTCCTTAATGCTTTTTAGCGTAGACTAGTGGATCCACTTAGTTGAGAGGTCTTATACCCTGGCAAAGTATAGGACAGTTTTGGTAACGTGGGCGAGACACTGTATTATCACATAACTCATAGTGATGATTGTCGATTAGAGAAACTCCCACATAGATATTTTGTATTTTATATACACATAATTTATTTTGTATTTTCATATACAAACATAGTTTATTTTGTATCCTTGCATACAAACTGAGTATATTGTATTCTTAAATACATTGAGTTGTTTTTTACTGTTTTAAAAGTTTTTCATATATTGCATCTCTTATTGTTGGTTTATATTGAGTTGAGTATCCAAAGTTGAGTATCCAGAGTTTGATTACCCAGAGTCGAGTGTCCCATTATTGAGTTGAGAACCTTATTACTGAGTTGAGTATCTTATTCTTGAGTACTTCTGGGTTGAGTAAGTTTGAGTATTCCTTGAGTTGAGTTAGTTTGAGAAGAGGTAAGTATGTTTCCTTTTTATCAAGTTCAAGCTTATGTTATGCTTTAGAATTCCCCTTACATACTCGTACATTCCACGTACTGAGTCATTTGGCTTGCATCGTTTTATGATGCAAATACAAGTATTCAGAGTCATCAACAGGAGTTTCGTTGATATACCACATGGAGTTCGAGTTAGTTATGGTGAGCCTCCTTGCTTTCGGAGGGTTTCACTTTTACTTTCAATTATATCAGTTGTTAGGATGTCGTGGGTCTTGTCCCGACTTCCATATTTATCATTTAGAAGCTTAATAGATAGACGGTAGAGTTTCAAAAGTCTGTTCATTTATTTTCTTAAATGTTTAAAGACATAAGTTGCCTATTTTATGGCCATTTGAATAATTTATTTTTATTCAGAGTTTTTCATTTGAGTTAAAGCTTTGTAATTGAGTTTCATGAATTTTTATTCAGTTTTAAACTTTTGCATGCTTTAGTTAGTCTTTCGCTTGTAGTCAGCCAGGATGAGGGTTCGCTTGGGGACCATCAATGGTTCTCGAGTGTCGGCCACGTCCAGGGTGTAGACTCGGGTCGTGACAGATACCTCCATAATCTAATTACAAGTGATGTATATTTACTTATTTCGTTAACAAACTAAATATTTAAAAAATAATCTAAAACTGATTTTTTTTAATTCCAAAATGTTACGTGACTTTGAAAAATTACTTCACACTTTTTGGGGGACAAACAACACAAATCTCAATAGTTTACGAACAAGTTACTTCCTTTCATGCGAGTTTCTAGTATTATGAAGCTTACCAGAATTTGGACTTTGGATACATGTATTTGATGTGTTCAGATACATGTATCACAGATACATGAGGTCAAAATTTGGTGTAATTTGTTCTACATACAGTACGTATCCAAGTGGATTGCATGTATCCGACTCTCTCACTCACCTCTTTCCTATATTGTTCGCCTCTCTCCTCTCTCCCTCTCTCACTCACCTCTCTCCCTATATATTTGTATTTCAAAATGCATATGATATTCGAGAGGTATCCCAAAAACATATATCTAGTGGAATTAGAATATATCTAGGATACACATCGACTGTCTTGCTCGCCTTCATCCTATCTCACTCGTCTCTCTCCTTATTTCAGTGTATTTGTAGATAAAATACATGTATTTAGGTGTATCTGACTTTAAATCTAATATGAAATTATCAAGTAGTGAGACAATATGTAATTATTTCAAACTATAGAAAGAATTAGTAAGTATGGTAGGAATATTTATGTAATTAGATAGTNCTTGGGGACCATCAATGGTTCTCGAGTGTCGGCCACGTCCAGGGTGTAGACTCGGGTCATGACAGATACCTCCATAATCTAATTACAAGTGATGTATATTTACTTATTTCGTTAACAAACTAAATATTTAAAAAATAATCTAAAACTGATTTTTTTAATTCCAAAATGTTACGTGACTTTGAAAAATTACTTCACACTTTTTGGGGGACAAACAACACAAATCTCAATAGTTTACGAACAAGTTACTTCCTTTCATGTGAGTTTCCAGTATTATGAAGCTTACCAGAATTTGGACTTTGGATACATGTATTTGATGCGTTCAGATACATGTATCACAGATACATGAGGTCAAAATTTGGTGTAATTTGTTCTACATACAGTACGTATCCAAGTGGATTGCATGTATCCGACTCTCTCACTCACCTCTTTCCTATATTGTTCGCCTCTCTCCTCTCTCCCTCTCTCACTCACCTCTCTCCCTATATATTTGTATTTCAAAATGCATATGATATTCAAGAGGTATCCCAAATACATATATCTAGTGGAATTAGAATATATCTAGGATACACATTGACTGTCTCACTCGCCTCCATCCTATCTCGCTCATCTCTCTCCTTATTTTAGTGTATTTGTAGATAAAATACATGTATTTAGGTGTATCTGACTTTAAATCTAATATGAAATTATCAAGTAGTGAGACAATATGTAATTATTTCAAACTATAGAAAGAATTAGTAAGTATGGTAGGAATATTTATGTAATTAGATAGTTTTTCCTTTCTTTTACCCCTCCAAGCCCTAACCATTTAAAAACAATCCAATTTCTCTATTATTCAGTCCCGACTCAAACTCATTTTTTGATTGAGGGGCTGAATGTTTTATTTGGATCATATCTGTAGGGATAAAAAAATGTGTGAGGTACCACGTGATATTTTTGGAATTAAAAAATTATTTTTGAATTATTTTCTTTTAAATCAGTTTATTAAAAAAAAGGATAAAATATGCATTTCACCACTTTTTTTAATAAAGTGTATATTCGCTGTAAATCTTAAAGTTGGGGGGTAATATTTTTGTGGATGGACAAATTCACTAGTAATTCATTAAAGTTAAAAAAGGCAACTATGAAAAAAGAAATGGAAATGCTATTGTTTTCTAAAGTCCTCGCACGAATCTTACATGGAAATTTCATATGAATGCTACAAGTGATACAACACATAAATATATCCTTTTGCTTTGAATTTTCATTTTAAGTGAACGTACATAATTGTCAAGTAGTCCTATTTTGTTGGCTATAGGCAAACTAAAGTCTTGTGTAAAGTTTTGTTACAAAGTAATATTTTAATAAGTGCACGTTACGGGTGCATTGAAAGTGATGTAAGGTCTAAGAAAAACCCTTGAACCAACACAACAATAACACCTTTTAGCAGTAATAAATATACACATTAACAAAAGGTGTTAAAGCATTTATCAACATTAGTTAATTGCAATTGAATTCAATATCGCTAAAGGCTTTAGAGACATATACAAAAAATGTTAATTATCGCTAAAAATACATATTCCTAAGATGTAAAGAGTTATGTGGTAAATTACTAATTATCACATGAAAGATTTTAAAAGTCAAGCCTTCGACGATGCTTCAAATTATTAAATTTGAACTATTGTACGTAAAGTTATGTATCCATTCCTAAAGAAAAATATCATGGAAATATCAAAAGAAAACAACAACACACAAAACTTAAAGTCTGATTACAATTTGATGTTAATCTCTCTATCAGTGACTCCTTATCATAGATAAAAACAAATGAGAAGAGTCAAGAAAGACATCTATGAATGGAAATTATGTTATAGCATGTATCTCAAATGAAAGATATAACATACAAATGTGTATCTTTCACTTGAATTTTCATTTTGATGTTTTCTCATTAACTTAAAGTAACCTAACTCTATTTGTCAATAGCAACATGTGTTAGATATGTCATTCAAGATTGGAAGGATCCCAAAAAAAAAAAAAAAAGCATATTACATTAATGTGCCTTTTAATTTGGTCGCATTTTACATTTATGCCCTTCAACTTTGGGTGTGTACAAGTAAATATTTTAACTTGTCTAAAATTAAACAAGTAGACACATGAGTCGTATATGTGACATAATACACATAGGACACCACGTAGGATGAAAATTGTCATGTAGGTTGCCACATAGGACGTATGTGTCTATTTGTTCAATTTTATATAATTTTAAGTGTCTACTTGAGCACACTCAAAGTTGGAGGGCATAAATGTGAGTTGATGCCAAGTTAAAGGATATATTTATGTATTATGCCTAAAAAACACTCTCCAAGAAAATTCAGATGTAAATGAAGCATCGCATATTGTTCGATACGAATAAAACTATTCTTTTCTAATTTTTTTTCATAATTAGTTGATCAAACTTTTTTAAAAATATTTTCTCTAGAAAAATAAGTTGCTTAAAATGAGGACAATAACTTCCTTAATGGAAGTACGTAAAATAAGTTTAACATTCCACATATTCCACATTGATTGAGTTCTACCTCTCATTGCTCCTACCTTTTTTACTCCTCATATCCTCTCCTTTGAAAATTCCGAATTTCTATTATAAATACCCTCATTTTCTCTCTAGTTTTTTCAAAACTCTATTACTTAATTGAATTCACTTAATTAAATAAATCAGTTTGTATTTACCATGTTTTATACACTACATCATATTCATATTTTTTTTTAAATTCATTTGTATACCATATTTTATACACAACTCATACAGTACTAATATATGTTTGTATATAACGCGATGTAATTATTTTTTTAATACGTAAATCAATTTGTATACCATATTTTATACACAATACATACACTAACAACTGCAAGTTCAACAAGGCATCACATGGATTAGGGCATCCAAAAGTATTCAAAAATAAGAACAAGACCAACAAACTGGTAAGGGCATCAATCATTCATTCACACCAAATTGATTGTCACAAAGATAGATGTTTATTTTATTACATAACAACGGATTTAACAATACAGTAGTGACAACTAAAACAAACATTAGTAGTACAATAATACAAGAAAAGCACACATTAGTAGAACCACGTACTTAGGTTTAGCATTGAAGGTAGGAATTGTTGTTTCAAATCTTGTTCTTGTACCAATAAATACCCTTATCCTTTTCTTTCTCCACAAAGATGCACTCATTTATATCCCTCCACATTGCCTTTAAAATTGGTGTATCATCAAATTTATAGTATTCTCCCAACAATGGTTTGATAGCTTTTGTTGCCTCAACTGCATGGTGATGTGATATGTATGGAAATATATGATGCAAAACATGTGTATCAGTAACATTGTGAAACACCTTATTTAAGAAACCATAGTCTCTATCTACTGTAGCTAAAGCTCCCCTTAGAAAATCCCACTCAGTTGAATCATAATGTGGCAATGAAGAGTGAGTGTGGTGCAAAAGAGTGATAAACACTACAAGCCCATTGACAATAAGAAGGGGTACCCCATAGATGCAAAAAACCCAAGCTAGGCCTTTTATCATAGTAGCGCGATACAACAAATAAGTTGTTGCAATGACACCTGCATCTGAAATGTAGATTTGTAGTCTCTCACGATCACTATATATTGGGCTATATGGATAATAGTGACTTGCAAAACGGTCATATTTTTTTCCTGAGACATTGAAGAGCAAGTACAAAGGCCATGCAAAAGTAAGGGTGAAGGCAAGTATGAGTAGTCTTCCTAGTGGATTATTCAAGTATTTGTAGTACCATCTTAGTTTTGATTTAATTCTTGGTTTGTAGACTTCATCATTCTCAATGGAAGCAGTGTTGGAATGGTGACGACGATGACTATGTTTCCATGCAAAGTATGGTGTTAAAAGTGCAGAGTGGAGGATAAGACCAACGGTGTCATCTACCCATTGGTAATCACTGAAGCCATGGTGTCCACATTCATGAGCAAGGATCCATATTCCTTCCCCAACACAACCTTGAGCAATCCAGTAAATAGTCCATGCTACATAACTATATGGGGATGGAATGAGGTGAAAGTAAGTGTTGGCAATGTAGTAAAAGATGGAGACAAGTATGAGATCCTGAATAAGATACGAGAACGACTTAATAAGAGATCGTTCAAAGCAGTGGGGAGGGATAGCCCTCTTTATGTCACCAATTGTAAAAGGCGGCTTTGAAGATGGAACTCTTTTCGCAACATCATTTTTCTTTTCTTCTATTTTACTGCTCATATTACCACCACCTCCCATCCTCCTGCATGCATCCAATAATTTATTTTAGTTAGTTAGTATAATATAACACAATATATCATTCCCTAAAAAAATATTATTAAACTAAAAAGTCTAACAAGAAATACCTCAATATATTCAAAAGTAGAGAGAAAAAAGAGTCTTTTGAGTTTTACTTTCTCAGATTGTGAACAAAGTTTCTCTATATATAATGCATA
>NC_064285.1:8056467-8098809 GCF_019186545.1 Solanum stenotomum
TGAATTGAGTTATTAAACTCACAGTGAAAGTGATAGTTTGGTCAACTAATTTATTGGTAGTCAAATTAATATCCTTACAAAACTAACAAGTCAAGAGGGCTATATATTATTTAACAAAGTAACACATTTAGATCTTTATCCAAATTAATTATAGTATAAATTATAGGAATCACATATTATATGTACTAAATAACGTAACATCCAATCTCTTCTAGTTTTTTATTTATCAAAAATCCCTTAAAATGATGTTTGCGGGATATATATTGTTGTGCACGGGATACATTAGGTTTGATACATTCCACATAGTGGGATACATAGCGTTGTGCACGGGATACATTAGGTTTGATACATTCCACATAGCGGGATACATAGCGTTGTGCACGGAATACATAGCATTTGATACATTCTATATAGCGGGATAAATAGCGTTGTACATGAGATATATAGGTAAATAAGGGATTTTTGAAAATTTTGAAATAAGTAGAAATAAATAGATATTAAGGTAAGTAAAGGAGTATAGTTAAGTAATTTGTCCTTAATTATATCCTTATAGTATTTAAGACTATTGTCAACAAAAGTGGCTATAATATATATGCTTGGCGGCTGCATGGAATTGCATGGATAGACAATCTCAAATTCTCAATAAGTTTATAAGCCATAATCTACTTATAAATTTTGGTGAGTTTCATCATTTAAGAATTAAATTATATTCGAATTTAATTCAGCTTCAATGTAGATATCAAACACTAGGTAGAAAATCAAAAAAAGAAGAAGTTTTATCTATGACTGAACCAATTTTAAAAATTTGATTATGAAGTAGCAAATTTTATGAAGTTTAGTAGTCGGGCTTTTCAATATGATATTATATGAAATTGCAAATTTAAATTGTTTGTGTAAATAAATTTCAGATACTTTTATCTAATTTTAAACATATGTGACAAAATATCTGAAGTTTGAAATATCAATATCTAATATTTTATGAGATATAATAGAAAGTAAAAGTAATTTCTATGCGAAAAGGTTTCACCAAAGTCAATATATAGTTAATGAACTCGAATTTGAGTTCTGACAGCTCTTGAATTTCTTTTCTTCTATTTTACTGCTCATATTACCACCACCTCCCATCCTCCTGCATCCAATAATTTATTTTAGTTAGTATATATATATTTCAATTTTTTAAAAAGTAAAGGTATTAATTGGCGAAGCTCTTTCACATATGAGCACACAACCCTCTAAGGACTGAGGTTGGTTTTTCAACTCAATTTATGAATTGAGTTATTAAACTCACAGTGAAAATGATAGTCTGGTCAACTAATTTATTGGTAGTTAAATTAATATCCTCACAAAACTAACGAGTCAAGAGGGCTATAATATTTAACAAAGTACACATTTAGATCTTTATCCAAATTAATTATATCCTTATATTATATATAGACTATATAGTCAACAAAAGTGGCTATAATATATGCGTGGCGGCTGCATGAAATTGCATGGATAGACAATCTCATATTCTCAAGTTTATTTAAGCCATAATTAAGTTATATTCGAATTTAATTCAGCTTCAAAGTGGATATCGAACACTAGGTGAAAAAAAAAAGTTATATCTATGATTGAACCAATTTTAAAAATTTGCATATGATTTATGAAGTAGCAAATTTTATGAAGTTTAGTAGTCGGGTTTTTCAATATGATATTGAACACTGGTAGAAACCAAAAAGAAGAAGTTATATCGATGACTAAAGCAATTTTAAAAAATTTGCATATGAAAATGCAAATTTCATTATATGAAGTTAGGTGAATTGCTTGTACAAATAAATTTCAGATACTTTTATCTAAGTTTAAACATATGTGACAAAATAACTGAAGTTTGAAATATCAATATATCTAATATTTTATGAGATATATTCGGAATTAAAAGTAATTTCTATGCGGAAAGGTTTTACCAAAGTCAATATATAAGGTTAATGAACTCGAATTTGTGTTCTGAGAGCTCTTGAAGTTCGAAACATGATTTATGACTTAGTTGGATGGTTGAGACGGATCCCGAGGAGCTCGGGAGTGAATTCCAGATCTTTCTTGAGTTACTAGTTAAATTTCAAATCTTCCACCAAAATGTGAAATTTATGATTCGCCAATGAAATGCTAGACTCTTGAATCATGACAATTTTACTTGATTTGATGGCAGTGATGTATTTGAAAAATCTCTATCAGATTTAAATTTTAGTGTACATTATGTTGGATAGGTATATGGTGGTTAGAGTGAATACATTTAGGAATCTGTATAAGTTGAATAACCAGACACAAATATCTTATGTGGTATTCTACATGATAATTCTCTTCTTATGTGGTGTATTGTGTATTATGTCACGTAGGGCATGTGTGTCTACTTGTTCAATTTTATATAAGTTTAAGTGTAAACGTGTACACACATCCAAAGTTAGAGGTATAATCAGAGGTAAGTACTCCTTCATCCCTAATCAAAGGTCTCGAGTTCGAGTCCCCTCATAGGTACAAAATCGCCTTTGTTAGGAAGCATTTTTACCTCCAATATAGGACTTTCCTGCACAAATTCAGATTTAGTCGGACTCCAATGAAGATATCGAATATCGGATGAGAAGTCAAAAATAAAAATAAATTAGAGGACATAAATATATAAATTAAAAGAAATATTTATGTATCTAAAAAGTCTCTATCAGATTTAAGTTTATAGTGTACATTATATTGGATGGGGAGATGGTAGTTTATATAGAGTGAATAGACATGAAAACATCCAAACCTAAGAAAATTTATGATCTGTATGCTGTTGGGTAGTGAAATTGAATGGTGTAGGGTATCAGGAAAAATTGAATTTTCCATAATTTAGGCAATTAAATTTGTATAAAGTTTCACAAAAAGATATATATATTCTACATGGCATCCTAAATAACAATTCTCGTCTTATGCGACATCTTATATGTATTATGCCATGTAAGACGTGTGTGTCTACAATTGTTCAATATTATACAAGTTTAAGTATCTATTTGTGCACATCCAAAGTTGAAGGAGGATAAACCCCAAGGTAAGTACTAATTCATTCTTATTCAGTGGTCTCGGGTTCAAGTTTTCCGGAGTACGAAGTCACCTTTGTTAGGGAGTGTTTTACTTCCGACGTGAGACTTTCCAGTGTAAATCTAAATTTAGTCAAATTTTAATACAAATACCAAACACCAAATGAGAAACCTAAACGAACAAAGTTAGAAGGCATAAATATATAAACCTTAAAAGGCACATTTATGAATTTGAAAAATCTCTATCAAATTTAAGCTTTTAATGTGCATTATGTTGGATAGGGAGATGGTGGTTAAAGTAATAGACATGAAAATATCCAAATCTAACAAAAATAATGATGTGGATGCGGTTGGGTAGTGAAATTTAATGGTGTTGGGTATCTAGAAAAGCAGAATCTCGCATAATTTAGGTACTTTGTGTATAAAGTTGAATAAATAGACATATATGTTCTACGTGGTATTCTACATGACAATTCATGTTTTATGTAGCGTTGTATTATGTCACATTGGACGTGTGTGAGATCTACTTGTTCAATTTTATACAAATTTCATTGTATACTTGTTCACATCCAAAGTTTGAGGGCATAATTATATGTAAGTATTCCATCATCATTAACCAGAGGTCTCGGGTTTGAGTCCCTCTCGGTACAGAGTCGCCTTTGTTAGGGAGTATTTCACTCTTAATGTGAGACTTTTCGGTGCAAATTTGCATTTAGTCGGACTCCAATGCCAGTAACGAATACTGAATTAAAAAACAAAAAGAAAAAAGTTAAAGGACATAGTTGTATGAAGCCAAGTAAAGGGGTACATTTATGTTTATTCCACTGAATATCTAACCCATGATGGTTGAAAGCAATTATTTGTGCTTTGTATTTTTCATTTGAAATTTCTAGGTCAAAACTCGTGCAAGGATTTAGCATTTGCATTCTTCATTTATTGATTTTGGTACATAGGAAAAAGTTTCCATTCTTCAAGATTCATAGATGTCTTTCTTGACTCTGCTCTTTGTTTTATCTACTTTTTGTATTTTAAGAGGAGCTGTCTATGTAGAGGATTATAAACGAGATCCACTATGAAATTTCCATGGCAAGACTTTTAACCGATGATAAAGGTAAAGAACATTATAATTTGACATAACTATAAATGCGTCCTTTAATTAACTTAACTTTAGCTGATATCTATATTCTCTAACTTTAGACACTTAAACTTAACTTCAGTTAATAGCTATACCCTTCAACTTTGGATGTGCACAAGTAGGTACCTAAACATATATAAAATTAAAGAATTAGACACATGTGTCCTACATGACATCCTATGTGACAATTCACATCATACGTACATGGCGTCCAACGTGTAATTAATGTTGGGCTCGAAAGTAATTAGGGCATCATGCTGAAGCTTACAATTGCAAATCATATGGTTGATAAATTAGACGACACATAAAATATACTAAAAGAAATACATACTATTATATGATATGACCAATTGACCTACATATTTATAAACTAATAAAAAACATAAAAATTGTAGAGAGAAAATCTCCTCATAAACAAAAGTCACTAAACGACTACATTGTAAATTTTACTGTATTGTGATATGAGAATAGGGATCTTCAATTTATAGATCTCCAAATTTTTTCTCTAACAAAAGAATAAACTAAATATGGAAGAAAATTATATTTCCTTTCAAGAAAAGTTAAAGCATTTATGGTAATACTTTGATTTTCCTTCAAGAGAAAAATAAATTTCAAATAAGGTAAGAAAATCAGGGCAAAACCCTAACAATTAATATGTCATGTAGGAGGTGTGTGTCTACTTGTTCAATTTTATAAAAGTTTTAAATGTCTATTCATATATTACTTTGACCAAGATTTTTATCATGCTATATTTTACCAAGCTATTCATATATTAGTTATTTTTAGAGCACTCCCTATTTCAGATCTTTAACTAGATCATAATCATTCTCAATGAGTCCATACCTTTCTAGGGGAGGTGTTGTTCATCTAAATTTATCCCAATGTCGTCTATTGTTTCTATTGGTCAAGAGCTCTTTTACAAAGTTATTGATCATGTATTATTGGTTATTTCACATTTTACCCGGCATATAACGATATATAAAATTCACATAAAAACTTTGAAATTGAGAATGACAACACTCCTAGACCAAATTTCGCATTCCAAAGCTATAGAACTAACATAATTTCATTCTAAGACTCATATCTCTAGATATTGACTAAAGTCGCTTGATGAACTCAGGAGCTTCCAAACCTTTAAAACTTTCAGATATTTCAACTTTTCGATCCCGCAACAAAACTAATTTCATAAGCGGATCCAACGAGACTCAGGGCAACTATCGGGAGGGGTAAAGAGGTATTTTTTCAAAAAAAATCCAAATATGTTACTCAAGGTTATTACAATTGGGTGGTGACATTTCCGAAGGATGTTTTTTTCTTTTTTCATTGATTCAATCAAAATATATGTGGAAATAGTCACTGAATATAAAATTTTAGTTGGAAAATAATGATTTTTTAATAGTATAACAACTTCAACACTTTTAATAATATTACCAATAAAGTATACAATTTTTTTTGACATATATATATTTCATCTTTTTAACAAGTAAAAGTATTAATTGGTGAAGCTCTTACATATGAGCACACAACCCTCTAAGGACTGAGGTTAGTTTTTCAACTCAACTTATGAATTGAGTTATTAAACTCACAGTGAAAATGATAATCTGGTCAACTAATTTATTGGTAGTCAAATTAATATCCTTACAAAACTAACAAGTCAAGAGGGTTATATTATTATTTAACAAAGTAACACATTTAGATCTTTATCCAAATTAATTATATCCGTATATTATATAGGCTGTAGTCAACAAAAGTGGCTATAATATATGCTTGGTGGCTGCAGGGAATTGCATGGATAGACAATCTCAAATTCTCAATAAGTTTATTTAAGCCATAATTAAATTTTGGTGAGTTTCATCATTTAAGAATTAAGTTATATTCGAATTTAATCCACCTTTAATGTAGATATCGCACACTAGGTAGAAAATAAAAAAAATAAAAAGTTATATATATGACTGAACCAATTTTAAAAATTTGCATATGAAGTAGCAAATTTTATGAAGTTTAGTACGTAATCGGGCTTTTCAATATGATATTTTATGAAATTGCAAATTTAATTATATGAAGTTAGGTGAATTGCTTGTGTAAATAAATTTCAGATACTTTTATCTAATTTTAAACATATGTAACAAAATATCTGAAGTTTGAAATATCAATATCTAATATTTTATGAGATATATTTGAAAGTAAAAGTAATTTTTATGTGGAAAGGTTTCACCAAAGTCAATATATAGTTAATGAACTCGAATTTGATTTCTGACAGCTCTTGAAGTTCGAAACATGATTTATGACTTAGTTGGATGGTTGAGACGGATCCCGAGGAATCGAGAGTGTTTCAAGCTTTTTTTTGAGTTACTAGTTAAATTTCATCTTCTATCAAAATTTGAAATTTATGAATTTATGGTATACTTATGAGACCTCTCTTAAAAGGTATATGTTGTTTTTCTGCTAATGACAATTTTACTTGATTTGATGGCAGTGATGTATTTGAAAAATATCTATCAGATTTAAGTTTTTAGTGTACATTATGTTGGATAGGTATATGGGGTTAGAGGGAATACGTTTAAGAATTTGTATAAAGTTGAATAATCAAACATAAATGTCCTACGTGACAATTCTCGTCTTATGTAGCATTTTATGTGTATTATGTCGCGTAGGGCATGTGTATCTACTTGTTCAATTTTATATAAGCTTAAGTGTAAACTTGTACACACATCCAAAGTTAGAGGTATAACCAGAGGTAAGTACTCCTTCATCCCTAATCAGAGGTCTCGGGTTCGAGTCCCCCCATGAGTACAGAGTCGCCTTTGTTAGGAAGCGTTTTTACCCTCAATATAAGATTTTCCCACACAAATTTAAATTTAATTGGACTCCAATACAGATATAGAATATCGGATGAGAAGTCAAAAAGAAAAAAAATTAGAGGACATAAATATATAAAGTAAAATTAAAAAACATATTTATGTATCTAAAAAGTCTCTATCAGATTTAAATTTTTAGTGTACATTATATTGGATGGGGAGATGGTGGTTTATATAGATATAGATAGACATGAAAACATCCAAACCTAAGAAAATTTATGATCTGGATGCTGTTGGGTAGTGAAATTCAATGGTGTAGGGTATCTGGAAAAATTGAATTTCACATAATTTATGCACTTAAATTTGTATAGAGTTAGCACTAATAGATGCATATATTCTATATGGCATCTTAAATAACAATTCTCGTCTTATGTGACGTCTTATATGTATTATGCCACGTAAGACGTGTGTGTCTACAATTGTTCAATTTTATACAAGTTTAAGTATCTATTTGTGCACATCCAAAATTGAAGGAGAATATAACCCGAGGTAAGTACTAATTCATCATTAATCAGTGATTTCGGGTTCGAGTTCCCCTGAGTACGAAGTCACCTTTGTTAGGGAGTGTTATACTTCCTATTTGAGACTTTCTGGTGCAAATCCAAATTTAGTCAAATTTTAATGCAGATATCAAACACCAAATGAGAAACCTAAACAAAAAAAGTTAGATGGCATAAATATATATATAAACCTTAAAAGGCACATTTATGAATTTGAAAAATCTCTATCAGATTTAAGTTTTTAGTGTACATTATGTTGGATAGGGAGATGGTGGTTAAAGTGAATAGACATGAAAATATCCAAATCTAAGAAAAATTATGATGTGGATGCGGTTGGGTAGTGAAATTTAATGGTGTTGGGTATCTGGTAAAGCTGAATCTTGCATAATCTAGGTACTTAAATTTATATAAAGTTGAATAAATATATATATATATATATATATATATATATTCTACGTGATATTCTACATAACAATTCATGTTTTATGTAGCGTCTTATATGTGTATTATGTCACGTAGGATATGTGTATCTACTTGTGCACATCTAAAGTTTGAGGACATAATTATAGGTAAGTACTCCATCATCCTTAACCAGAGGTTTCGGGTTTGAGTCCCTCTGGGTACAAATTCGCCTTTGTTAGGGAGTATTTCACTCTCATTGTGAGACTTTTCAGTGCCAATTTGAATTTAGTCGAGCTCTAATGCGGGTAACGGATACTGAATGAAAAAAACAAAAAGAAAAAAGTTAAAGGACATAGATGTATGAAGCCAAGTTAAGGAACACATTTATGTTTATTCCACTCAATATCTAACCCATGATGCGGTTGAAAGCAATTATTTGTGCTTTGTATTTTTTATTTGAAATTTCTAGGTCAGTGCAAGGATTTAGCATTTGCATTCTTCATTTATTGTTTTTGGTACATAGGAAAAAGTTTTCATTCTTCAAAATTCATAGATGTCTTTCTTGATTCTACTCTTTGTTTTATCTACTTTTGTATTAATTTTAAGAGGAGCTGTCCATGTAGAGGATTATAAATGAAATTTCAATGGCAAGACTTTTAAACCATGATAAATGCAAAGAACATTATAATTTGGCATAATATATTGATGTGTTATTTAACTTAATTTCAGTTGTTATCTACATATATCCTCCAACTTCAGCTAACAACATTATAGTAGGCACCTAAAACTTGTATAAAATTGATCGAACAAGTAAATACATGCATCCTACATGACGTCTTATGTGATAATTCACATCCCATATGACGTCCTATGTGTAATTAATATGACATGTAGGACGTGTGTGTCTACTTGTTCAATTTTATACAAGTTTAAGTATCTACTTATGCACACTTAAAGTTGAATGACATAAATATCAGTTGAAGTCCAGTTAAATGACACATTTATATGTTATGTCTTATAATATTCTTTAAGAATGACTTCATAACTTGGTGTACAAATTAAAGTTCATTTTTTCACTTAACTGGTAAACATTACAATTAATTATTTGGGTTCACTAGATATATATTCGTTAAAATTAGAGTGCCTAATAGGTATAAGTCCTAGCTAAAGTGTCTAAGTTAATTATGCGGACAACTTTAAAGGATTAAGCCAAAATTCAACCAAAAAGGGACATATTTGTGTGTGGTATAGCTTTCATTTGAAATTTCACTTGAAAAAATATTAATATTTCCATTATTTTACTTTCATATAGTTGTCTTTCTTGACTAAGCTCATTGTTTTATTTGATTTTGCTTTATACAAGAGATCCACTATGATTACTTATAGAGTCACTTAAATCGAATTGTAATTAGACTTTTGTGTGTAGTTGTTTTCTTTTGAAATTTCCATGGTATGCCTTATGAACAATACAAAATGTAAAAAACATCCAAATTTTCTTTAGGGAATGAGTATATGACTTTTTAAACAAAAGTCCAAATTTAATGCTAGACAATTTGAACGGTTGAAAATTAGATTCGAACATCTTTTATTGGATACACCTTTGTATATCTTAGGAATTGTGAGTTCATAATTTGAATTTTTAGTCTATCACGTAGCTTCCAACTTGGTTTGGTTTTAAGGTTTCATTAGACCCTATTACTTCCAATACTCTCCTACACTTATTATAATGTCGGTATATATATAAAATGATTATTAACTTGACTTCAGTTGTCAATTATAATCTTTAACTTTGGGTGTGCACAAGTAGACACTTAAATTTGTATAAATTGAACAAGTAGACACATGTGTCCTATGTAGCATGCATGATACACATAGAACGCCACGATACAAAACTACTATATAGGACGAATGTGTCTATTTGTTCAATTTCATACAAGTTTAAGTGTCTAGTTGTGTACACCCAAAGTTAAAAGTCATAATTGTCAAGTGAAGCCAAGTTAATGGTCATGTTTATGTATTATTGCATTGTAATGTCTATGTGATATAGTACTTATTAATCTGCAGTGTTCTTTGACATGTAAAAAATTATATTTGTTCATTTTTATTTGTCCAGTTTGAATTTACATTAATAAATAATAATTGCTATGAGTATTTTATTATATTACTCACATTAACTGATGTTTAGTCTTATATTTTGATGAATAATTTGAATTGAAGTAGTTAAGAAAAAAATATGAAAAAATATGTTTTTCTTTTAATATGCGTGATAAATAAAACTAAAAAATATATTTTAATATAACATAGTGGACAATCTTTTTTACAGAATTGAATGCAAAATAAGATGATTATTTCAGTGGATATTGCACACGTGCCTGCAGGGTCTTGGATAGTTGCCTTTCTTGACTTTAATGTAGCGCCAGTAATTTGTCCGTAGAGACATTCATTATTGAAATAATAAAAAAGGGTTAAAAAATATTCTTAAACTACATGTGAAGAATAAAAATATTTTTAGTTAATAATTTAATTTTAAATTTCATTGTCATAAATAGTTGGGATCCAAAAATGTATCAACTCTTTTGGTCGTTATGTGTAAACTAATGGTGAAAGAAATTGGGTAAGAAATTTTTGGAATCGCGAATTGAAAATTCAAGGCTAGGCCAGTTTTAGACAAAATCTGAGTAAGGTGAGGTCTTGAGAAATCCAGAAAAGGATGGATAAAATGTCTAAGCTTGAGTTGTTTTTTTTCTATTAGTTAAGACATTAAGGAATTCGTAAGGTTTTTCAAAATCGAATTCGGGTGAGAAGAACTCTCGATATCAAACTTGACGTGACCGAATTATTTTAATTAGAACGTCAAGGTTTGAAGATGTGTTGCGAAATGAAGCCTTTTGAGAGGACTTTTTAGTTTTTGTCCCATTTAAGCCGTTATAACGGGTGTCATGTCGGGGGATTAATTTCCACAATGGCGACACCGCTATAGTGGGTTTGAGACTCTATAGGGGGGTTAGTCGCAATTTTTGTAGTAAATTTCCCAAAACTGCTTGTTATTTATGAAAACATGTTTTGGGAAGAGCACGGGCCATCTAGGGAGAATTTTCTCTATTTTCCATCGATTTCATCGGTAAAGGTAATTATTACTCCTCTAACTTAGTAATTTGATTCTTGAACCTTAGAATCTATGGTGGTTATCTTAGGGGAGGGTTTTTGTTTGATTTAATTAGGGGTGTACAAAACCGAACCAAACCGCAAACCCAGTCAAATCGAAAAAAAAACCCAACTAGTGGTTCGGTTTGACTTGGTTTGATAGTTAAAAAAAAAACCGACTATATTTGGATTGGTTTGGTTTTAACTAAAAAAACCAACCCGAGACCAAACTAACCCGACATTAAGAGAGTTGTTACTCTGAGGGGGTGGATTAAGAAGTTAGTTCCTAGATTTGGTTCTATTGACAACTAGTCTTATGTAGCTTCCAACTTGATTTGGTTCTAAATCACTTTCAATACACCCGTGCACTTTCAAGACTTTGGTTTGCCTATAGGCTACAGCCAACCAAATAAGAATATTTGAGTGGATATAATATAATTAACACATGCTGCTTGACATTGTAGTAAACCAAATAAGAATATTTGAGTGGATATAATATAATTAACACATGCTGCTTGACATTGTAGTAAAGGTATATACACTTACTTAATGAGTAAAAAGTACAACTTGTAAACCAAATAAGACTATTTGTGTGTTGTAGCTTTCATATGAAATTCCCATGCCAAGATTGCGATGACTTTAGAAACCATGTACTTTTCCATTCTTTTTTCATAGTTGCCTTTTTTGAATTTAGAGTTTGCATTTCTCTTAAAAATAGCTTATTTTAAGAAATATTTTTTTAAAAAAATATATCTTTTTAAGAAAATGCTTTTGAAAAAAATAATAATTTGTGTTTGACTAATTAATTTGAAAGTGCTTTTGATAAACAAATTGTAATTGACTAATCATTTTTAAAAAGTGCATTTGAGAGTCAAATTACGAAGAAAAAAGAATAGCTATTAATATTAAGATCATTCTATAGAGATAAATTATTTTAGATATCTATTATAGAATTATTAATTATTTTTTTGTTTTTATTAAATTAATTGTACATATTCATTTTTTTTAATGAAGATAAAGAACATAAAAATTTAATTAATATTTTTTATCAAATTAATTTTGCATATTCAAATTTTCAAACAATATTAAACATAGATAAATAAATAAAAAGCCTAAGTATTGATATAATATTAACATAATAATTTAAATATAATTAAAAATACCATGCTATTTTAGTAATATGCATACAAAATGTAATGGGTCATGAAAAGAATCCAGAGCGTCATCTACTTCTGGTCATGAACTATCAAAAAGGGTTGTAGTGTGATTGGTAAGTTCTTTTTCATCCTTAACCAAGAGGTCACGGGTTCGAGTCTCCTTGGGTGTGAAGTCGTCTTTGTTAGGGAGCGCCTTATCCCCCAATACGGGACTTCTCGGCACGAATCCAAATTTAATCGGGCTACAATATGAAAACCAAACACCGGATGGGAAACCAAAAAAAAAAGAAGGTCATGAACTAGCTTAGAGTCATTCTCAACTAGTCCAAACCTTTCTAGGGGAGGTGTTGTTCATCTTCATCTATTCTAATGAGTCGTGTATCGTTTCTAATTGGTCAGTAGCTCTCTTACTAAGTTATTCATGTATTAGTTATGTGAGTTTCTGGAATAACTCATGATAAAAAAATAGATTATAGTAGAAAACTTTCTAATTTTTTTGAAGAAAACGTTACAATTTTTTTCTTGCCAATTCAATCAAAATATCTATAAAAATAGTCACGGAAGGAAAATAATGAATTTTTAATAGTGTAACAACTTCAACACTTTCAATAATATTACCAGTAAAGTATACAAATTTATATATATATATAGGTGAACCTCTTTCAGATATGAGCACAGGACCCGTTAAGGACTGAGTTAGTTTTTCAACTCAACTTATGAATTGAGTTATTAAATTGACAGTGGAAGAGATGGTCTGGTCAACTTTATTGGTAGTCAAATTCACAAAATTAACAAGCGAGACGACTATATTATTTAAGAAAGTAACACAATTAGATCTTAACCAAATTAATATCCTTATATTATATAGACTATATTCAACAAGAGTCGTCATATATGCTTGGCGGGTGCTGGTGTACAAAATCGAACCGAAAATCGAATCAAACCGCAAATTGAGTCAAATCGGAAAAAAATTCGACTAGTGGTTTGGTTTGACTTGGTTTGGTATTGAAAAAAAAAAACCCGACTATATTTGGATTGGTTTGGTTTTAACTAAATATTTAGTAATGTAACTAATACTTATTAAACTTATTTTAGCATGATTTAGTACTTTTAAATTATGATCATTTTCATTATGACTTTGCAATATTTATTTATGATGATTTTATTATTATTTTTTATTGAATATTTTAGTGTCATCAGTACTCATCTCATATTTTGTGTTATTTTCTTAAGAAACACCTTAGATAATTGTATTTTGGTTGGACTAAAGAAATATTTAGAGCACAAGTTAATTATATGTTTGTATGCAAACTTTACCGAAAAATCCAAAATCTGAAAAAAAAAATCTGAGGTTTATTAGTTTGGTTTGATTTATAAATTTAAAAATTCAACACAATGGTTTGGTTTGGTATTTGAAAAACCGAACCAACCCGAGGTTGAAAAACCTGAAAAAATCCAAATTTTATTAGTTTGGTTTGGTTTATAAATTAAAAAATTTTACACAAATGATTTGATTTGATATTTGAAAAATCTGAATCAACTCAGTCATGTACATCCCTAGCGGGTGCATGGGAAGTGCATGGATAGACAATCTCAATAAATTTATTTAAGCCATAATCAATTTATAAAAAAACTGTAAGTTTAATTATTTAAGAATTAAATTATATCCTAATTTAATTAGGTTTCAATATGAATATCAAACATTGAATGGAAAATAATAATATAAAAAGTTATATATATGACCGAAGCGATTCTAAAAATTTGCATATGAAGTTGCAAAGTTTATATGAAGTTTGTTGAATTGCTAGTGTAAATAAATTTCAGATATTTTTATCTAAATTTTAACATACGTGACACCATTAACTAGCTATTTTAATTTGCTACCAATCTTCCACCAAAATTTGAAATTTATGGTGTATTGAAACTTCTATACATTTTCTTGTTGCTCTCGTACTTATGAAACCACTCTTGAAAGGTATGAGCACCAAACCTGAATCTTGCATAATCTAGGCCTATGTGACAATTTCCGTCCTATGTGGCGTTGTATGTGTGTTATGCAATGTAGGACGCGTGTCTTTGCTTGTTCAATTTTATATAAGTTTAAGTCTTTTCTTGTGCACATCCAAAGTTGGAGGGTATAACGAGAGATAAGTACCGCTTCATCCCTAATCAGAGGTCTCGAGTTCGAATCTTCTTGGATACAGAGTCACCTTTATTAGGGAGCGTTTTACCTCCAATGTAGGACTTTCCGATGCAAATCTAGATTTAATCAGACTTTAATATAGATACCAAACTTCAAATGAAAAAAAAGAAAAAAGAAAAAATTGGAGGACATAAATATATATAAAGCAAAATTGAAAATCACATTTATGTATTTGAAAAATCTCTATCAGATTTAAGTTTTTAGTTTACGTTATGTTGGATGGGGAGATGGTGGTTTTAGAGTAAATAGACATGAAAATATCCAAACCTAAGAAAATTTATGAGTGAATGATGTTGGGTAGTGAAATTGAATGGTGTTGGGTATCTGGAAAAACTGAGTCTTTCATAATCTAGGCACTTAAATTTATATAAAGTTGAATAAAATGGATACATATATTTTACATAATATTCTACAAGACAATTCACGTTCTATGTGGCTTCTTATGTGTATTATGCCACGTAGAACGCGTGTTTCTACTTGTTCAAGTTTATACAAGTTAAAGTGTCTACTTGTGCTCATCCAAAGTTGGAGCGAATAATTAGAGGTAAGTACTCCCTCATCCTTAACCATAGGTCTCGGATTCGAGTCCTCCTAGGTACGGAGTCGCCTTTGTTAGGGATCGTTTTACTCTCAATATGGGACTTTCCGGCATAAGTTAAGATTTAATCGGGCTCCAATACGAATATCGAACACCGAATGAAAAATCAAAAAAAAAAAAATCAAAAGGCATAAATGTATGAAATCAAGTTAAAGATCAACTACTCAATAAATATCTAACCCGTGATGGTTGACAATTAGAGTAAAGTTACGATCACGGTTCAGTTAATGAGTAAACATCAAAGTGAAAGCAATTATTGTGCTTTGTATTTTTCATTTGAAATTTTCAAGTCAAAACTCGTGCAAGGACTTGAGAAATCATTTAACATTTGCAAGCTTCCTTTATTGACTCCGCTCTTTGTTTTATCTACTTTTGTATTTTTAAGAGGAGCTGTCCATGTAGAGGATTATCCAAGGCAAGAATTTTGGCATAATATATAAAAGTGTTTTTTAACTTGACTTGGTAGATATTTAAATTCTCTAATTTTGAATGTTAACAAGTAGACATCTAAACTTGTATAAAATTGAACAAGTAGACACATGCGTCTTATATGTCATCCTATGTGACAATTCATATCCTACATGTCGTGTAATTAATAAGTCATATAGGACGTGTGTGTCTACTTATTTAATTTTATACAAATTTAAGTGTCTACTTATGATCACCCCAAGTTGAAAGATGTATCTATCAATTGAAGTCAAGTTAACTGACACATTTATATATTCTACCTTAAATATTCTTTAGGAATGGGTTCATAACTTTGTGTAAAAAGTTCAATTTTTCACTTAATGAGTAAACATTACAATGAAAATTCAAAGGAAAAGGACATATTTATGTGTGGTATTGCTTTTATTTGATATTTCCACATAAACACTCGTACAAGCACTTGAGAAAACAATACTATTTCATTATTTTACTTTCACATAGTTGTCTTCTTGACTAAGCTCTTTGTTTTATCTGATTTTGCTTTATACAAGAGATCCACTATGATACATCAAATTGTACATAGACTTTTGTGTGTTGTTGTTTTCTTTTGAAATTTCCATGGTATGTCATATAAACAATGCAAAATTCATGTAAACAACGTCCTAATTTTCTTTAGGAATGAGTCTATCTTTGTGAACAAAACTCCAAATTTAATGCCAAATGATTTGAACCGTTGAAAATTAGACTCGAACATATTTTATCGAATACATAATTCATCATTTACCTCTCTTGTCATATTATCATTATTGTGATATACGATATTATATTTATCTCTCTTATTTTAATGTTTGCGCAACTATCGTTTTAACCTGTTTATGCTAATGTTAAAATTAAAATATACTATATGACCAATTTACCGTTTTTAATAATATACTCTTCCAATTAATTAATAGAGATATATAGTTCAAAAATTCATGGTTTAATATTTTCATTATTATTTCTCTCATTTATTATTATCTAATGGAGTATTATAAAGATAACAAATGATAACTCGAATTGAGAAAAAAGCTTGAACATGTGACACCCCAACTTAAGATAAGAAGTCTTACATCGACAAAATACAAGAGAGATGTTGGATATATAATTAGTAAGCAAGTCTTATCAACTAGTGATCGTTTTTATAAGGTTGTGCGGGCCTAAGCCCATAGCGGACAATATCACTACTAGAGGGTTGGGCTGTTACAAATGGTATCTGAGCCACTCCTTTTTTTTCTCGTCAATTCAATCAAAATATCTATAAAAGTAGTCACGGAGGGAAAATAATGAATTTTTAATAGTGTAACAACTTCAACACTTTCAACAATATTACCAATAAAGTATACAAATTTATATATATATATATATATATATATATTACTATATATAATAAGTGGAATATCTACTACTTAGCACATGACAAGTGTTGGATGATATGTGCTTAGATAGTGTTGTACATTCTTCTTTTATGGTCGTACCTTTAAAATTTATATTATTGGACAATTTAACACCATTGACTACCTACCTCATTTGGGCACATCTATATATATATATTACTATATATAATAAGTGGGAATATCTACTACTTAGTACATGACAAGTGTTGGATGATATGTGCATAGATAGTGTTGTACATTCTTCTTTTATGGTTGTACCTTTAAAATTTATATTATTGGACAATTTAACACCATGAATTAACTACCTCGTTTGGGCCCATCTATATATATTACTATATATAATAAGTGGGACTATCTACTACTTAGCACATGACAAGTGTTGGATGATATGTGCTTAGATAGTGTTGTATATTCTTCTTTTATGGTTGTACCTTTAAAATTTATATTATTGGACAATTTAACACCATATATATATATATATATATATAAGCCACAATGCAAAGATTTTTATAGTATTTAGTTACATTGTAACTATCTTGTTAGCTTTCAACCAAAAGGAATACTTCTTTTAAATAATAAATATGTCATTGTATGAGCTATTTATTACTCATTCTATTTGAATTTGTTAATCTGATTTTGATCTAACACATAGTTTACGAAAGTAAATTAGATTTTGAAAAAAAACATTAAGTGATACTTGAAGTTGTCCCAGATTTTCAAAAAGACACCTTAACTTTGCATGCGTCCTATTACCCCACAAAATATTCAAAATCACAATAAATACACATTTTTTACACAATATTTCCACTTTGGACTAAAATATCCTTCGAATGTGCAATTTCTTAAAAACAAAAAGTCGGACCCATTATTGATGTATTGAAGGATGCTTTGATAATTTCTTATGATGAATTCATTTTGTTTGTTTCTTTTAAATTTATTTTACTATACTAAATAATTCTATAAAATATTATGAATCACGATAATTAATTACTTAAATATTTAAAAGATATAAAAATATATAAAAGATCTGATTGACTCTTCAAATTTTACCGGTGACACATAAATTGGGACAAATGAAATAATATATATTATTTGAAAATTTCTTAGAAAGTACTATAAATTACAGTAATTAACAGGTAGAAATATTTCAAAGACAAAAAAAATTGATTGAATCTCAAATTTTTTTTAGTACTACATAAATTGAGAAAGAAGAAATGACCTCTATTATTTGAAAATGGCGTAAAAGTATTACAAATCATACAATAAGAATTAACAATTTAAAATTTTAAAAGACTTTAATGCTTTATACTTATTCTATTTCCACTTTGGAAAAAAATATCCTCCCAATATGCATATTTTTTTTTAATAAAAAGTGGGACCCATTATTGATGTATTGAAGGATGCTTTGGTAATTTTCCTATGATGAATTCGTTTTGTTTGTTGTTTAATTTTTTTTAAATAATTGTATAAAATATTATAAATCACAATAATTATTTACTTATATATTCAAAAGATATAAAAATATGTAAAAGATCTGATTAACTCTTCAAATTTTATCGGTGACACATAAATTGGACAAATGAATAATATATATTATTTGAAAATTACTTGGAAAGTACAATAATTTACAGTAATTAGCAATAGAATATTTTAAAGACAAAAAAATTGATTGAATCTCGAAATTTTATTAGTACCACATAAATTGAGAAAGAAGAAATAACCTTTATTATTTGAAAATTGCGTAAAAGATATTACAAATCATACAACAATAATTGGCAATTTAGATAATGATAAGGGGTCAACTATCCATTGATTTCATAAAGTGCACAAGTATTGTAGGATATTCCAAAATAGTATAATAGACAATAATTATTAGACGGATGGAGTAGGATTAAGTCTTTCTTTCAGTACTTTTCTCACATTAATTAATTTCTCTCAGCATTCAATTAGTGAATCTTTAGTAGAATTAATTAGAATACTTTTTACTTAATACAATAAAAGTTTAAATAAGATTAACATAAAGAAAAATAAAAAAAAAATCCTAAAAATCTATCAATATATTAAACAGCATACAACATATATAACAAAAGTTCTAATAAGATTAACAAAAAGGAAAAAAAAAAACAAAATTCTTAAAAACCATCAACAAACTACATACAAAATAAAAAGAAAGTTATTCCAACAAAAGAATACATAAAGTTAAAATGAACTTTAAAATGAACTTTAAGAATTCTAGCATCTTAAGCATATTGAGGCAAACATTTTTCATTTCTCTCCAAAGAAAGAAAGACATTGAATATTTTAATTTAATGTAAAATTGTATTTTTTGGGGTTATGAATATAAAAGGTTTGAAAGCTATGAATATTATTAATACTAATTAAAAGTATAATTTATGAAGATGAAGAAGTGTGAGTTATGAAAATAACTTTTAAAAATAATATAATTGAGAAAAATTCAAAAAAGGAGAAAAAAGAAAAATGACAATGAAGGTCATAGAGAGCGCCACATCACCGTTTAAGGTAGCTCTACTGATAATTGTGAAGAAAGCATATTAATGGATTAAAAATCAAAAAGAGGTAATTAAACCCTAAAATATTATAAAGACATCTATAAAATTTGGTTGAAGCTCAAAATCTATTAGTGTCATATAAATTAGGATAGAGGAAATAACATATATTATTTGAAATAACATGAAACGTACTACAAATCACACAATAATTAGCAACTTCAAAATTTAACGGACATACAAAAAATTTAATCAACTCTCAAAAATGTCACATAGTTTGGGATAGAAAAAGTAACATATACGTAAAATGTACTATAACTCATAATAATTAAATAACTTCAAAATCTAAAAGACATATACAAAATTTGCTTGACTTTCGAAATTCTATCAATGACACATAAATTGGGACAAAGAGAATATTGAAAATTACATATAAAGTATTATTAACCACAATAATCAATAACTTAAAATTTAAAGAACATACAAAAAAATTGTTTGACCGTTCAAATTTTATTAATGTCACATAAATTAAAATAAAAAAAATAAAAATATATGTTAGGCCCGTGCTAGCACGGGCAACTGTAACTAGTATATATATATAGGTGAACCTCTTTCAGATATGAGCATAGGCCCGTCAAGGACTGAGTTAGTTTTTCAACTCAACTTATGAATTGAGTTATTAAATTGACAGTGGAAGTGATGGTCTGATCAACTTTATTGGTAGTCAAATTCACAAAATTAACAAGTGAGACGACTATATTATTTAAGAAAGTAACACAATTAGATCTTAACCAAACTAATATCATTATATTATATAGACTATATTCAACAAGAGTGGTCATATATGCTTGGCGGGTGATAGGGGTGTATAAAACCGAATCAAACTGCAAGTCAAATCAGAAAAAAAAATTTGACTAGTGGTTTAGATTGACTTGGTTTGGTATTAGAAAAAAAATCCGACTATATTTGGGTTAGTTTGGATTTAACTAAAAACAACCAACCCGAGACCAAACCAATTCGACATTATATATGTAATTTTAAAATTTTATTTTATACATAAAAATATTGAGCAACCTTCACATATAGCAAACACAAAATTCATATTTGTATGTTATAACAAAGTTTGCATAATTGCGCTCCATAGCAAACATAAATATGTATATTTCGCTATACATATACAAAAGAAAGCAGTTGTATAATCTGCTTTGGTATACATATACAAAAAGATCAATTGTATAAAGTGAGAGAGGCGAGTGAGCGAGCGAGATCTGGGAGAGTGGCGAGCGAGATCTGGGAGAATGGCGAGCGAGATCTGGGAGAATGGCGAGCGAGATCTTGGAGAGGGGAGAGAGGGGAACGAAAATATATGTATATATACAATTTTCTCTCGCTTTATACAAACACAAACGCATTTTATACAATTTGCGTTTTTTGTTTAAAGTGAGAGAGGTGAGTGAGAGAGCGAGATCTGGGAGAGTGGCGAGTGAGATCTGGGAGAGGAGAGAGAGGGAAACGAAAATATATATATATACAATTTTCTCTCGTTTTATACAAACACAAACGCACTTTATACACTAGCGTTTGTATAAAAAACGAGAGAGGCGAGGGAGAGAACGAAAGTGGCTAGCGAGATTCACCAGGAGAAAGGTGAAATAGCAACAGTTTTCTATGAGGTACAATTAAATCAAACTATATTTATAACATTTAATTTGAATTAATAGTTTGCTATTATATACAATTTTCCCAAAAATATTTACTTCGATATAATTTTAAAATATTTCTTATACTATTTCATAGTTTTTATCTTTTAATATATTATTTCAAGTTTAAAACTTAGAATTCGGAATGATCCAATAAAGATTATAGTTAATAGATGTTGATAATTATAATAAAACTTAAATCAAAATCAAATTAATACTAATGTAAAAAGAAAATCAATTCAACATTAGTTTAGACAATTAAAATACATTGGTTTAGACAATTAAATACATAATCTAATTTTTTTAATTTTCCTTAAATATTTAGTAATGTAACTAATACTTATTAAACCTATTTTAGCATGATTTTTAGTACTTTTAAATTATGATCATTTTCATTATGACTTTGCAATATTTATTTTATATGATGATTTCATTATTATTTTGTATTGAATATTTTAGTGTCATCAGTACTCATCTCATATTTTGTGTTATTTTCTTAAGAAACACCTTAGATAATTGTATTTTGGTTGGACTAAAGAAATATTTAGAGCACAAGTTAATTATATGTTTGTATGCAAACTTTACCGAAAAAATTCAAAAATCT
Source organism: Solanum stenotomum (assembly GCF_019186545.1). NCBI lineage: Eukaryota > Viridiplantae > Streptophyta > Magnoliopsida > Solanales > Solanaceae > Solanum > Solanum stenotomum. The sequence goes on from NC_064285.1 coordinate 8,078,182, forward strand.
GGAAAAAAAAATCCGAGGTTTATTAGTTTGGTTTGCTTTATAAATTTAAATATTCGACACAATGGTTTGGTTTGGTATTTGAAAAACCCAAAAAAATTCGAATTTTATTAGTTTGTTTTGGTTTGTAAATTAAATATTTTTACACAAATTATTTAGTTTGATATTTGAAAAATCTGAACCAACCCGGTCATGTACACCCCTAGCGGGTGCATGGATAGACAATCTCAATAAGTTTATTTAAGTCATAATCAATTTATAAAAAAACTGTAAGTTTAATTATTTAAGAATTAAATTATATCCTAATTTAATCAGGTTTTAATGATCGCTTCGGGTCACTGTGGTGTGGCTGAATGTAGAGCAGTCCGCCTTTACTGCCTTTGATCAGTAAATTATTTAGAACTTCGGAAGATGGTCAAGGTAGCTTGATAATATCAAACATTGAATGAAAAATAATAATAAAAAAAGTTATATATATGACCGATTTTATAGAATGCCAAATTTATCGAATACATAATTCATCATAATTTTATAGAATGCCAAATGATTTGAACCGTTGAAAATTAGACTCGAACATATTTTATCGAATACATAATTCATCATTTACCTCTTTTGTCATATTATCATTATTGCGATATACGATATTATATTTATCTCCCTTATTTTAATATTTGCGCAACTATCGTTTTAATTACCTGTTTATGCTAATGTTAAAATTAAAATATACTATACGACCAATTTACCCTTTTTAATAATATACTCTTCCAATTAATTAATAGAGATATATAGTTCAAAAATTCATTGTTTAATATTTTCATTATTATTTCTATCACATTTATTATTATCTAATGGAGTATAAAAATAACAAATGATAACTCGAATTGAGAAAAAAGCTTGAACATGTGACACCCCAAATTAAGATAAGAAGTCTTACATCGATAAAATATAAGAGAGATGTTTGGATATATAATTAGTAAGCAAGTCTTATCAACTAGTGATCGTTTTTATAAGGTTGTGCGGGATTAAGCCCATAGCGGACAATATCACTACTAGAGGGTTGGGTTGTTACGAATGGTATCTGAGCCACTCCTGAACACCCTAGGTAGCTATAGCTACGCCCATGGGCCAAAGTTCAACTAAGTTAAGATAAATCTTGATAAGGCGAAGCAAACATCAGTAGTACTAAGCCTAGGCAAATATCATGTAGATGGGAAAACTTCAGCGAAAATGCTGAGTCCATAGAGAGGGTGTATGTGTCACCCCAACTTAAAATAAGAAGTCTCACGTCGGCAAAACACAGGAGAGATGTTGGGTATATAAGTAAGCAAGTCTTACTAACTAGTGACGCGTTTTAAGGCCTTACCAACTAATGACATGTTTTCAGCCTTACCTGATTGAGTTATCATCATTCTTCGTTGTTGTTAGGGTTTATATTTCAGTGCTTATTCTTGTAAGATCTATTCCTAAGTTATAAAGGAATTAGATCTGTTTCAATACTTGTTGACAATTCTGAAGCTTAGCTAGAGTTAATTGGTTTAGTGAGCAATAAAGTTATTGCTTAGTTTGTTGGGTAAGAGAGTTATTACTCTGAGGGGATGGATTAAGAGGTTAATTCCTAGATTTGGTTCTATTGACAACTAGTCCTATCTAGCTTCCAACTTGATTTGGTTCTAAATCACTTTCAATACACCCGTGCACTTTCAAGACTTTGGTTTGCCTATAGGCTACAGCCAACCAAATAAGACTATTTGAGTGGATATAATACAATTAACACATGCTGCTTGACATTGTAGTAAAGGTATATGCACTTGCTTAATGAGTAAAAAGTACAACTTGTAAACCAAATAAGACTATTTGTGTGTTGTAGCTTTCATATGAAATTCCCATGCCAAGATTGCGATGACTTTAGAAACCATGTACTTTTCCATTCTTTTTTCATAGTTGCCTTTTTTGAATTTAGAGCTTGCATTTCTGTTAAAAATAGCTTATTTTAAGAAATATTTTCTTTAAAAAAATAATATTTTTAAGAAAATGCTTTTGAAAAAATAATAATTTGTGTTTGACTAATTAATTTGAAAGTGCTTTTGATAAACAAATTGTATTTGACTAATCATTTTTAAAAAATGCATTTGAGAGTCAAATTACGAAGAAAAAAGAATAACTATTAATATTAAAATCATTTTATAGAGATAAATTATTTTAGATATCTATTATAGAATTATTAATTATTTTTTTGTTTTTATTAAACTAATTGTACATATTCATTTTTTTTTAATGAAGGTAAAGAACATAAAAATTTAATTAATATTTTTTATCAAATTAATTTTGCATATTCAAATTTTCAATCAATATTAAACATTGATAAATAAATAAAAGTTTAAGTATTGATATAATATATTAACATAATAATTTAAAAATCATTCAAAAAATGAAATCACTACATATAAAAATTCACCACAAAAATAAATACATGTAAGAGATATATTAGTAAATATGTAAATATGGCAAGGATAGTTTGGTTTTGAAAAAATAATTTTCTTTTTTTTTTAAGTTTCTTCCCAACAACAGAAAACTCCATCTACTTGCAATTAAAACCAATTTTTACTTAGTCAAACAACTTAATTCTTCAAACAAGTGAATTTGTCCATCTCAACTTTAAAATTTAGAGCAAATATATCTCTCATTAAAAAGTGGTGCATATTTGTCTAACAAATGAGGCATATTTTATCTTTTTTGTTTAATAAACTGAATTAAAGAAAATAATTCAAAAACAGTTTTTTTTTTAATTTAAAAAAATGTCACAAGGTATTATCTCACGTATTTTTTACCCTTCCAGTCACTACAACAAAACCAATTTTTAGCGTCAATCGATATAGACATTAATAAAGAGTGCTAAATTATTTACCAGTATTAGTTAAGTGTCATTAGAACCAATATCGCTAAAGGCTTTAGGGACATATATAAAGAGTGCTAATTGCCGTTAAAAATATATATTTAACGACAATTAAGCTATTATTGTTAATTAATTGCCGCTAATGATATATTTGATGTAGTGAGGTTTGACCCAAATAAAAAGATTCAGTCTCTCAGTTATAAATGGATTTGAGTCGGGCCTGAATAAAGGAGAAATTGATTTATAAAAAAAAATAAAATTGGATCAGACTTAGTGGGGTGAAGAAAAATGAGTGAAGTAATTTATAAAGTCATATGACAATTTGAAATTAAAAAATCAGTTTTACAATTCATTTTTTGAATTTAGTCTATTAACGAAAAGAGTAAATATGCATCATTTGTTAGACAATGAAAGTATATATGCATCATTTTGTAATAAAAATACGTTCACCCTAAATCGCAAAGTTAAAAGGTATATTTTCTCTGTTGTCCTTGAAATAATCAGTAAGGCAATATGAATTTAAATTATATATAAAAACACTTATAATTAAATAACAGGTGACATCATTTACAACTTTAAACATTGCTTTTAAAAATTTCAAATTCCTGCTCAACTATGAAAAAAAGTTTTGAAAAAAACTATTAATTGTATATATAAGTTAATGATGTTCTATAATAAAATAAATAAGCAAAATAAGAATATTTATTTTATTGATAATAATCGAAATTCTTATATCAAGTAAAATAACAGAAAGACATTACCTCATCAACATATAATTCAATGTGGGTAATACAAAATATTATAAAAGTAGAAATATATTTTAGAATAAATAAATTTCTAAAAAATTATTTATTTATATTGTAAATGAATTTTAAAAATATTTGTGTAATGTCAATTAAAATTTATTTATCTACGTAGACAATAATAAGAGAGAGTACACTAACTCATGCGCACACTATATAAATAAATACTTAATGTTTATAATGTTAAAATAACAATAATAAAAATTAGCGTTAGATTTTGTAATAAAATTCATAAAAGAATTTTTATAATTAATATATTAATAAACTTAAATAAAAATATATAGTAAAATATAATATTAATTAAACTATAGATAAAATTTTAAGAATAATTGAAAATATTAAGGGTGAAATAGATATTATGTTTGAAATTTCTAGGTCAAAACTTGTGCAAGGACTTTATCTTTTTTGCTTTTCAAGAGGATTTTTTTTTTAAAAAATTTTACCCTCCCTAGGAGCTCCCACCCCTTTTGCTCCCTTGATGACTTGAACTCGCAACCTTCGAATTGAAAGTGAGAAATGTTTACCATCCGAGCAACTCCCTCTCGTCTTGCTTTTCAAGAGGAGCTGTCCATGTAGAGGATAATAAATGAGATCCACTATGATTCTATGAGTGACTAAAAGAGAGTAACATCAAAAATTGGAATTAGACTTTTCTGTGTTGTAGTTTTCTTTTGAAATTTCAAAGTTAAGACTTATAAACCAGACATAATATATAAATATGTCATTTTATTTGACTTTAATTGACATTTATGCCTTTAAATTTTAGGTGTGCATAAGTATCACTTAAATCTATATAAAATGGAACAAATAGATACATACATACATTGCGTGACATAAAACACATGTCACATCACGTAGGATACACAAAATTTTCATGTAGAATATCACATAGGACAAATGTGTCTATTTGTTCAATTTATACAAATTTAAGTGTTTATTTGTCCACACCAAAATTATAGAATATAAATATAAGTTGAGATCAAGTTAAATGGTATATTTATGATAAATATAAAGAATATTCTATTTTTCTTTAGGAATGGGTCCATAAAATTATGTAGAAAAGTTCAAATTTAATGAAGGAAAGTTTGAATCATTGAAAGTTAGACCAAGGATTTTAATTCACCATACATTTTAGGAGTTGTGATCATTGGAAATTAGATCTTGTGCAAGTTCATTTGAAATTTCAGTCTATCACGTTGCTATGGTTAAAATTTTTACTACGATTTTGTCAAAAGTTCTCCTCTCATTAAAAATATGTTTTTTTTTTCTTTTCAACTAGTGCAACACAAAGACTTTTATTTGCATACTCAACCGAAGCTATATGGAGATAATTTGTTTCCGTCGTGCCTCGTGGCTCAACAACACCCCTACTATTAAAATGATTCATCAGTAGAGATATTTTCATAAATGTCTTCTTCTTTTTTTCCAATGATACTATAATTGCTATTCCCTTCTCCACTTTAATTTGATTGTCTCTTTCTTAGTACCTATAATTCTCGGTATAGGCTCATGTGTAGTCAATGAAAATTGTGTTTCAATATATAAAGGAAAAACAATCTAATATATTCTTCAATTTTATAATTTAAAATTGATATACCTCTCGTTATAAAAATGATACACATATACACTTACTGTTATAAAAGTGGATCACATTACCTCTATAGTTATAAAAATAGCTCACATATACCTCTACTATTACAAAAATAGCTCACATATATTCTACAATTAAAAATTCTGGCTCACTACACTCTTGCCTATTCAAAGTGCCTCACTATATACACTCAGCGTCAAGGTGTCCAATTATTGTCGAAAAAAATAATGTATATACAAGTAAAATGATACACGAAGTGACTAAATAATATATTTATCTAAACTCATTAAATAAAAAAGATCTTTAGCAATAATTAATTAACGGTAATAACTTAATTGCTGCTAAAAATATATACTTTTTAGAGACAATTACTAGTGATAATTTCATTTTGGCACTCTTTGTACGTAATAACCATTGAAGCCTATAGCGGCATTGAATCGAATAACAATTAACTAAAATTGATAAAAACATTTAACATTTTTGTTAATGTGTATATTTATTGTCACGAAAAGTTATTTTTGTTATCGTGACTTCGTCCACAAAATAATACAGTATGAAAGATACATCATAATTCAAGGATGATCCATTGAAGGTGATAAATACTAGATTCTCGATTCTATAGATGTAACCGGACAAATTATATTATTTAGTTGCAGATTCATTTGAATTCAAAATTTTGACGTAAAACATAAATTTATATGATTAAATTCATTAAAATTACAATAAATAGTAGGTGTGAATCTATAATTTGAACTTGATGCCTTGTTCAAATTCTACAAGGATGAGAAGATGGGAACACCTACTACGGTTGATCCACCATCGACAATGAAAACATTTCCCGTTACATATTTGGAAGAATCATGGATTAGGTATCGAACCAGTGATGTTAAACCCAGATCTGTCGTTCCAATAAATCTCAGAGGAACAGTCTTCAAAAGGAACTTATAGAACCCTTTGAGTTTAAAAAGCCCCTCTGTTATCTCAGACTTGAAAAATCCTGGAGATATTGAGTTTACCCTGATCTTATCTACTCCCAACTCAATAGCCATTATCTGCAATTCATCATTAGATTATAGGGAGATTTATAGAATTTCCATTAGTTTAGAAGTTAATTACATAGATACACTCCAGTTTGTAATATTACGGATCTAATCAAATTTTGGTGCATCCAAATATATATATCTTGAGATACATGTGGTCAAAATTTAGATACATTGTATTCAAATTGATTTGCATGTATCGGGGATACATTACAAAATTTCACTCGCCACTCTCCTATGTATCTGGTATTCCAAATACATGCAAATCACACCAAATATATGTTTGGTGTGATTCGCATGTATCTGGGATACATGACACATGACGATCTCACTCGCTTCTCTCTCCATCTATTTTTTAGTGTATCTGGTAGCAAACATACATGAATTTAAGTATATCTTTCCCAATATATGATAGAAAGCTCTTAATTAGTGATAATATACATAATTATTTGAAAGCATAGGTAGAATTAATATATAGTATATAGAGTAAGGATGTATATGTTTAATAAGATAGTTTCACCTAAATTATATGAATAAAAAATATTTTTATTCCATTTGCGAAGTATAATTTTAAGTAGAGGCTCCCTACCTTAGTGACCATGTCAAGAGCCATCTTTGAAGAAGAGTAAGCAAGACTCCCTTTGTATACTGCCCGATTCAGAGCTGCAGCTGAAGAGATATTAATAACAGATCCTCCGTCCTGTTTAGCATCGCGCATTCGTCTACAAACACATTTTGACACCAACCATGCCCCTTTTAGATTTGTGTTTAAAGTATGCTCCCACTCTTCCTCCGTTAATTCCAATGAAGAGCTCACACTACCTATAAATTAATTCGTTTTTTTCTCATTTTACGTGACATAGTTACTAGTAATTTATAAAAAAAAAAATACTGATCAAGTACCTCTAATGCCAGCGTTGTTAATCAAGACATCGATATGCCCAAAGGCATCCCAAGCTATTTGTACAGCTGACTCAATTGTAGCACCATCAGCAGCAACGTCAAGTTCGAGGGCAAATGCACGTCCGTGGCCTTTTGAATTAATCTCATCGCATAGAGATTTCAGTCTGTCAACACGACGAGCAGCAGCAATGATGCTACAACCGGCTTTGGCCAAGTCGAGACAGAACTCTAGCCCGATTCCTGATGACGCACCGGTCACCATCACTATTTTTCCACTAAAGTCGTGCCACGGCTCCATTAGGAGTATTAAATTAATTTGTAAGTAGTACTGAATTGATGCAGAAACTTTAAAGTATTTGTAGAGACTAGAGAATAATGGCTAACCAGTAACCACTACTAGACAGATCTAAAATTCTTGTCCTGTTTTTGGTAGTCGACAAGTCAAGTCAGTCAGCCAGCCTAGCTAGTAAATATTTCTATAATAATAGTAGAGAAATATCAATAATTCATCCGAGTATAAAATACATTATTAGAAAATAATATTTATGTAGTAATGTAAAAAATCAAGTTTTATTATTGGTCTGTTCAATCTATGTTGTTTAGCAGGAATGGATCCCCCTTGATCAAGGAGTGTCAAGTGATACTCCTTCATCAGAAAATTACATTGTATATAGAGATCAAATTTTGATTTAATAAATATATATATACCAGTATTGAGACCTGTTATTAACAAAAGTTAAAAGTTTAGTCTAGTACTCCCTCCGTCCCTATTTAGTTGTCCATATTTCCTTTTTTAGTTGTCCCTATTTAGTTGTCCATTTTGACAAATCAAGAAAGGACAACAAATTTTTTCCTATTATACCCTTATTTACACTTCTTGAAAATTGTAAAAGTGTATGTTGTTTCCCTTCAATTTATTTCACTTGAATTCAAAAAAGTGGTTGTAATTTTGAAGTGAAAAGTTGTCATAAGGGTAAAATTGTAACTTCACTGTGCTAATCATTGTTGCCTTAATCTGTGTGTCATTTCTAAAGTGGACAACTAAAAAGGGACGGAGGGAGTAATATTGTAAAAATTTCTTGAGATTGCATGTTCTATTATAACCATTAACACCCCTGCTGGCCTCATAATTATTTTTCTATTATAACTGTTGACATTTTTTATTATGAAAGTCCTGGCATTATGGGGGTAGTTTAATTATTAGGTGTCCTGTCGCGCTCTAGATCTCAAATTTGGGTCATGACAAAAGTTCATTAGATTAGATACTTTTTTTTCGAATTTGATTGGATTTGATTTTAGATTGACAAATTGTATATATCATTTTTACAAGGATAAAGAGATAGATATACCCTTTAGATTGTTGAAAAAGTGGTGTATATATCTTTATGGCTTAAGTCACTTGCGATCCCTTAAAGTTGTTTGCATAATTCACTTAGACACCTTAACTAGGGCTAGTATCTATTGAACACCTCTACCCTCTCGAATTTGAACCATTTAGACACTTTTGCAGATGTGACACAAAAAGTGTAATTCACATCTTGGTAAGCGCGTGAAATCAATATTTTAACATTTTTCCTTTTCCTTTTCAATATTTTCTTTTTATTTCTCATTACTTTTTTTAAAAAAATAACAATCTTTTTCTTCTTCCTCTCTTTTAAAACCACACACCTACTGCAACTAGGGGTGTACATGGCCGGGTTGGTTCGGGTTTTTCAAATATCAAACCAAACCATTTGTGTCGGATTTTTAAATTTATGAACCAAACCAAACCAATAAAACTCGGGTTTTTCAACCTCGGATTTTTTCGAGTTTTTTCGGGTTTTTCAGTTTTTCGGGTTNTTCTAAATGGAGGTTAACAATGGTGGACAAGGTAGTTCTGTTAGGGAAATAGAAGAAATGAAGAGGTTTGAGGTGGGTGGGGTGCGGGGGTGGGGTTAGGGGGTGTATAATTTTTATTTTTTTTAGTTTAAAGTATTTTCTTTTAGGATTTTATTATAATCAAAATTTATTTTTATAATTATTTTAAATTAAAATGCCATGTGTCTTCATTTGATTTGTCATTTTTGCCACCTCATATGCATGTGTATTACACACACTGTCTCATTAAACTAAGTGTCAGAAAAATGTTCAATAAATATTTATTTTTTAAGATTGGAGTGCCTAATAGGAAACAATGTCTGTTAAAGTGTCTGAGTGAATTATACATGTAGCTTTAAAGGGCAACAGATGACTTAAGTCTATCTTTATTGTCTAATAAATGGTGCATACAAAAATTATCATATAGTCAATGCATTCATATTGTAAGCCTCCAATTCTTATTAGTGAAATATATTTGACTCGTTATAAATATATTTTAATGAATGATGTTACATTTACTTAATAAAAATCTTATCACTTTATTTGTTTGTTTAATGTAAGTACTAAGTAGAAAACTATGTAAAGGGTATATATTTATTTATAATTAAAAATCGAACAAATCAATTAATGTCTATTATGTCTGATTTAGTTTGATTTTTAATAATTTAAAAATCTACTAAAATTGAAATGCTTTTAATAATTTTAAAACTGACTAAATTTGTTTGATCTTAATAATTTACGATTAATTAAATTTTAATTTCAACTAAAAACTGACCCAGATCAAATCGCAAACACTCCAACATTGGGCTAAGTATTAAGAAACATTTTCTATTGCTTCGAGAATTCAACATACAATAAAGGAAAAAAACCAACATTATTACAGTATTTCTCCATTTCTTGTTGAACTTGATGAGCTAAGTTCTTGCTAGAGCGATGAGAAAATAGGAACACCCGGTAAGGTAGCACCAGCATCGACGATGAAAACATTGCCTGTTATATATTCGGAAGAATCATGCATTAAGTATCGAATAAGTGATGTTAAAGCCGGATCAGTAGTTCCAAGATATTTCAGAGGAAGAGTTCTCAAAAGGAACTTATGGAACCATTTATTTTTAACAAGGTCCTCTGTTATCTCTGATTTGACAACTCCTGGTGATATCGAGTTCACTCTGATATTCTCTCCACCCAATTCAATCGCCATAATCTGTCATTTAAAATGTAATCAATCAATTAATTTATCATAAATAACAATTCATTTGTTCAATTGAATGAACCTACCTTAGTGACCATGTCTAGAGCCATCTTTGAAGTACCATAAGCAATAGTACCCGGTACTGCTATACGATTTAAACCCGCCATTGAAGTGATATTAATAACAGATCCTCCGCCCTGTTTAGCATCGATCATATGCTTACAAACATATTTCGAAACCATCCATGCCCCTCTTAGATTTGTGTTATATGTATTGTTCCATTCCTCCTCTGTCATTTCCACTGAAGAGCTCACACTCCCTATACAACAATAACATTAAATTATTTCATACGTGACACAATTACTATTATTAATAGTACAGAACATACAATTTTTGAATATTCAAGTACCTCTAACACCAGCGTTGTTAATCAAGACATCAATACGTCCAAATGCATCCCAAGCTATTTGAACAGCAGACTCAATGGTAGTACTATCAGCAGAGACATCAAGCTCAACAGCGATTGCACGTTGAGGTCCGTTTGAATTACTATTAATTTGGTCACAGAGAGATTTCAGTCTGTCAACACGACGAGCAGCAGCAATGATTTTGCAACCGGCTTTGGCTAAGTTGATACAGAACTCTAGCCCGATTCCTGATGACGCACCCGTCACCATTACTACTTTTCCACTAAGGTCTTGCCATGGCTCCATTTTTAGAATTAAGTCTAGTTATGTGAAATTGAGTTAGAAATGTAATACTATATCGTTTGATGTAGAGAGTTATATATATAAAGTCAACAAAATGTAAAACTTCTAAACTTACACGCGTTTTTCCTTTTTTCTTCCTAATAAATAAACTACAGTCTCAATTACCCCTCTAACTTGTCTATTATTTATCCACATTTAAAATATCTATTCCAAATTATTTATTAAACTACAAAATTAATTTAATTTTTTCATTTTTCCCTTACTAAACAAATTAAAACTGAATATTATGGCCGCCTTTGTTGAAATATCCACACAACAACTTGGCCTCCTTTCGTTGAAATTCCACGATGTGTGGACCCTCTGTCACTTGAAACAACTCCATCAGTTGGTTGCTATAACTTGGACAAACTTTAGGCAAGTGCGGAGCTACACTTAGCCATCAGTTAGTTGTTAAACATTATACTTATCTTAATTTATATGACTTATTTTTTTTTTATTTGTTTAAAAAAAATGACATATTTTTATATTAAATAATAATTTAATTATAAAATATCTATTTTATTTTCAATGAAATGATTTACAACCATATAAATTTCTATCATTCATTTTGGATCACAAATTTTAAAGTCTTACTTTCTTTCTTAAATTTCGTGTCGAGTCAAACTACCTCACATAAAATAGGACGGAAGAAGTAATATTTTTGGATATAACTAATTGTTGAAGACATGACTTGATATGGTAAAGAAAGGTTAAGACGGTTTAAATTTGCCTTAGATGCTTAGGTTTGAGCCCAGACTAAGACATTTTATTTTTAAAAAAATTAGTTCTGTTTTTTTAATTTAAAAAAGAGAACATAAGTGACGTTTAGTTCCATTTTTTGTCAAATCTGACCAGCAAGATTTATTTATTTTACTTGTATGAACATTCTTATTATCTAAACCATGGTTAGAAATATATTTTAATTAATTAAATCTTAATCATTAAATCTAACTTATGCCATATGTCATTAATCAAAATTAGAACTTGGGGAAAATGGAAACAAAGGAAATTGAGAGGAGCCGGATCCTCAATTATCCCTCCAACTTGTCTATTATTTATGTCCACATTTTAAAAAGATTCATTTCAAATTATTAAATTACAAAATTAATTTTATTTTTTAATTATTTCCCCTTAAAGCGCACACATATAGATTAAACTAAAAATTTGATAAAAGATAAAAATATTCTTTTTATTTATAAATTTTTAAGAGGAGTAAAAAACCAAGTAGATAAATAACGCGAGACGGAGGGGTAACTTTTACCCCCACTTGTTAGATGTGACAAGAGATTGACTACACCCTCTTTTAGGCAAACACAATTGGAACAATTTCTTTTTAATAATTTTTTTTAAAAAAAAAATTCATGATAGTATTAAATTATAAGATTAAAAAAATATTTTTATATATATTAGACAAATTTTTAATTTAAAAGTTATTTTTATTATTTAAATTTGGTGTCAAAGTTAAAACGGAATATGATGGCCGCCTTTGTTGAAATATCCCGTGATGTGGACCAAGAACATGGCCGCCTTTGTTGAAATATCCCGTGATGTGGACCAAGAACATGGCCTCCTTTCGTTGAAATGCCACGATATGTGGAACCATATGTTCTCAAACAAACTAGCAAAAGCAAGGGTCACTTGAAACAATTCCATCAGTTAGTTGCTATAACTTGGGCAAACTTTAGGTGGGGCGGAGATACATTTAGCTAAGGGTGATAAGATGAATAATCTTCATCGAAATTTTTTTATGATTATATACGTAACATGTTGAATATTGATTTTTTGGATATAATTAATTATTGAACACACTTGACATGGTAAACAAAGATAGCCTAGTGGTTAAGACCGTTCAAATTTACCTAAGAGGCTTGGGGTTTGAGACCAGATTAAGGCATTTTATTTAATGTTTTTAGTTCTATTTTTTCAAGTTAAAAAAAAGAGAACATAAATGACATTTAGTTTCATTTTTTTTTATCAAATCTGACCAACAAAGTTTATTTTTTTATTTGTTCTGAAGTATGAACACTCTTAATGAAAATCCTGACTCTGCCATTACTTTAAGCAAATTTAAGAGTGAGAAAATTTGAAATGATACAGCTCACATTCATCTTGTGTTATGTAAGTGTACAAAATAATAAGTAAATCCATGTTTATAAAACTTAATTAAGAAGTTGATAGGCTAAATCAATTCAAAAATATTACTAATATAGTTTGATACCATCAATTTTGGACTAATTAAGCTTATACAATTTTTTTTGAAAAAGCTTCACATCATTACAAGTATTTTTCACTTAACGGGTAGTTTTGTTTCAACTACCAATGACAATCTTTAGCTTGCATAGCAAACTGAAACATTTGTGTATCGAAAAAAAAACAATTTGAGCACGTGGCAGAACAAAAGGAGGACAAATTCTCGAGTTTATTAATTTGATAGAATGACCGGCTCCGAGGATGCGTTTGAGAAGAATATTAGCTTACACATCTAATGATACTCCATATGGAATATAATCATTGGACATAATATTTTAGAACGCGAGTGAGCTATTTTATTGTTCAATATTGTATACCTTTATTGTCACTCTCCGAGCCCACACCCCGGATATGGCTGGCACTCGAGAACCATTGCTGGCCCCAAGCGAACCCTTGGTCTGGCTTACTTAACTCAGCGGAAGACTCCATGCATATTTAGAATGATCAAAAGCACTATACTCACTTGAATAATAAAATACTGAGAATGCTTAAAACTCAAACATTCAACTTAGCCAAAATGACAACTCAAGTCTTAACATATGAAATGACAATGAAAGACTAAAGAACTAACATCTGACTGTCTATGAAGCTTCTAAAATAACTGAGATGGATGTCGGGACAAACCCCACGACATCCTAATGAACTAACAAAGTAACTGAAAGCAATAAAAGGAGTCCTCCGGAATGCAATGAGGCTCACCAACTGACTCTGGAGTGCTCACTGGATCAACGATGCGTTGGATGTCGATCCTAGTTACTGTGTTTGCATCATAATAAGATGCAGGCCAACTGACATCAGTACATTGAATGTACAAGTATACAAGTTGAAATGCTAAACACAACATAGGCTTGAAAAGAATGTGAAGAACTTACCTTGCTCAGCTCAACTCAACATAACTAAACTCATTTCAATATAAAGCAGTTTAAAACAAGTGCAATATAAAGAAAAGTTATTTAAAACATGATGTTGACTGTGTGTGTATGCAAAGACACATATAACTCTAAAATGTATGTAAAAATACAATAAACTATGTATATACGAATATAATTACTTTTGTGAGAGTTTCTCTAACCGACAACTATCATGTAAAAGCTATTGTAATGATACAACGTTTTGCCTCACGCTGCCACGGCCGTCCTATACCTTGTCGGGGGTATAGAACCTGAACTACTAAGTGGATCCACTAGTCTATGCTAAAAATCACTAAATGAATCATCTAAAAAGTATGACCCTTTTCTACCCATGATAACTACATGGTTTATGGGGGATGTGAGTTGTCTGAACTTTCCCTCATATCGGTGCTCAATACTACTCCTAAAAAATGATATTAGCTCTTATGTTTAAAACATACTTCTTTGTGTTATTTGAGATTAGTGCTCAAAAACTTAGCTCAAAGGCTATTTGGGAAATCAAAGTTTCCTCTCTTGCTTCAATAAGAAAGCGATTACTCTTTTCTGAAAACTAGCCCGAATGCTCTTTGGAAATCGAGGTTTCCTTTCTTGTTTAAATGGGAAAACATTTTAAACCCTTTGGGAATGCATAATCCCCATATACTTCTGAAGAAATGAACTTCAAACTTTACTCTTTAACCTTTACTCAACTTGAACTTTAAATCTTAAAACAAAGTTAAAACATTTGGTAAAGACTTTTTGAAAACTTTAAAGAACTTCTCTTGACTTGCTTCTTAACTTCTAACTTGACTCTTAACTTTCCTTGAATTGAATTATGGATTCAAGGATTGTGATTTGTGATAAGAAAGATCTCATGATGTTTAGGAATAATTTTAGATAGCTAAACATGAGAAAAGATCAAGAAATCATTGTTTGAGGGTGGTTCGCGACGCAGAGAAGTATTTAAATTTTTGGTTCGAAAATGACTTTTGAGGCAAAACGGTTCGTGACCACTCCGCTCCACGAAATGATTTTTCCTAAATTTGGGGAGCAGGTCCGCGACGCAGAGGCACTGCCCAGATTTGCTTGATGAAAATTCCTTCTTCGTTTTCCAGCTCTAAACCCTCTAAACTCCATTAGTTTTCCCCCCAAACACTTAGAATCATTTATACCCTCAAATAACATTAGATGCTACTCGAAAACACAACTATAATTCTTCAACTCCTGAAAGCTTTTCTCACAAACTTCAGACCATTGAAACTTAATTATCTTCTGAGTCAATTTGGTCAAAGGAGACGAAATGAACGAGAACTCCTCTACAAACCTTCTATAATAGCCAGCCAAACCTAAGAAACTCGTAATATTAGTTGGGGATGTGGGTCTAAGCCAATTTTGTACTGCCTCTATCTTTTGAGTATCAACTTTAATTCCCTCTCCAGACACAATGTGGCCTAAGAATGCCATAGACTCAAGCCAAAGCTCACACTTAGAGAACTTGACATACAATTCTCTATCTTTCAAAGTCTAGAGAACTATTCTGAGATGACTAGCATGATCTTCTTCATTCCTTGAATAGATTAGTATGTCATCAATGAAGACGATAACAAACATATCTAAATACGATTTGAAAACTCTATTCATAAGGTCCATGAACGTTGCAAGTGCATTATTTAAACCGAATGACATGACTAGAAACTCATAATGACCATAACGGGTCCTAAATGCTGTCTTGGGAATATCACATTCCCTTACTTTCAATTGATGGTAGCAAAATTTGAGGTCTATTTTCGAAAAACAAGAAGCACCCTGAAGTTGATCGAAAAGATCATCAATTCTCGGAAGAGGGTACTTATTCTTGATGGTAACTTTGTTCAACTGACGGTAATCTATACACATCCTAAAGGAACCATCTTTCTTTCTCACAAATAAGATCGGAGCGCCCCAAAGTGAGACACTTGGTCGAATGAAACCCTTATCAAGGAGATCTTTCAACTGTTTTTTTAACTCTTTCAACTCTGCTGGTGCCATTCTATATGGCGGAATAGAGATAGGACGAGTATCTGAAAGAATATTTATGCCGAAGTCTATTTCTCTCTCAGGAGGGACTCCGGGTAGATCATCTAGAAAGACTTCTGGAAACTCTTTTACCATAGGAACTGACTGAATGGTAGGTCTCTTAACTCTAGAGTCATTAACTCGGACTAAGTGATAGATACAACCCTTAGAAACTAATTTTCTCGCCTTAAGGTACGAAATGAAACGACCCTTAGGCACTGCTAAACTACTACTCCACTCTATGACTGGCTTATTAGGAATCTGGAACTGTACAACCCGAGTTCTACAATCTATTGACGCATAACACGCATGAAGCCAGTCCATACCAAGAATGACATCAAAATCTACTATGTCTAACTCAATTAAATCAGCCATGGTACTCTTGTGATTGACGAAAATGGGACAATCACGATAGACTCTCTCTGCTAGAATAGACACCAACAAGTGTGGAAACACTGAATGGTTCACTTAGTTGCTCAGCAATTACATCAAAATTCATAGCAACATATGGAGTTACAAAAGATAAACTCTCTCATGGGTCTAGCAAAGCATAAACAGTAAAGTCAAAGACTTGGATCCTACCAGTGACAACATCTAGCGAATCATCTTGCTCTTGGCGACTATTGATAGCATACAAACGGTTTGTTCCTCCGCCGGTATTGGAAGTAGCCCCTCTAGGTGCAGCTCTGTTTGGTGGAGCAACTGAAGAAGACTGGGCTCTATTGCCCCCATTACCATTAGCTTGCTTGTTCTTTGGACATTTTCGCATGAAATGCCCATTCTAAACACACTTGAAACAACCAGTGGAGCCCTCATGACACGTACCTGAGTGGTTCCTACCACACATAGTGCAGGCAGGAGGCCTACTTCCCCCTTGCACCATGTTACCCTGAGAATAAGCAGGCTTAGCTCTGAAATTCTGACTAGTGTACTCACCTTTGTTCTTAGGTGCAGGTGCACTAGCAGATGATGAAACAGGTCCTTTCTGTTTCTGTTGGAAGGATGATCGGTTGGCATTACTCTTCTGCTGCCCAGACTCATTCCTTGTCTTAGCCCTCTTGTTCTTAAACTCTTCTCTATCCCTTAGCTTCTCTTCCTCAACCTACTGCACATATACCATTCACCTAGAGATATCCATGTAACCTATCAGCATTGCAGCCCCACCTTCCCTACTCGACAGACGAGACAGCCCAATAACAAACACGATCATTCTACTCATCATGTCCGCAACCATCTCCGGAGCATAGCAGGCCAGTTGGGTGAACTTCAACCTATACTCATGAACACTCAAAGAATCTTTCTTAAGTGTGAAGAACTCTCGTACCTTAGCCTCTTTCAGTTCTCGGGGAAAGAAACGCCCCAAGAAAACCTCATCAAAACAAGCCCAACTCGCAGGTGGTGCATCCTCAGCTCTACCCTCTTTCCACTGATTAAACCAAGTCCTAGCAACATTCTTCAGTTGATATGCAGCTAGTTCAACTGGCTCGGTGTTGGCAACATGCATGACCTCAAATACCTTCTTCAGTTCCTCAATAAAATTCTCCGGATTCTCAGTAGTGCTCGAGCCCGTAAAACTTAGAGGATTAATCCTCAAGAACTCTCGGATCTTAGAAGTATCAGCCACTTCCTGTCTAGCTTATCTTTGTTGCCTAGCTTGGTTGGTCACAACTTGCCTTAACATCCGGATAGCTTCACAGAACTCAGCACTGGTAACTCCTCCTTCAGGTTGCACTTCAGGTGCATTTGGTAACTCTTGTTCCTCAACGTTACGTCTAGCAGGGCGACCTATGATAGATCAAACTCTAATGCACGAAATAAGTGTGAAAGAAATGCAAAAATTTTCCTAAGTGTTGCAACCTCCTAATTATAGATGTGGCGCGCTTCACACCGATAATTAGGACTCTACAGACGCGGCTTTATAAACTCCTTTGCACTCTTGAACTTTGTGTTTTGATACCAAGTTTGTCACGCTCCGAGCCTACATTCCGGACATGGCTGACACTCGAGAACCATTGTTGGCCCCAAGTGAACCCTAGGCCTGACTTACTTAACTCAGCAGAAAACTCTATGTATATTTATAATGATCAAAAACACTAGACTCACTTGAATAATAAAATACTGAGAATGCTTAAAAGTCAAACATTCAACTTAGCCAAAACGGCAACTCAAGTCTTAACATATGAAATGACAATGAAAAGACTAAAGAACTAACATCTGACTGTCTATGAAGCCTCTAAAACAACTGAGATGGATGTCGGGACAAACCCCATAACATCCTAATGAACTAACAAAGTAACTGAAAGTAATAAAAGGAGTCCTCCGGAATGTAGGAAGGCTTACCAACTGACTTTGGAGTGCTCACTGGATCAACGATGCGCTGGATGCCGATCCTAGTTACCTGTGTCTGTATCATAATAAGATACAGGCCAACTGACCTCAGTACATTGAATGTACGAGTATGCGAGTTGGAATGCTAAACACAACATAGGCTTGAAAAGAATCTGAAGAACTTACCTTGCTCAACTCAACTCAACATAACTGAACTCATTTCAATATAAAGCAGTTTCAAAAAAATGCAATATAAAGAAAAGTTGTTTAAAACATGATGTCAACTCTCTGTGTATGCAAAGATGCATATAACTCTGAAACATATGTAAAAATACAATAAACTGTGTATATAAGAATACAATTACTTTTGAGGAAGTTTCTCTAACCGACAACCGTCACGTAAGGGCTATTGTGATGATACAACGTTTTGCCTCATGCTGCCACGGTTGTCATATATCTTACCGGGGTATAAAACCTAAACTACTAAGTGGATCCACTAGTCTATGCTAAAAAGCACTAAATGAGTCATCTAAAAAGTATGACCATTTTCTACCCATGATGGCTACATGGTTTATGGGGGATGTGAGTTGTCTGAACTTTTCCCCATATCGGTACTCAATACTACTCCCAAAAAAATGATATTAGCTCTTATGCTTAAAACATACTTCTTTCTGTGATTTGATATTAGTGCTCAAAAACTTAGCTCAAAGGCTATCTTGGAAATCAAAGTTTCCTCTCTTGCTTCATTTAGAAAGCGATTACACTTTTCTGAAAACTAGTCAGAAGGCTCTTTGGATACCGAGATTTCCTTTCTTGTTTAAATGGGAAAACATTTTAAATCATTTGGGAATACATAGTCCCCATATACTTTTGAAGAAATGAACTTCAAACTTTACTCTTTAATATCTACTCGACTTGAACTTTTAAAACAAAATTAAAACATTTGGAAAAAACTTTTTGAAAACTTAAAAGAACTTCTCTTGACTTGCTTCTTAACTTCTGACTTGACTCTTAACTTTCCGTGAATTGAATTATGGATTCAAGAATTGTGATATGTGATAGGAAAGATCTCATGATGTTTATGAATGATTTTAGATAGCTAAACATGATAAAAGATCAAGAAATCACTGTTTGAGGGTGGGTCCGCGATGCGGAGAAGTATTTAAATTTTTGGTTCGAAAATAACTTTTGAGGCAGAACGGTCTATGACCGCTCCGCGACACGAAACAATTTTTCCCAAATCTGAGGAGTAGGTCCGCGACGCGAAGGCACTGCCCATATTTGCCCGACAAAAATTCCTTCTTCGTTTTCCAGCTCTAAACCCTCTAAACTCCATTGGTTTCCNNCCCCAAACACTTAGAATCATTTATACCCTCAAATAACATCAGATTCTACTTGAAAACACAACTATAAACGTGAATCAATCTCAAGAAAACTCCAACAACACAACCCACAAGGATTCAAACGAATTTTATCAAGGATTCAAACGAATTTTATCAAGAATTCAAGAGATTTCCTTTCAAATCAATATACTTTACTAAAATTGAATCAAGTTGGGCGCATGAGTGAACTAACCCAACGCTATGTGATCTCACATACCTTGTAGGGATCATCCCCGACGAAATCAACAAGCTAAACTCGACGATCTTGACGAATCTTGCTTCTCTTCTCCTTTCTCCTCTTCTTTTCTCTTTTCTCCAAGCCCTAGCGTATTTTGGTAAAAGCATATAATGATCTAATTCTGATTAGACTTAATTACCAAAAATGAAATAAAATGATTGATCAAGGAAAAGACCAAACTACCCTTTAAAAATCCGGATTGGACTTTTCTTATTCCAACAGCCCAACTTCCAAAGGGCATAACTCACTCATACGAACTCGAAATCGAGCAAACCCTGCGGCGTTGGAAAGATCATTCCAAGAGATTTCCTACCATATCTGGAAGTACCTCTAAATCATCTTAAGCTAGAAGTTATGGCCGTTTGAAGTTGGCTAAAACTCAACTTATTCTAACTTAACAAAATTTCCAGATTTTCATTCTTTCCAAAAGTGACTATTTCCAATAATTAGCTTCTTCCTA
>NC_064285.1:8103799-8129102 GCF_019186545.1 Solanum stenotomum
ACATTACTTCATCTATCTCAATTTATATGACTTATTTTTTTTTTATTCGTTTAAAAAAAATGACATATTTATATATTAAATAACAATTTAATTATAAAACATCTATTTTATCCTTAATGAAATGATTTACAACCACACAAATTTCTATCATTCATTTTGGACCACAAATTTTAAAAGTCTTCCTTTTTTTCTTAAACTTCGTGTCGAGTCAAACTACCTCACATAAAATGGGACGAAAGAAGTACTCCCTCAGTCCCATTTTATGTGAGGTACTTTGACTCGGCACGAATTTTAAGAAAGAAAGGAAGACTTTTAAAACCTGTGGTCCAAAATGAATGATAGAAATTTGTATGACTGTAAATCATTTCATTAAGGGTAAAATAGACATTTTATAGTCTAATTATTACTTAATATAGAAATGTGTCATTCTTTTTGGGACTGACTAAAAGGGAAAGTAAGTCACATAAATTGAGACAGAGGGAGTAATATTTTTGGATATAACTAATTGTTGAAGAGATGACTTGATATGGTAAAGAAAGGTTAAGACGATTTAAATTTGCCTTAGATGCTTAGGTTTGAGCCCAGACTAAGGCATTTTATTTTTAAAAAAATTAGTTCTGTTTTTTTAAGTTAAAAAAGAGAACATCTGACCAGCAAGATTTATTTATTTTACTTGTATGAACATTCTTATTATCTAAACCATGATTAGAAATATATTTTAATTAATTAAATATTAACCATTAAATTTAACTTATGCCATATGTCATTAATCAAAACTAGAACTTAGGAAAAATGGAGACAAAGAAAATTGAGAGGAGCCGGATCCTCAATTATCCCTCTAAATTACAAAATTATTAAATTACAAAATTAATTTTATTTTTTTATTTTTTTCCCCTTAAAGCGCACACATATAGAGTGAACTAAAAATTGATAAAAGATAAAAATAATTCTTTTTATTTATAAATTTTTAAGAGGAGTAAAAAAACAAGTAGATAAATAACACGAGACGGAGGGAGTAGCTTTTACCCCCACTTGTTAGATGTGACTAGGGGTGTTCACGGTTTGGATAAAAATCGATCCAAATCAAAAAATCAAATCAAACCGATAAAATAAAACCGATTTTATTTGGGTTTGGTTTGGTTTGGTTTTAGATTTTTGAAAATCGATAGTATTTGGTTTGTTATGGTTTTATTCGAAAAAAATCGAAGAAATAACTGAACCGAACCGATGAATTATATACATATATTTTATTAATAAACATACTTAATATATTGTTTTTATAAACAATTTTAAAGATCTTATACATATTTCATTAAAATTTCTTTATAATTTACTTATTGAAAGCAAAAATGCCCAAGATGAAACATTTATCTTATTGATTTCAGTATATGAGTGTCTATGACAATTCTTTGTGGGACTGAAAATGTTATTGTCTCTTCCTTCTAGGCCAATATAGTGAATTTTAAAGCTTTATTGAGAGTAAATTTAGTGATCGAAAGTTCAGTAATTTAAGTCATTCTAACTATTTTTCGTTTTGAATGGATTGTTGTCACTTTTTTCACATTTTAAATGAATTGTTTCTTTTATTTTTGTGTATGGTTAATAACCGAATAACCGAACCAAACCAAATCGAAACCGATAATCACTAAACCGATAAATGTATATTACATTTGGTTTTGTTCGGTTTTGATAATTTTAAAACCGATTAAGTTGATTTGGTTTTTATTTTGACCAATAACCGATCAAAACCAACATGTGAACACCCCTAGATGTGACAAAGAGATTGACTGCACCCTCCTTTAGGCAAATACAATTGGAACAATTTCTTTTTAATAATTTTTTTTTAAAAAAAATTCATAATAGTATTAAATTATAAGATTAAAAAAATATTTTTATATATTAGATAAAATTTTAATTTAAAAGTTATTTTTATTATTTAAATTTGGTGTCAACTTAAAATAGATTAAGCAAATTAAAACGGAATATTATGGCCGCCTTTGTTGAAATATCCCGTGATGTGGACCAAGAATATGGCCTCCTTTCGTTGAAATTCCACGATGTGTGGACCCTATGTTCTCAAACAAACTAGCAAAAGCAAGGGTCACTTGAGACAATTCCATCAGTTAGTTGCTATAACTTGGGCAAACTTTAGGCGGGGCGGAGATACATCTAGCTGAGGGTGATCAGATGAATAATTTTTATCGAAATTTTTTTATGAATATATACGTAATAAGTTGAATATTGATATTTTTGGATATAATTAATTATTGAACAAACTTGACATGGTAAAAACAGATAGCCTAATGGTTAAGACTGTTCAAATTTACCTAAGAGGCTTGGGGTTTGAGACCAGATTAAGGCATTTTATTTAATTTTTTTAGTTCTGTTTTTTCAAGTTAAAAAAAGAGAACATAAGTGACATTCAATTTCTTATTTTTTTTCATCAAATTTGACCAGCAAAGTTTGTTTTTTTATTTGTCCTGAAGTATGAACACTCTTAATGAAAATTCTGGCTCTGCCGTTACTTTAAACAAATTTAAGAGTGAGAAAATTTGGAACGATACAGTTCACATTCATCTTGTGTTATGTAAGTGTACAAAATAATAAGCAGATCCATGTTTATAAAACTTAATTAAGAAGGTGATAGGCTAAATCAATTCAAAAATATTAATATAGTTTGATACCATCTATTTTGGACTAATTAAGCTTATACAATTTTTTTTTGAAAAAGCTTCACATCATTACAAGTATTTTTCACTTAACGTGTAGTTTTTTTTCAACTACCAATGACAATCTTTAGCTTGCATAGCCAACTGAAACATTTGTGTATCGGAAAAAAAGCAATTTGAGCACGTGGCAGAACAAAAGGAGGACAAATTCTCGAGTTTATTGATTTGATAGAATGACCGGCTCCGAGGATGCGTTTGAGAAGAATATTAGCTTATACAACTAACGATACTCTATATGGAAGATAATCATTGGACATAATATTTTAGAACATGAATGAGCTATTTTATTGTTCAATATTGTATACCTTTATCACCTATCAATATTGTGATTAGAGGCAGACCCACATGTTAAGGTAGAGGTGCACGTGCATCCATTTATTTCGAAAAAATGATGTGTATCTATGTATATATATCTTGAGAAAATGGTGGAAACTAGGATATAATTAATAATACACCTACAAGGAGCATAGGAATGTCCTTGTGTTGCGAGTACAAGCTAGTGAATAACACCCAAGAGATCATGGTTCGAATCTAGCTAGGGCCTTTTTGATTATTTTTTATTTATTTAAAGTTTAGCTTAGAGATCATATTTAGCACACCCGACGTCATCAAATCCTGGGTTCGTTTATTTAAAGTTTAGATATAGATATCATATTTGGTGCACCCGAAATCTTCAAATTCTGAGTTTGTCTCTGTCAGATGATCCTAGAACAAATAGGACAACACTACTCTAAAAACACTGAATCTAGCACTCGAAGTCTTCAAATTCTGGGTTAGCCTCTGTGATGATGTCACGATCCAGACTGTCGTAATTAACACCCACACTAACCCTCCGGTAGGAGAACCGATACTACAACCCAACTAAGCAGCCTTAACTAAGATACTACGTATTTAAAGATACGGAAGCAGGTTTAAATGCAAAAATTATATAGAGTTTCCATAAACTCCAAAGGTTTAAATAAACTAGCCAAACTAATGCGGAAGAACAACCCCTAGAATCTGAAAGTCATTGTACTAAAACATCTAAACACTACTAAAACACTGTAAAAAAACGACGGCCAAAAGCGACGGACTGCGTTGCTTTTTTTGTCAAAATCGACAGAAAAGCAACGCAGTCACCTCCGTCGCTTTTTAGCTCGACGCTTGTGTCGCTTTTTGATTTTATTTTTTTTTAGAATTTTTTTTAACAAAAGCGACGGACTCTGTCGCTTTATTTTAATTTTTTTTTTTATTTCTAAAAAGCTACGCAGTCCGTCGCTTTTCTAGAAATTTTATTTTTGAAAATCCCAGAAAAGCGATGGACAAAAGGACCCTATCCGTCGCTTTTCTGGAAATTTTATTTTTGGAAACCCCTGAAAAGGGACGGACAAAACCACGTTGTCCGTTGCTTTTCCTGCACTATTTTTGACAGCAGAAACTGAACTGGCAGTTTCTGCTGCCCACCTACAAATGCAATTCAATTCAATTCTACACCATTCAGTCCAATTAAACACACACAATTATAAACAATCTAAACAAAACATAAAACAACAAACTTAAAATAACATTCAAAAGTATCTAAATCACAAATTAAAGACTTATAAAGTCTTTCAAAATTCGTTTCAAAATTTCAAAAAGTTCATAAATGTCCAGAGATCTAAACAAGGGAGTGGGATTTACATAATCATCCTCATCACTCTCATCGTCGGTGTCATCGGGAGCCGAAGAAGTAGGTCGACGAGCGAAGTTCATCACTTGTTCTTTGATTTGTTGAACGGTCTTACTCATGCTTTCTTGTTCAGCAACTCTTCTCCGCTTCGACTCTGCTAGTGCCGCTGTAAGTTTAGTTATTTGATCCGACATAGCAGCAATCTGAACACCGTCAAGTGCATCGGCTTGACGTGACGATCCAATACCTTCTAAGCCTGACTGGAGTCGTCTTACATCGTTTTGAGAGCCTAGACCATAGACTCTATCCTTGTGTCCCCCTACCACTTTTTCTTTCCAAATCTGGGTGGAAAGTTCAAGTGTCAATTGGACCGAACTATCTAGATTCTCAGCGACATTACTGATGAAAGTCATTCTGCATATTAAACATAAAAATTGACATCAATATATATACATATCATAAATATATTCACTATTAATATATATTATTCATATTAAATAACTTACAAAAGTTCGTTCGGCCCTTTCCTCCACCCACACATCCGGATCCGACTCATTTTCTTTCTTCCTGACATGAGTCTTCTTGAAAATCTCTGATTCAATGGGAGTGCATCCCAATTCTTTTTCCTATATATAAAAACTGAAATTTATAACGATATATATGAATCAACTAATTATTTATTTAAAAGTTTGAACTAGAACTTACCATCTCTCGTGCAATTGTTTCAATCGTCTTTGCACCTTCGGTGTTCAACGAGTCACCTTTGAGACTGCCTCTAGCCTTTTTAGCTTGATCTGATATTGCCTGAAACTTGTTTGTGTTCCAATACTGACCCAATTCATCAAAAACATGAGGCAACATCCAACCGGGACGTTCACCACTATCCCGAACTTTCTTTAGCCAGCTAGACAGTCTAGCGGATGCCTTCCTCTCAAATGTGGTCCCAATGACCAAATTATACCTTGACTCCCAAGTAAACATAGTCTGAAAATAAATTGAATAACGTTAATTAGATTGATAGTAAAAAAAAGTAAAGTATACTAAAGTTCAAGTTCTAATTTCAAGTTCAAATTCTAATTTCAAGTTCAAGTTCTAAGTTCAAGTTCAAATTCTACGTTCAAGTTCTAATTTCAAGTTCTAATTAAGTTCTATTAGTTCAAGATCTACAAAGTCAAAGCTTAATTAATTAATCAATACTAATTAATTAAGTTCAAATTATGTTCAAGTTCTAGTTAATTAGTTGATCAAAATTAAGTTTATATTAATTCCTAATTAAGTTTTCAAGTTATTATAAATTAATTAAGTTTAATATAGTTCTAATTAATTTATATTAAGTTCAAATTAATTAAGGTCAATAAGATTTTCAAGTACTACAAAATTCTAATTAAGTTAAAATAAAATCCAAGTTCTAATAAGAATAAAAATTAAGTTCTAATAAATTAAAGTCAACAACATTTCACGTTCATATTCCTAATTAAGTTCAATTTATAGTAAATTCAAGTTATAATTAATTATAAGTTCTAATTAAGTTGTAATTCAAATCCCTAAAATTTCAAATTCAAACTAGCTAGCTAGTGTCCCAAATTCAAACTATTAATTAGTCCTAAAATATCAAATATTAGTCCTAAATTCCAAATTCAAACTAGTCTTAAAATCACAAATTGAAAGTACTCCTAGAATTCAAAAATCAAACTAATGCTAAAATCCCAAATTCAAACTATTAGTAGTCCTAAAATCTCAATAATAATTCAAACTAGTCTTAAAAATCACAAATTGAAAGTACTCCTAGAATTTAAAAATCAAACTAGTGCTTAAATCCCAAATTCAAACTATTAGTAGTCCTAAAATCTCAATAATAATTCAAACTAGTCCTAAATTCCAAATTCAAACTAGTCTTAAAATCACAATTTCAAACTAGTCCTAAAATCCCAAAATCTAACTTGTGCTAAAAGCTTAAATTCAAACTAGCTAGCTATTCCTAATCCCAAATTCAAACTATTAGTCCTAAAATCTCAATAATAATTCAAACTCTAGTTAGTCCTAAAATCCGAAAATCAAACTAACTCAAATAATACCCAAATTCAAACAACTCCTTAAATACCGTAATTCAAACTAATCTTACAATCCCAAAATCAAGAAATACTGAAATTCAAACAAATCTTAAGATACCCTAATTCAAACTAACCCTAACATTAAAATTTTCAATTCACAATCAAGAAACACAAACTAACAATCACATAATCCCTAATTCAAACTAACAATCAATAAATACAAAATCAGTAAACTAATTACAATTAAATAACTAACAAAATCAAATAAATAAAAAATAATTGAATTTTTTTAAATAATAAATAAAACTCTAACCTTAAAGGAGAAGGAGAGAATGAAGAGAGAGGGAAAGGAGGCGGCAGCGGCAGCTCCTGACAGACGGATGGCGGTGACAACTCCTGACGGACGGACGGCGATTACAGCTCCTCGCGGGCGGATCGACGGCGGAGTGGAGAGAAAGAGAGGAGAGGATTTGAGAAATGAGAAATGGGGGAGAATGGGGGGAAATATTTAATGAAAAGTGACGGACAACGTCTCTAAGTCCGTCGCTTTTCATTAAATAGTTGACCAAACAATTTGACCAAAAAGCGACGGACATAGAGACGTTGTTCGTCTCTTATTTAAAATATTTGACCAAGGAGTGACAGACATAAGGATGTTATCCGTCGCTTTCATAAAAAAATAATTAGTAAAATAAAAAAATTGAAAAGCGACGGACGGCATTGCTATTGTTAAATTTATATATAATTATTTTTAATTAAAAGCGACGGACATCGTCTATATTTATATTAAATAAATAATTATTAATTTTATATATATTTGGCGCAAAAATCCACAGAAAAAAGTGACGGACTAAGAGATGTTGTCCGTCACTTTTTGTAAAATAATTTTAAAAATAATTATTTTTATTAAAAAGCGACGGACAATGTGGCAAGGAGCGACGCCGTCCGTCGCTTTTTACTAGTGAAAGTGCAACAAGTCTAAGAAAAGGGGACACAACCCTGAAACTAAACAAACACCCTAAATAAATAATCCGAGTCCGAAGATGTGGACATACACAAAAAGAGAACTCATGGCAGCCCGGAAGAACTGGCTCACCCTTGAATTTGATTGATCACTGATCTCCTAGATGAGGTCTGTCAGTAGCCTCTTGAAAATGCCTTGTACTCAACAAAGAAAGAGCAAGTGCAGTATCAGTACACAACTACAATGTACTGGTAGGATCACTCGGCTATTCCAATAAGTGAAACATATGCAAATAGTCACAACATAATAAAACAGGCATATACCGAACATATACAATATCAGTCATCATTTCAAGATCAATGTACAATTCCACATTCTCAATAATACACATATATGCTAAGTCAATGGTCATCTCATGGAATCCATACCCAAACTGCTAGCGTGTCGGATCGTGACACCCGTTCCAAGTTAGTATGTCGAATTGAATCCCCGAAGAAACTTGATTCTTCCCTTTACAGATTTTTTTCGCTTGTTGTTGGTCTACAAACAATCAATATAACGCGAGGATCAATAAACAAGACCTAATTACCCGGATCATAATCAATAATATCAACCCTAAGTCAAACCCTTGATCCCCATACCCAAATTATGGCTTTTTCCACCATAATTCTTAGATCAAAACTCTCCCCCATCGATAATTACCCAAGAAAGTAAATTCTACAGATCGAAAAATGGATTTGGGGAGTAAAAACCTTACCTTTGGTGCTAGAAGAGGTGGAAAACCTTCAAGAAATATCCATGGGTCGTTCCTTAGCTCTCAAGATCAAAGGTTGCATAAAAATAACGTTTTGGAGGTTTATTTCCAACTTAAGTCGCGACTGTCCCGCCACAGCGAATCTCATCCCGCTACAACGGCCCCGCCCTGGCGGGAATAATCCCGTCTTGGCGGCTTGCACGGAGACAGAGAGCTAAATTAAGAGTTCCAAACCCCCATTTCACAACACACCTTCATCCCATGACACTCAGAAAGTATCTGTTCATGCTAATATCAGTTTCAGGAGTTTTACTCTCCCGGATATGATTCCCTAAAGTCGTACGGTTTCTTTAACGTCTTAGTTGTCTACTCATGTGGTCAAATTCATAATTAGATCTCCCATCTGTTACCAGATTTGCCTAGACTTCCCTGACTCCGATTTCATCCAATTCTGGACTATGTTGGAAAATTTCAAGTTACTACCAAAAAGTTTTTCCGGCCCAAAATTTTTTCCCTTTAGCTTTTCTATAACGACGGGAACCGGTCGTTACTGATGATCCTAGAACCAATAGGACAACAGTACTCTAAAAACACTGAATCTAGTGCAAACACTCATCATCGGAGCTCCACTGCTTCACACGACTTTATTTACTCACTTTTATTTTTTTAACAATCCTATTTAATTGTTAATAACCGAACCTAAAATAAAGTGCATCCTCATTTAACTATCTTTTGATAAATACTTAACTTTTCATATAATTCACAACAAAATAACAAAACTATCTTTTGATAAATACTAACACATGATGCTTGGCTATTAGAGTAAATATAGGGATGACAATGGGATGGAATGGGGCGGATGCGGGTTGGGTTATAATTTTTGCAGGGTCAGGAGGATTTGAGTTTATGTTGGGGCGGGGCGAGGAGGCGAGGCGGGTTCAACTTTCTTGAAAATAAAATCTGGCGGGGCGGGGCGGGGCAGATTTGCGGGTTGCAAATTGAAATCTCAAACTAAAATTAAAAGTTGAAATTAGTGCCATCATGTTGTTATTCATTAGGATTTCTTAATATCACTTCATCTGTTCCAATTGTTTTTAATTGTATTTTTAGTTTCTTAGTAATGATTTTACCAACTGTCTATGTTCAATCAAACATAGACGACTTTTACTATTCGAATTAGATATTCATCAATAATAACTATAAGAAAGAGTGGTAAAAACTGTAATATTTTTAGTTATTAATGTAAGAAAAAATTCATTTATAAATTTTAGTCTAATATTGCCATTCTAAAAGAAAACATGACAACCATTTTGGGAGAAGACAAGTTAGCAGATTAAAGATATTTCGGCAAATATTATGTTTTCAAGAAGAATTATGAGAAGATGTATATAATGACCTGCATCTGTCGTTTTGAGTAGGTTAGTAGTGAAAGAATTTGGGCCAGAAACTTTTTTGGGTAGTAATTTAAAAGTTTAGGCTAGGTCAGCCTCGGCGGAATTTGGGCTAGGCGCATTCTAGGGCCACCTAGGAATGGGTGGGGTGAACTATATGGGCTTGGTTGTTATTTTCCTGTATCCAAGACATTAAGGAACCCATAGGGCTTCACGACATTAGTTCAGGCGAGTAGAACTTCCGAAATTGAATTCAGTGAAAGAGATAGTTTCGGACATCAAGGGAAAGAGGTATGTGGTGAAAAATGAGATTTTTGAGTGTCTGAAATTTGCATAATCCACTATAGCAGGGTGTCAGACCGTTATTCATGGTAACTTTCATTATAACGGAATCGCTATAGCCAAGCGAATAAACATGATTTTATGCAGAAACAACCCCAAAACCTTTTATTCTCTGCACTTTTGTTCTTGAACCTGGGAGGGCGATATAGAGCTATTTGCACTGAATTTTCCATGGAATTCATCAGTAAAGGTAATATTATCATTCCCCAACCTTGTACATTAATTTTTGAGCCTTAGATTCTAAGTTATTCCTCCTAGGGGAGGGTTTTGACATGATTTTATGGTGGAAAAAGCCCTAAGTAGAGGATGATGATCATTAGTTTGCCCAGGGTTAGGATTTGAGTCTAATCCAGGTACAATTAGGCCTTTGTGATTATTCGTTGCTTGTATTTATTATTTTAGATCAAGAACAAGCCAATTAAGACACTTCAAAAAGGGAAAACTCTGATTCTTAAGAGTTTTTAAGAGGCTTAATTCATGATAGGTGATGGTTGTATGTTTTTTTATTGACGTATGTATGCATGTCTACCGCTTTATAGTATCATTGTGCAATGCATGTTAGGGAAAACATAGAGTGGCATATGAAACGACATCATGTTGATAATCTCATACATAAAATGGTTATGTGACTTGTGATTTCAAGTGTTATTGTTCATGTTGTTTGTTATTGTGCATGATTGTATGTGTTTGTTGGTTGGCTCGGGTACCACGCTTGGTACATGATATCCCCAACGGTTGGCTTGGATATCATTCATGATATATACTAACGGTTGGCTCAAGTACCACGCTTGATACAAAGTGAAGATATCCATAAATGATTGACTCGAGTACCACGCCGGTACACTAACTATGGATGGCTCGGATACCACGCCAGTACACTAACAGTTTGATTTGGGTTCCATAAGAGGACCATGTTTGTGTTTATGGTTCTATGAGAGGACGACTGTCATTGCATTTGTGATCATGTGAGACATGCATCTAAATATCTGTTGTTTCATGGCATATGACTGGGAGTCGGTATGCATTGATAATTGTTAATTTATGTGTTGTTCTGTGTTACTCATGTACTGTAGTAAGTTATTTACATTCATATCTTGGACTGATCATGTGATCCTACCTGTACATTGTGGTTTGTGTACTGATACTGCACTTGTTCTTCCTTATTAAGTACATGACATCTTCCAGCGGTTGATCCAAAACCTCAGTTAAGGGACGTCTGACTTCAAATTCAAGGGTGAGCTATTCTTCCAGGTTGTCGTAGATTCCTCTATTTTTTCTTGTATATCTTTCTGGACTAAGACATTGTTAGAATTTTGTCATTGTTTTTGAACGTCAGAGTTGCATCCCCTTTAGTTTAGAAATTAGAGTTTTGGTACCACGACTTTCATTTCCTAGGGGTTTATTTCCGCATAATTGTTTTAACTATTGGATTGAATTTATGGGGATTCAATTCTTTAATTGGTTGTCTAAACTGTGTTTTCTATTTATTATGATGAACTTGGTTTATAAAAGATGTTTGGGTTTAGTTATGGTTAGTTATCGATTCTCCTACCAGGTGATTTAGTGTGTGTGCCACTCACGACAGTCTGAATTGTGACAGAAGAATACACATATTGCTCCTTTGCGGGGCAGGGAAGGGTGAATCTAAACGGGTCGGGTTGGAAATTGATTTTTTTTTCTATGTGGGGCAAGTTGAAGTCGTCGCGAATTTATACACCCACAACTGCCAACACCGTTTGCCATCCCAAAGTAAATACTAATAATTTCACTTAATGAAAAATCATCAAAAACAAAAGTCAAAGTGGAAGCATATACATTTGTGTGTTGTACCTTTCATTTGAAATTTCCAGGTCCAATAATTCAGTCGTCTTTCTTGACTCTCTTTGTTTGTTTGTTTTCTTTTGATGGAGATCTGTTCATGCATGCATGTAGAGTTTAACATCGATTTTAAGTTTGATTTTACTTGCTCAAGTTTGGCGAATAAAAAATTTCGTTAAGGATGTTAATATATGTATGGAAGATAATTTTTAATCTATATACTTCGTATAAATTTTTATATATAATAATATAATTTTTTGACGATGGGTGTCTGATTGACCACCCTAAGCTATATGTGGCTACTAGGTTGTGTAAGTGGTGATATTTCTTGAGCTAATGTTTCAGTTGCAAAAGATCGTATATTAATTAACTAGCACAAAATCAAATAATCCAAGCAAATAAATAAATTGAAATAATAGCAAGATTTAACGAGATTCGATTAATTGTTTATGTCCTTGGAGTAAAAGCGGAGAGAGTTTTTCACTATATATG
Organism: Solanum stenotomum; assembly: GCF_019186545.1. Classification (NCBI taxonomy): domain Eukaryota; kingdom Viridiplantae; phylum Streptophyta; class Magnoliopsida; order Solanales; family Solanaceae; genus Solanum; species Solanum stenotomum. The sequence continues at coordinate 8,115,989 of NC_064285.1, forward strand.
AGAACCTTACAAGAAAATGTATCATAATTAGGATTTAGTCTAGCTTTGATTTTTTTTTTCTCCATTATTGTACTATTTTTGTTCTTATCTATTTTGTTGAATATACATAAATTGTGACAAGTTGAATTTGATGCTTGAGAGATAGAGTAAAGTCACGTTCACTTAATTAAACTATCAAAATGAATTTCAAAGTGAGAAGAATAAAGTATCAAAATGAAAATTCAAAGTGATAAGAATAAAGTGGCTAATTAATGCAATTAAGTAAATGAAGGGAGAAAGAAGACTAATAGAGTGGAAAATTGTGTAACGTTTATTATTATTAAGAAGGAATAAATGTTTGTTTAACGGCTCAAAAGTTGCTTTATTTTTATAAAAAATAGTTTTTCAGAAAAGTAGTTTTACAAAAAGTAATTTATGTTTAGCTAATTCATTTGAGGAAGTGTTTTTTATAAATCAAGTTGTATTTGACTAATTATGTTAAAAACTGCTTTTATTTTTTAAGAGTCAAATTACAAAAAATGACAAGTATCAATACTATAAAGTTTTAATTAAATTTTTATTTTTTATTCAAATAAAATGTACATATGTAAATTTTCAATCAATATATACATAGATAAATAAATAAATAAAATTAAATATAATATTAACATAATTATTTAAATATTAAGCAAAATAAAATATTTAGTGTTGAAATAAATAATTTTATGCTTCTCCTTGTGTTTTTTAAGAAGCACAGTTAATTTTTTTTAGTTTTTTTCTAACAACAGACAAATTGTTTTTACGTCCATTTAAAAGCAATTATTCTAATTAGCCGAATAAGTTGGTTTTTCAAAAAACAAAAAATAAAAAAATCCTCAACATAAATATTTTGGCGTTCCAACCATTTCAAAGAGGCTCTGATATTGATCATCATTAACTATGATATCCATTTTGAAATTTCAAAACTGACTAGTATTATTTTCTTGTCTGTAGAATAGTACAATATAATAAATGCGTACTATAGAAATTACAAGTAAAATGTGATATTTTTGTGTTGTAGTTTTCACTTGAAATTTCCAAGTCAAAACTTGTGCAAGGACTTGAAGAACAATAAATACATTTTCATTCATGTATCCATAGTTGTCTTTCTTTGACTTTAATGTACTAAGATGTGGAGCAGCGGAAGTGATTGAGGCGCACTTCATGAATTTGGACGAGTTCATTATTTTTTCGTAGATTTTGTATTGGAGAAATTACTTAACTATACTCATTTACTTACTTTAATATTCATTTATTCTTATTTATTTCAAAAATTTCTTATTTATCTATGTATCACGCATGTATTCCGTGCACAACGCTATGTATTCCGCTATGTGGAATGTATCAAACNCAAAGAGGCTCTGATAAGTATTATTTTCTTGTCTGTAGAATAGTACAATATAATAAATGCGTACTATAGAAATTACAAGTAAAATGTGATATTTTTGTGTTGTAGTTTTCACTTGAAATTTCCAAGTCAAAACTTGTGCAAGGACTTGAAGAACAATAAATACATTTTCATTCATGTATCCATAGTTGTCTTTCTTTGACTTTAATGTACTAAGATGTGGAGCAGCGGAAGTGATTGAGGGGCACTTCATGAATTTGGACGAATTCATTAATTTTTTCTTAGATTTTATATTGGAGAAATTATTTAACTACATTTCTTTACTTATCTTAATATCCATTTATCCTTATTTATTTCAAAAATTCCTTATTTACCTACGTATCCCGCATGTATCCCGTGCACAACGCTATGTATCCCACTATGTGGAATGTATCAAACACTATGTATCTCGTACACAAACACTATGTATCTCGTACACAACGCTATGTATCCCGTGCACAATGCTATGTATCCAGCTATGTGGAATGTATCAAACCAAATGTATCCCGTGCACAACAACTATGTATCCCGCAAACATTATTTTTAAGGAATTTTTGGTAAATAGAAAACTAGAAGGGATATGATGTTATTTAGTACTTATAATATGTGGTTCCTATAATTTATACTTTTATATTTATACTAGAAAATTAATTAAATATATATGTATATTAATTCATGAATCTCTAACAAAATTGATTGATAACTTATGGTAAAAAAGGAGTCGTGTAAATGTTTTCAAGCTAACCCCCAATCTTTTAATCCTGGCTCTACCTCTGAAGTAATAATATTTGGATAAAATTCACAAATATGATTTTATTTTTGTAATTAAAAACTATTTTTTTTGTCTGAATTTATGTGACACATATCGAATTTCGAAATTCAAACAAATCTATTTTGATCATAAATTTTTCATATATCTTTTAAATATTTTGGATTATCAATTATCATGACTTAATTATAGTACTTTTACATAGTTTCTAAATATATAAATTTCATTTAAAAAATTAAAAATTTTATGCGTAAATTTCTAATTAAACTTAAATTATTTTACTTTTGAAAAGTGAAATATGTCATAAATTAGGACAGTTGGAATAGTCATTATCAAGCAAATAAAAAAAAGGCAATAAAAGTTGTAGAAAGATAATTTGGACAGAGAGATATGTGTCATAAATGAAACTGATCAGTTAGCTTTCTTATTCATAAATGAATAGAAGTGTAGTTTTTTTTTTTTAATTGGGATAAGACATAAATATCTTTAAATTATTTCTGAAATTTCAGCGATAAATTTAAATTTAACTAATATTTTATTACTTTCTTATACTATTTTAAAATGAAATAAATACACTTTAAATGTTGTAACATTGAAAGTCTACGTACTCTCTAGAAAGCAAATAAAAAACAAAAAAAATGAGAAAACTTCCTTCAATATTATACACATTCATTTTTAATTGGTTATTTTACAATTAACTAGTACATATAATTATTGACAACTTAATTTATATATGTTTAATTATTTTTATTCCCTCCTCACTTAACCTTTTTATTTTTCTCTCTTTCATTATTTTTTTTAATCTATTTTTCAATTTATAATTATTTTTTTAAGAAATTATTTTTTAAAAGTATCCTTTAATTTTAATGTTTTAATTATTTCTTTTATGTGTATTTAATTTTTGCACTTATATTGATAGTTGTCTTTTTAAATACAAGACATTTGAAATCAAATCAAAGGAAAGACAAAAAGAATAAAAAGGAAAAATAAAATCAATAGAAAAAAAGAGAAACAATCAATAAGGGTTAAAAAAAAGTTTTTATTTTTTAAAATTCCGTGTGTTAACTTGGCTTAAATACAAGGCAAAAGAAAATAAGAAGATTTTTCTTAACTATATTTCTTTAAAAAATCTATATATATAAAGGAGGACCATAGACAAGGTGATGTGGCACCTCTCTATGGCCTCCATTTGCATTTAGCTTTTTTCTTCTTTTTTTGTTTTTTTTTTAAAATAAATTAATTATTATATTATAAAAATAAACTACTTAAATTTATGACAAATAAATATTTTATTGATGGAGGAACATTTATAACAAAAACTCTTCATATTATTTTATTATTTATTTGTCTCACTTATAATAAAAGGAGAAACATAATTTATCTTTTTTTGACTTTTTTTTAATTCAAATTAATTATTGTATTGTAAAAATATATTACTTCATTTATAATCTTTATTTTTTAATTTATTCACAAGGAGTTATTACCCATGACTTGCCCCTCTTTAATTTTTACTTTTAATAATATTCATAACTACTCTCATAATTTTTATGTCCATAACCTCCAAACTTAAATTTGTAAGTTTATGATATCTTATGGTATTTCTTTATTTTGCCTATAAATTCATATTAGTTTCATGAAGATTCACATTCACAATTATCCTTTCCCTTTTCATCATATTGGTTTGGTTTGTAACAAAAAAGAAGTACATGAAGGTAAGAAATATTTCATTGCAAATTTTTATTTTTTATTTCCTCTATTTTTGTCTATATAAATTCGTATTTGGTTTGTGAATGAAACTAACATGTAACAAAAAAAAAGTACATGAAGTTAATAAATATATCATTCTCAAGTCCTTATTTTTTCATTTCATCTATTTTGTCTATATATATATTCATATTTATTTTCATGAAGATTCACATGCAAAGTCATTCTCAAGTCTTTCTTTTTATTTTTATGTACTTAGACATGCTTTCTTAATATTTTTTAATGTTTGTATTATCATTCATCAAGCAAGTATGATTAAAAAAAATCTATGTAATTCTTAACAATGTTTTGTCTTTATGCAATTGCTCTTTCTAATAGTTAGTTTTCCGGATATAATATAGTTTGATTATAATATTTGTTAGATTTCAAGAAATAATTATTATTTAGTATTGTTAGTACTATTGAAAAGATAATATACAAATATATTACATATAGTTTAATTTTGTTCTTTCTTTTGACATAATTATTTTTAATTGGTAATGTGATATATTTTTTTATTCAGTTGGTTGCATATAATGAAGAGTTTGACATATGGATCCAAAATATGATGGCGGATCTACTTGCAAAGGAAGATGATAGAAGGAAAAAAAATGAAGCATAATTAGAGATTATTTTTTTACTTTGAATTGTATTAGCAACTTAGTTACTTTTGCTAGAATTTTCTAAATTTTGATTTGTATAAATAATTTAGCTAAATGTATTATATTGTCAATGCTAATCATTTGATCCTTTAGTATTCTACTTTTTCTTTGTTATGAAGCAAAATTAATATAATTATCTCATTTTAACAACAACAACAAAAATTATGATGATTAGGAGTTTCATTTTTATTATAATTATAAAAAAGTAATTGAAAAATAAAATATTATTTTCACGATGCCCATTTTTGGGTATGTAACAATCTGGTTTCGTCACTGTTCTTTTTGCTTTGAAATGTATTTATAATTTTTATGTAGTCACCAATTTTTATATTTTCTCTGTTCATTTTTTGTATTTTCACCCCTTATTTTTATTTATTTATTTTACAATTAAATAAAATCAATGCATAATTAGTAATACATTTAATGTCTAATAAAATTATACATTTGAACTATTTATAACTCATGTCTCTTCATCTTATTTGTAACTTTTAATATTAAATATTATTCATAACTTTTGTATGTTTCATTTTTCATAAATCTTATAAATATTTAATTAATGTTTAAAAAATTATAAGAAGCAAATATACTAATAAGGACATAATAAAAAAATCAAATTTGTTTTGACGAAATTAGAGTTTGAATAGAAAATTAGTACTCCTACAAAAGATTAAAACATATAAAATATTTTCAACGTAATACAATATATTGTTATTTCAACATATTATCGCTTATTCCATTTACTTCACTACGGTGAATATTTTGTTCTACTATATACATATACAAAAAAAATTATATTTTATATGTTTAAAAAAAATATAAAAAACCTATGATATCGCAGATGAAGAGAAATATTAATATTATCTATATAATCGATACTAACCTAAATATTACATATTTCATATTATTATCTTATAAATATTTCATATAGCCTCGCGATGCGCGAATAGTTTTACTAATAATAAAATATTTACTAGTGTGGCAACACGTGTATCATCGCAACTATTTGAAATTTAGTCTTGATTCCATGTTACCATAGAAGGTGCACGAAAATATAGAAGAAAAAAAATTGGAGAGGGGGATAGGTTAATGTAAACTAATTAAGTTAAAGCGTATCGCTTGTATTTTAATTACAATTTGAAGGATTTATTTGTGTCTTATCCCTTTTAAATTCAATAGATACTACTTTTTTTGTCTCAATTTATGTGGCTTACTTTCCTTTTTAGTCCGTTCCAAAAAGAATGACACATTTTTATATTAAGTAACAATTTAACTGTAAAATATCTATTTTATCCTTAATGAAATAATTTACAGCCACACAAATTTCTATCATTCGTTTTGGACCACAAATTTTAAAAGACTTCCTTTCTATCTTAAATTCCGTGCTGAATCAAATTACCTCATATATAATGGGACGGAGAGAGTTGTACTCTATTAATGAAAAAAGTTAATATACTCTATATAATTGATAGACGACAAAAATATATACGCACGTAGTTCAAAACAAAATAAAGACGACTTGAATGGATAACTTACACATGGTTGAGTAAAGTTACGTTAATGAGTCAAAATGAAAATTCAACGTGAGAGGAATAAATAAAGAGTTTAGTTTGTGGTAAGAGAAAGTGACTAATTAATGCTTTTAAGTAAATGAAGGGAGAAATTAAAGAAGATTAATAGAGTACGTGGAAAATTGTTAACGTTTATTTATATTATTGAGAAGGAATAAGATAGGTCATTGTTAACTAGCCATACACTTAATTTGACTGGAAATATCCATTTTGAAATCATTTTCGTGTCTTTATAATAGTATAATATAAGACACAAATTTTACTAGATTATAATCGAAATATCAGAGACATCTAAACTAAAGTAAATTTCTAAATCAAAACTAGAGGACCAATAACATTTTCATTCATCATCAATAGTCATCTTTCTTAATTTTATAATGTATTGGTTCCAAGTTTGATTTTTAATTGCTTAAGTAGATTCTAGGATGTGGAAGCGGTGATAACTGGATAAAATTAGGGAGGAATATGGGCAGTGCCGTGTGCAGCGGGACGGATTGAGTTTTAATTTGTAAAAAAATTAATTCGCTCGGTATAATTTTTTTTTTCATTTTCAATTTGCTCCGTATAAATCCGCTCCACATGAACCTATCTCACATAATTTTTTTCAATAGTTTCCCTTTCTAATTAAGTTTGATACTAAAAAAGAAAATTTATTTTTTCATTATGTTGTATTAATTTAATAGATAACGACTTAAAATCTTATTTTTTTAGAGGTCAATTGATGTAAGAAATTATATTAGTTTTGATTAAACCATTTTCAGTTACTATCTTGAATATTTTAGTAACTTTAAAGAAACTATTTTTATACATAATGCTCTATTAATGTTATAACATATAATAAGTTAAAATTAAGTTTGAACCCGCCCTCCCCACACCGCCCCACGTAGCCTTAAAACCGCCCTGTATCCGCCTGCCCCATTGCCGTCCCTGCTTATGATTATGGATTTTTGTAACAAATATGTATTAATTACTAGACCGTGTGTCTAACAACTTTCTTTATTAGTAATAACAATTCTTTGAAGAGAGAAGTACAAACAAGAGGGGCAAAACGTTAACGTACACCAATGCTAATGAAGTAAAAAACCCTAGATAAGGTTTACAATATCGAAAATGATTTTCATCATTCTTTTAGTCGATATTTAGGAACAACCATTAAATGGTTTTCTTTGCTTGTTACTATCCCAAAGTGCTCATCAACGTCCAAATCACAAGGTTGCATACCATTTGGAAGTTCCAAATCAAAGCAATGCACCAATTGTGCCAACATAAGGCGGACAACGGTGATCCCCAGCGGGATTGCAGGGCAACTTCTTCTACCAGAGCTAAAAGGTAAAAGTTCAAAATCCCGTCCACGAATATCTATACTACTTCCAACAAATCTCTCTGGTAAAAACTTCTCAGGCTCGGGCCAAACATTTGGATCCCTTTGAATTGCATAATGATTTATCATGATTCGTGATCCCTTTCGTATATGGTAGCCATCAACGACACAATCTTCCATGGCCTCACGTTGCGTTATTGGTACAACGGAATGCAGCCTCATTCCCTCTTTCACAACCATATCTAAGTAGTTCAACTTCTCCAAGTCTGACTCTTTTACCATTCTTTCAAGTCCTACCACTTGTTCCAACTCCTTTTGGAGTTTTTTCATCACATGAGGATGTCGAAGAAGCTCTGTTACTGTCCAATCTACCGATGTTGCTGAAGTATCGATTGCTGCAACAAGCATGTCCTGTTACACATATAAGGAAACACGGATGAACAAATTTAAATCGTATATAATAAGAAGAAATAGAAGTAAATAACATACGATGAGAATAGCTTTTATATTGGTACGATCAAACTGAAACTCTGTCTCTCCTGAATGCATAATGTCTAACATCGTGTCCACTAAGTCTTTTGATTGCTTTTGGTCACGAGACTGTTCATGTTCATCGATTATCTTCTCAAGAAATCCATCAAACACCTTTGAAAGTTCCTTAAGTTTGCGCGTGATTCCTTGGAGATCAATTACACCAAGGAAGGGGAAAAAATCTCCAAGATTTGGTGTTGCACCTAAATGCACAACTTCTTGAAGTATACCTTTGAATCCCCTCTTGTCCAATTCTTCATCCATGTACTTCTTTCCAAACACCATCGTACAAGTTATGTCAGCACTCAACTTTGCAACTTTTGCACTAAGATCAACAACACAACCACCATCATTTTTAAGCGAGTTGATCATAAGATCAACTTGTTGTGTTCTCACGGATTGAAATGAATTCATCTTTTGATGAGTTAAAAGGTCTAGAGTGACCAATTTGCGCATGTTGCGCCAATATGGTCCATACCTTGCAAATACCAAATTCTTATGACCATATGACAAATATTTAGCTGCCTCGTTATAAGGCCTCGTAGCAAAGATATGATCATAAGTTTTGAGGAATTTTTCGGCTGTATCGACAGACGATGCAATATATGTAGGTATTAGTCCTAGTCTAATATAGAAAAATGGACCATATTTTTTTGCTAGGTTTTGTAAATCATGGTGTGGTTTTTTCCCTAACAAATGAAGATGTCCTAAAATGGGGATTCCCGTTGGACCATGAGGAAACTTTTTTCTCTTGTGGATATTTAGGAACTCATACAAGGCATACACAATACAAACTACTACTAGTGTTTCCCATATCAAAGTCATGGCTAGCTAATATGACTTCCCTAATTTCTAATTGTAACCTCTAATGGAATATGTATATATATAAGCATCAATTGAATAGTATATATATGGAAGAGTCAATAATAGAGGGAAAAAATTAAAAAAAGTACCATTAGATGAAAGTGACCACTGAAAAGTCTGGATTAGTTTATCATATATAGTACTGATATTCAAATTTGGCTGCAACAGTTAGTTTGATATTTAGTGCCGTTTGACCATGCGATATGGTATCATGATATGAAATCATGATATGATATTATGATATGGAATTATGAGATAAAATTGAAGATTTGTTTGGACATGCGATATGAAATTTTTGTGTTGTATATTTTCTCATAAACATAAAAATCACATAAATTGTAAAATTATTAAAATAGCCCCAATTGTTTATTCATCTTATCAAATAAACAAAAAATTATAAAATCACATAATAAATTATTACAAAGTTATTTGTTCTCCACTTAAGTAATTGTTTCATCTAACTTTAATTTAATAAAAAAAATTAAACATAAATTGTAGTGTACTAGTCTTTAATGTAATCCTCCCACATAGTATGGACAATTTCCTCACGTTGAACTTGCATTTCTCGATCATGTGACCGAGAAGACGAACCAACATTGTTACTTTGAGCCATTTGTTGGTCAATATCCTCCGCAACTATATTTTCATGTTCATGGTATTCTCGCAAATAATTATGTAACACTGCACAAGCTATGACAATTTTCACTTGTGTATCAATATCATAATGGTTCATGCCTTATTTCAGTATTCTAAATCTATTTTTCCAAGCTCCAAAAGTCCGTTCAATCACATTGCGTAGAGATGAATGCCTATAATTAAATAGTTCTTTGTCATTTTGAGGCTCTCTTTCACTTCCTCGGTAATCTTGCAAATGATAGCGTAGTCCTTTGTATGGAGCTAAAAATTCTTTTGTGGTTCGAAAACCAGCATCAACAACATAAAAATAGTGCTTCCAAGACAATGTAAAGTTATAAAATAAATATTATCTCTTTAAACAAAGTTGATAGGAAATATGTAACTAAATACTAATAACTTACACATAAAATATAAATGTTCACTTATTAAGGCCATAAAATAAATTTATTAATGTGATTGTAATTTTACCTTAAACCAAGGCCAAAATCGAGTATTATGTCGAATTTTGAAATGTACATCAGTCATATTTTTTTGTTGTATAAATGTTGGTGTCATCTTCCTAATTGCCTCGGCAACTATTTTAATATGCCGGTTAATTATTTCAAGTGAATGTTGAAAAGTTTCACAATCGTGAGGTGTGAGTTAAAGTGACTATATATTGGTGAGAATAATAAATTTTATGTCGGTGAGAATAACAAATTTTAAAAAGTAATGATGTGATTATAAATTTTATTTACATATGAAACAAATGGTTAGTAGATATAAATGTGGGGTTGTTTTAACAAAATATAAACTCATGGATCAATTATTGTATTAAAAATATCTCAAATCATGATATGAAATCACCATATAATTCCATATCATGGTTTTTGGAGAATATGGTATCACCTCTCATGATATGGAATCATGAGATGAAATCAGCGTAAAATCACATGTCCAAACGCTGATTCCATCTCACGATACCATATCATTTATTTTGGACCACAAATTTTAAAAGATTTCCTTTCTTTCTTAAACTCCGTGCTGAGTCAAATTATCTCAAATAAAATGGGACAAGAGAGAATTGTACTCTATTAATGAAAAAAGTTAATATACTCTAGACAACAAAAATATATACGCACGTAGTTCAAAACAAAATAAAAACGACTTGAATGGATAACTAACACATGGTTGAGTAAAGTTACGTTAATGAGTCAAAATGAAAATTCAATGTGAGAGGAATAAATAAAGAGTTTAGTTTGTGGTAAGAGAAAGTGACTAATTAATGCTTTTAAGTAAATGAAGAGAGAAATTAAAGAAGATTAATAGAGTACGTGGAAAATTGTGTAACGCTTATTTATATTATTGAGAAGGAATAAGATATTTCCTCCGTCCACAATTGTTTGGCAGGTATACTAAAAATAAATATTCAAGATTAATTGTCAATTTAAACAATCAAGAAATAATTAGTCACTTTTTTCCAATTCTGCCCTTAATGATAGTGTAGTTCAATTGAAAAGTTATGTGGACTTTTGGTATTCTTGATATAGTAGGGTTATATTAGTCAAATTATACCTTGTATTAAATTTTCCTTGAGGGATGTGCATGACATTATCCTGACAAACAATTGTGGACAGAGGGAGTAGGTCATTGTTAACTAGTCATATACTTAATTTGACCGGAAATATCCATTTTGAAATTGATATAATTTTCGTATCTTTATAATAGTATAATAGGATGTAAGATACAATTTTTTCTAGATTATGATCGAAATTTCAGAAACATTTAAACTAAAGTAAATTTCTAAATCAAAATAGAGGACCAATAACATTTTCATTCATCATCAATAGTCATCTTTCTTAACTTTAATGTATTGGTTCTAAGTTTGATTTTTAATTGCTTAAGTAGATTCTAGGATGTGGAAGCGGTGATAATCGGATAAAATTAGGGAGGACTATGGGGAGTGTGGTGTGCGGCGGGGATTGAGTTTAATTTGTAAAAAAATTAATTCGCTCAGTATAACAATTTTTTTTTTTCATTTTCAATTTTCTCCGTATAAATCTGCTCTACATGAACCTGTCTCAGATAATTTTTTGAGCAACTTTCACATATAGCAAACACAAAATTCATATTTGTATGCTATAACAAAGTTTGCATAATTGCGCTCCATAGCAAACATAAATATGTATATTTCGCTATACATATACAAAAGAAAGCAGATGTATAATCTGCTTCGATATACATATACAAAAAGATCTATTGTATAAAGTGAGAGAGACGAGTGAGCGAGTGAAATCTGGGAGAGTGGTGAGCGAGATCTGCGAGAGGGGAGAGAGAGGAACGAAAATATATGTATATATACAATTTTCACGCATTTTATACATTTACGTTTTTGTATAAAGTGAGAGAGGCGAGTGAGAGAGCGAGATCTGGGAGAGTGGCGAGCGAGATCTGGGAGAGGGGAGAGAGGGGAACGAAAATATATGTATATATACAATTTCACGCACTTTATACATTTGCGTTTTTGTATAAAGTGAGAGAGGCGAGATCTGGGAGAGTGGCGAGCGAGATCTGGGAGAGGGGAGAGAGGGGAACAAAAAAATATGTATATATACAATTTTCTCTCGCTTTATACAAACACAAACACATTTTATACACTTGTGTTTGTATAAAAAACGAGAGAGGGAAGGGAGAGAACGAGAGTGGCGAGCGAGATTCAAAAGGAGAGAGGTGAAATAATAACAGTTTGCTATGTGGTACAATTAAATCAAACTATATTTATAGAATTTAATTTGAATTAATAGTTTGCTATTATATACAATTTTCCCTAATTTTTTTCAATATTTTCCCTTTCTAATTAAGCTTGATACTAAAAATAAAATTTATAAAAAAGAAAATTTATTTTTTCATTATGTTGTATTGATTTAATAGATAATGACTTAAAAATCTTAATTTTTTAGAGGTCAATTGATGTAAGAAATTGTAGTAGCTTTGGATTAAACCATTTTCAGTTACTATCTTGAATATTTTATTAACTTTAAGAAACTATTTTTATACATAATGCTCTATTAATGTTATAACATATAATAAGTCAAAATTAAGTTTGAACCCGTCCTCCCCACACCACCCCAAGTAGCCTTAAAACCGCCCCGTATCCGCCTGCCCAATGCCGTCCCTGCTTATGATTATGGATTTTTGTAACAAATATGTATTAATTAGTAGACCGTGTGTCTAACAACTTTCTTTATTAGTAATAACAATTCTCTGAAGAGAGAAGTACAAACAAGAGGGTCTAAACGTTACCGTACACCAATGCTAATGAAGTAACAAACCCTAGATAAGGTTAGGTTTACATTATCGAAAATGATTTTCATCATTTGTTTAGTCGATATTTAGGAACAACCATTAAATGGTTTTCTTTGCTTGTTACTATCCCAAAGTGCTCATCAACGTCCAAATCACAAGGTTGCATACCATTTGGAAGTTCCAAATCAAAGCAATGCACCAATTGTGCCAACATAAGGCGGACAACGGTGATCCCCAGCGGGATTGCAGGGCAACTTCTTCTACCAGAGCTAAATGGTAAAAGTTCAAAATCCCGTCCACGAATATCTATACTACTTCCAACAAATCTCT
>NC_064285.1:8131245-8211909 GCF_019186545.1 Solanum stenotomum
AAGTTCAAGTTCAAGTTCAAGTTCAAGTTATAATTTCAAGTTCAAGTTCTAATTTCAAGTTCAAGTTCTAAGTTCAAGTTCTAGTTCAAGTTCAAATTCTAATTTCAAGTTCAAATTCTAAGTTCAAGTTCAAGTTCTAAGTTCAAGTTCAAGTTCAAGTTCTAAGTTTAACTTCAAATTCTAAGTTCAAGTTCAAGTTCAAGTTCATGTTCAAATTCTAAGTTCAACTTCAATAATAATTCAAACTAGTCCTAAATTCAAAATTCAAACTAGTCTTAAAATCACAAATTCAAACTAGTCTTAAAATCCCAAAATCTAACTAGTGCTAAAATCCTATATTCAAACAACTCCTTAAATACCCTAATTCAATCTAATCTTACAATTCCAAAATCAAACTAATTAACTCAAGAAATACCGAATTTCAAACAAACCCCAACATTAAAATTTTCATTTCACAATCAACAAACACAAACAAACAATCAAATAATCCCTAATTCAAACTAACCATCAAAAACCCCTAAATCATTCACTTACTAACTAACAATCAATCAAACTAACAATCAATAAAAAAACTAATTCAATACACTACTTAACAAATTCAATACTCAAATTTCAAGTTCTAAGTTCAAGTTCAATTTCTAAGTCTAATTCTAAGTTCAAGTTCAAGTTCTAATTTCAACATCAAGTTCTAAGTTTAAGTTCAAGTTCAAGTTCAAGTTCAAGTTCAAGTTCTAATTTCAAGTTCAAGTTCTAAGTTCAAGTTCAAATTCTAAGTTCAAGTTCAAATTCTAATTTCAAGTTCAAGTTCTAAGTTCAAGTTCTAATTTCAAGTTCTAAGTTCAAGTTCAATTTCGAATTTCAAGTTCAAGTTCTAATTCTAAGTTCAAGTTCTAATTTCAAGTTCAATTTCTAAGTTCAAGTTCAAGTTCTAATTCTAAGTTCAAGTTCTAATTTCAACATCAAGTTCTAAGTTTAACTTCAAATTCTAAGTTCAAGTTCAACTTCTAAGTTCAAGTTCAAGTTCAAGTTCTAAATTCAAGTTCAAGTTCTAATTTCAAGTTCAAGTTCTAAGTTTAACTTCAAATTCTAAGTTCAAGTTCAAGTTCAAGTTCATGTTCAAATTCTAAGTTCAACTTCAATAATAATTCAAACTATTCCTAAATTCAAAATTCAAACTAGTCTTAAAATCACAAATTCAAACTAGTCCTAAAATCCCAAAATCTAACCAGTGCTAAAATCCTAAATTCAAACAACTCCTTAAATACCCTAATTCAATCTAATCTTACAATTCCAAAATCAAACTAATTAACTCAAGAAATACCGAATTTCAAACAAATCCTAAGATACCCTAATTCAAACAAACTCCAACATTAAAATTTTCATTTCACAATCAACAAACACAAACTAACAATCAAATAATCCCTAATTCAAACTAACCATCAAAAACCCCTAAATCATTCACTTACTAACTAACAATCAATAAAAAACTAATTCAATACACTAATTAACAAATTCAATACTCAAATTTTAATTTCTAAGTTCAAGTTCAAGTTCTAATTCTAAGTTCAAGTTCAAGTTCTAAGTCTAAGTTCAAGTTCAAGTTCAAATTTCAACATCAAGTTCTAAGTTTAACTTCAAATTCTAAGTTCAAGTTCTAATTTCAAGTTCAAGTTCATGTTCAAATTCTAAGTTCAACTTTAATAATAATTCAAACTAGTGTTAAAATCACAAATTCAAACTAGTCCTAAAATCACAATAGACATAATTGATATAGTTAAACCAATAGACATAATTATTTAAGGAAGTGGGAATTACATTCAGATTTATGCTCACATTTTATAATAATCTAATACAATCAAATAAATCAGAAATTGATACGAAATATATATAGCCAAAGGATCAGTTTAAAGCATTAATTACGACATATTTTACATTGGATTCAGTAAGGTAAAAAGAATGTTAGGAGCAGATTGAAAAATAACGGGCTGGTTCTCAATCAAGACTGCACTTGATAAACAATCACTGATACAGACAGTCAAGAATTCATAAATTATTCCAAGCCTCAAGATGAACACCAACATAGGCGAATATTTCAACATAAACAAACACCATAGCATGCTAGATAATTGATTATAAACTAAGGGTCACACACATATAATTTCCAAGAACAGGCAGCCCACACATATAGTAAGAATTCGAAATCTAAAACAAAACGGTGCAACTATCTCACATTTTACAATATTCCCAGTGACATGCTTAAAATTAAAGTAAAGGAATTTGTACCTGGGATGGATCAATTAAGATCAGTCTTAAGCAATCCAAATTATGCAAAGTGTATCATTTTCGCCGGAGAAACAGGCGACTGGTGGCACTGGAGCTGCTGACGTTCGCTGGTGTTGTTGTTGCTCGCCGGCGCTAGAGCTTCGCAGTGGCTCGCTGGTCGGAGTTGCTAGTCACGCTGGCACTGCTGCTTCGCCGTGGAATCTCTGGTGGATGCTCACTGATTGGAGGTCGCCTGCCGGAGCTACTGCTTGCGCTAGCTCGCCTGGCTGCTAGTTGTTGTTGCTCGCCGGTTAGAGCTGCTGGTTGTCGTCGACGGAGGAAAAGAGAGAAAGAGGCGACGGGAAGGGGAGGAGAAGAGAGGATGACGCCGGGGCTACTGGTCACAACTGCTGCTTCTCACCGAAAATGGACGGTGATTTGAGAGAGAGGAGGAGGCACGGCGGCGGTAAGGAGAAAGAGATGAAGAATGAATTAGTTTAGGGTTGGTTCCTTTTGGTAGATTAAAATAGGAAAATAGATCTTGACTGTTGATTTAAAATAGATGTATGGCTAAGATTAACTTGGAGTGAGATGGGTGGTCAAGATTAAAAGGGATGAGTTTGATTGAAATCTGAAATAATTGCAATGAGCAAAAGGGCTAAAATTGCGACTAAATTGAAATTAGAGGCTTAACTCGAAAGAGAATTGCATAGAAAGAGGGCTAGAATTGAAATAAATTGGAATAAAATGGAATATAATTTAAATAATTTAGAGGAAGAATAAGGAAATGCTATCCGATTAATAAAATACTACATATTAAAATATTTTCACACATTATTAAAAACATCTAATATTTTAAAATATAAGTAAATTAAGTAATTATTTTGAGTTTAACTATCGACAAATATAATAATTTAAAAATAATAATATTTTTATAAATCATGCATACTAAAACATATAATTTTTTAGGCAACATTAATTTTTATGATTTGTTTTTATTTATGTTCTTCAATTGCAATTTCTTATTTTAAAAAAATAGACGTGTGCCTGTTAATTAAAAAAATTAAACATTCGCGAACGAACATAAACATTTTCAAACAATAATATTATTTTTTGATATTTCTCTGTATTTTTGCATGAAAATAAATTGACGAAAGTTCTTTGATTTTCTTTCTTAAACATTCAATCAAATTAAATAACACTACTTATTTATTTTTTCTTATCATCTAGGCTATCTAAATTTAACGTAAATACTCACTTTTAATTTTTAATATAAATCAATACTGTTGACACCCAATTTTGACCTTCCCCAATATAAATTAATCATCGAGCTTCCTAAATTCTAAACGATTTGAAATAATTAGCTTTAAAATTCAAAATAATTTTCAAGTCATTTCAAGTAGTTTTGTCATTTTTATAAATTTTAAAATAATAAATATGATATTTTTATATAATTATGTGTCTAATTAGTATATTTTATAAATATTTGAAAAATCATATCAAAAGATTTTTATTTCTTTTTAGCTAAGTGTTTTACTAACTTAGTTTAATTTAAATCATAATTACGATTTTGAATTAATTAGTTCATGTTTAAATTAATTATATTATTATCAAGTTAATTATTTTATTTCGTTAAGAATAAGAAGCTGGTAAATTAATTAATATTAAATTCATCTTATTTATTTATTTATTTATATATTTCAGCCACATTCTCCAAGTAAATCTAATTTGGTTAATTTCGAAATCCTAATCGGTTATAATTGCAATTTTTTTGGCCAAATCCTTAATTCAAAACCTAGCTATTTATTACAATTTTAACCCATTTCCCACCTTGCATCCAATTCTTTTAAAGACCAAAGTTGGGCCAACCTTTAGCCCAACTTCAGTCAGCCCAACTCCAATCATTCCCAGCCCCACTTAATTCCCAATCCTACTCCTAAATGACCCGACCCAGCCCAAAACAGCCCACACAAAATTACAGCCCACATACAATACAGATGCAGCAGCCGTACGTACAGCATCACCCTCTTTATTTTTCCAACAATTCCCAATTTCCAGCAACATACAAAAATAGCAATACTCAAAATGGTACCCCAGCTGTTCCAGCTCCTTTTCCAGCCAAAGGATTGTCCTTCCAACCGTGGGATCATGCCACGTAGCTCGTCAAGGACGTTGGGATCGATCCAAGGTGTCTATTTCCCTTTCCCCTTCCGGAATGGGCGAAATTTTCAGGAAAAGAGTGTCTCTCCTAAATGGTGAAAGGAATTCGAATTTTGAATGGAAGTTTTCACCCGAATTCCCCCCAAAATCGTGCCCTAATTCCTCCTATTTAGACCCCTCTCTTCTTCTTTGTTAAAAAGAGGAAAAAATTGGAAAAATATATGGGGAAAAAGTCGGAAAAATACAGTGAGAAGTTAGAGTAGACACAATTTACATATAAGGGGAGAGATTGAGTCTGAGAGGCTTAAATCTGAGTTTTACTCTCTCTTATTTCTGTTTATCGTTCCTCGGAGTTCATTGGAGTTTCTCTGTGGTTGTGGAAGCTTGTGGTCAGCTCTTTCTCGTCCTAGTTCCTGCTCCAGAAAAGTCCATCGAACTCCCTTTGTTGCTCTCTTTGCATCGTAGGTTGGGTAAAAACCCAACATCTTCTCCATCGAGTCAGCAATCATTTTATACAAGCTGGAAATCGAGAACAGGTGTACAGAAAAGTCCGAAAACAGGCACTATACATGCTGTATACACGGGTATACATGGCGAATATTGATATACAAGTCCAAAAAAATCAAGATACAGGTGCTGGAAGTTTGAGATGGGCTGCATACATTCGGCATATAGCCCAATATACACGAAAACGAGTCGAAATACGTATTGTATATAGCCGTATACACAGATTTTAAGTGCAAAAAGGGAGGCGAAAATGGGCCAAAAGCCCAAGGGAATTTCAGCAAGTCCAAGATTTGGGCCAAAGGCCCAAATTTGATATTCCTCTCCTTACTCTTATTTATTCTGTTATATTTGACTAACGTTTTGATTATCTTATGATTTAATTTAATTAAATTTTCGAAGAATGGTCATTTCATTTTATTTTCGAATTAAAGATATATATTTTATTACTTAGTTTTATTTTAATATTGGTCTTATCAACACTCAATCATTTCCCTCTAGTTCATTTCCCTTTAGATAAATAAAATTATAAAAAATAATAATAGTAATAAATAAGTAGCTTAAAATAAAATGAGTTTTTACTTAGTTAAAATTTTCAAAATAAGTTAAAATAAATAAGTTCTTTTATTTAATTAATTTTTTTTTCAAAGATTAGTTAAAATAAATTGAGTTCTTTACTTAGTTAAATTTTTAAAATTAGTCAAAGTCGTTAGGAATTCATTTACTTAGTTGAAATTTCAAAGTTAGTCAGAAATCACTTTTAGTCAAATCGTCGGTCAACCGCGACTTATCGGGCATTCCGAGGGCCTAACACCTTCTCGGAATATACATTGAACTTCGAACCCTGTTATTTTCAATTGATTTTATCTGTTTAAATCTTTTGAAAAAAATCTTATATTTTTTCTTGATTTTTTTTACTAAAAATTAAGTGGCGACTCTGTCCTTTTGGAAACCCAATTTCTCTTAAACTATAAGTTTAATCGGCTTTTCGAAAACTAAGTCATTTTTCCCTTTCTATATATTTTTAAATAAAACAAATACAAATAAAAAAACCAATCTTCAAAAAGACTCGACTGACTTAGTTAATAACACTACTAAAAAAGACTCTTGTTCATTGCTAATAACACTACTAAACAATGTTAAAACTCGACTGACTTTGTTAGGTTGTCAGTGATTTTAAAGAAAGAAAACCAACACAATTTCGTCGGTTATTTTTCACACAAAAATACATAACACTCTTAAAAAGAAATTATTATTTTTTAAAAAGAATTCTTTTTTGTTAATTTTTAATTTTTAAACTAAAATTAAATGACACATGTCTATTTAAAATAAGAAGTTGCAATTGAAGAATATATATAAAAATAAATAAATCATAAAAATAGTATTTCATGTTAAAATAGAACATAAAAAATGGAGTTCAAGGGTTAAAATGGAACAAGGCTAAGATAAAGTGCCAAAATGAAAAATGTGGACAAGTTAGAGGGGTTGTATATGTGTTTTGCCATATATATATATATATAAAATTTAACTACACATCAACAAAAGTTTAATTTAATAAATTTAATTTATCGATCAAGTTAATTTTATAAATTTAAATTATATACCTTCTAATTATATAAATTTAATTTTATTGATCAACAAAAGTTTATCAATATCAAATTTAATATAAATCTCCTTGAATTAATCATCGGTATTTCTTTAATTGATAATGTATTTCATATCTGAACCACTAGTATATAAGACTTGATTTGTTAAACTACTCGAGGAATATATATATAATTAATCAACGTATTTCATACTCCGATGAAGTATCCTTTACATGTCATCATAATTAGGAGGTGATCACTACACTTGACATCCATTCAAGATCGAACATATATTATAATACTATCTCGCATTTCATACTGGAATAGATTATATGTTAGCTCTTCACCTACTACATCATGACATGATATATTAAGTTTATGATTAGACGACAGACTGATAGGATTCGTACATTACTCTATAAATATAAGTATAATTATCTCCTAATTCATATCAACATAGTTTCATACTCTAAATATGGATTATAGATATTTTTTTATTTATTTCACGAATTCTAACATTTTATTTGTAAAAGTATAAAAATTGTTACACTTTTTGAACAATTAATCGTAGGTGTAAAATGAAATTTTAATATTATGCACAATAGCAAAATTATGATTAATAGGAATATTTTAAACATACCGACCTCCGGATGTCTCTTTTATTAAAAGGAATTAGATATAATAAAAAATACCGACCTCATGAGGTCGGTATCACATTAAATTTTAAGATAAATAAAAAGTAATCATGTTAATTAAATAATATTGACATCGGGAGGTCGGTATTTTATATTAAATTATTTTTAACTTATACAAAACCGTCATTCGAAGGACGATTTATTTAAAGTTAATTGAAAATATTAATTTATTACATACTATTTAATTTTACCGACATCTGGAAGTCGTTATTATAATTTTTTTTGTTTTTTATTTTACACAAAACCATTCTCCGGAAGATGATTTAAATAAAATTAAATCAAAATATTTCTCAATTTTGTTTTTTATATGGAGAAATGGGGAAAATCGCGTCTGCTAGTGCAAATATTTTTAAAAAGGCGTCGGACAACGTCTCTTTGTCCATCGCTTTTTAAAAAAAATGTTTGACCAACATTTTGACCAAAAAGCGACAGACTAAGACACATTGTCTGTCGCTTTCTTAAAATATTTGACCAGATTTTTTGACCAAGAAGCAACGGACATAAAGATGTTGTCCGTCGATAATTTATAAAACAATTAAATAATTAAAATTAATAAAAAGCGACGGACGGCGTGACCTTTTTAAATTAATAAATAATTATTTTTAATAAAAAGCGACGGACTGCGTCACTATCTATATAAAATAATTAATTAGCAAAAATACGCAAAGAAAAGCGACGGACTAAGCGATGCCGTCCGTCTCTTTTTTTAAAAAAAAATTTAAAAATTTTTTAATTAAAAAGCGACGGACTAAGAGACGCTGTCCGTCGCTTTTTATAAATGTTTGACTAGATATTTTGACCAAAAAGCGACGGACTAAGAGATGTCGTCCGTCGCTTTTTTTAAAAACTAATTAATAAAATAAAATAAATTAAAACGACGGACACGTGGTTATTGTTTAATTTATAAATAATTATTTTTAATAAAAAGCGACGGACTAAGAGATGCAGTTCGTCGCTTTTTGTAAAATAATTTTAAAAATAATTATTTTAATTAAAAGCGACGGACGACATCTCTTAGTCCGTCGCTTTTTTGGAGCAATGCTGTCCGTCACTTTTTCTTCCGTCGTTTTTTAGCTGTTTTTTAGTAGTGAATGTATATTTTACCCTTGATGAAATGATTTACAGCCACACAAATTTCTATCATTCATTTTGACTACAAGTTTTAATAGTCTTCGTTTCTTTTTTAAACTCTGTGTCGGGTCAAACTACCTCACATAAAATGGGACGGAGGGAGTATCTTAATTATAGAATGATGTTGTTCCGACTTCTTGTTCTAGTGCATTTCTTATGTATTGAGTATGATCGAGTGGAGATAAATGTTTTAGATTAACTGATAAAACATATTCTCTACACTGTTAAATGAATTGATATTCTAAATTTGGATACCATAACGATTGTTATGACATGTATATATCAATTATCATCTTGATTTATTAAAAAGTGAGATTATGAGATGAATCAATTATGTTTGGTAGAATGAATGATAATAATTTTGTCATAAATGTATTCTCAATTTATACAATACATGATTTGGTATATAGAGTTTAAATTTATACACATAATATACCTCTAAACTTTGAGAAAAAAAATCAAATATATATATCCAGATGAATTTTATTTTGGAAAAATTACTTAAATACACAACTTATTTTAGTATATTCTCTAAAATTCCTATCGTTTGAAAAAAGTTATAAAAATTCCTACTCTCTCATATTCTCGTATACATCACTTTACGCGTTGTATCGGGATGTTGAATGCTGTATCCGAAATTGAGATGTGATGTATCCAAAATTGAGATATGATGTATTAAAAAGTTGATAGATGTAACTGAAAGTGAGACGCGATGTATCGGGACATTTTGGGATGTATCCGGATTCTATCCAATTTAATAGATTTTTGTAATTTGGAATTTAAAAAATATTTCAAATTTTAAGAGGTTTCTTACCTCACGCAACCCCTACCGCCCTACTCATTATCCCCCAAGTAAAAAGTTGCTTTTGAAAAATATTTCAATTTTTTTTAAAAAAAAATCTTTACACCCATTGCCCCCAACAAGGGCACCGCCACCCAGGCTACCTGCTCCCCCGCCACACTCTCAATTTTTATTTTTAAAAAATAAATTATTTTAGAAAAATATTTCAAATTTTAAAAATTTTCATTTTTACCCACTCGTAGGCCATTTCCAAAATAATTCATTCTTTAAGTGAGGTTTGAGTGCTTAGGAGACTCGGGTTCTGCACCTCACAACAACATTATTCTGCAATAATGGTGATTGGCGGGAGGTAAGTCGATTCACTATTTTCGCTACAATTTTACTCTAAAGGTGAATGTAAAAATGTATTTTCTAATTTTCGGATCTATAATTTTTTAATTTTAATGCAAATTAGTGTCAGAAATCATAAGGAAACAAATTTTTCTAACATTTTCGTGACTTAGTGTATGATTTTCAGGTTCTAATATGGTGAAAATGAACGGGTCTGCAAACGGGTCAAAAGGACCCGCTAAAGGTAGAAGACGATCTTCCGGCATTTTGTCAAAATAACTCCACTGTGAGTCTCTCAAATAAGCGACCAAGAAGACACCGACATGAGGAAGATATGCTAGACTTTGCATCTTAGTCCCCCTCTCTAAACAATTACCTAAAGATATTCTAATAGGATCACACCTCCAAAACATACATTATGAACCCTCCACACCCTTATGTACCCATTGTGGTTGACTTGGTCACCTAGTTCACACTTGCCGGTACAAACCTTCTAATATACCATCCACGTCCAGCAACCTTAACGAACCAAAAACTCACCAGAACAACCCAAAAAATGAGCAAGATGAAAGCTTAGGATGGACAACAGTGGTATATCCAAAAAGAAAAAAAACGGAGTTTATTCAAAAGCATGCATGAGGAAAATAACCAATCCCCCAACCCTCCATATCCCATAATCAACCCCACTAGACAACAAATGACAAGCAATAACATTAGTAGCATACTGGAATAGCAAAAAAAATCAAACACCTAGCAAAAGCCAAACCAATGAAACCAAAAACGACAACACGTGTTCAATGCCATTAACATGTGAAAATGACATGGACACGTCAGTAGAATGTGAGAACATAGGACATGTGAAAAAAATCGTCTCCAAATTCTCCGGATCCCCTATAGACTATGTGGAAAAAAATAGCCCCACACACTTAAATAGAGCAAATGACATAAACTATCCTAGTAGGTTTAAAATAGTCCTTTAACTATACAATTGACGGATATGGTCCTTTAACTATCCACCCTTTTGTTAAGTTTGATTTCCATCCACTTTTTTTAAAATAACTGTTAGTTAACACCATTAAGTCAATCTGTCCGTATACAACCATCCAAACAAAGTGTAAATCCCAACAGAAAGAAGAATATGAGTTAATGATACTGATCTCTCCACGCCTCTGTTTCTTGCTTTTCTGTGAGGATAAGACAATTAAGAAGAAGAAGAAGAACCAAAACGAAAGATTGAGACAAATAAAGCATCAAATTCGATAGAATCCATGGCGATGGGAAATGGGTTTAACCAAGAAACTAGAACTGGAGCATTTTTCATGGCCACACTGCTCATTTGGGTTTTCTCAGTTTTGTGGGGAATACTAATTAACAAGCTCAAGGAACTGTTCCCAATCGCTCTGGGATTCATTTTCTACCAATCGGCCAATTGGGTCATCCCCAAATTGCTGCGAAACCGCGATCCCCTATTTGTCAACACTTGTGTATCTCTTCTCCATTCATCCACTACATCTGCTTCAGTGCTCTTCATTTTGGTCAATCAGTTGATGATTTCAAATGGGGTAAATGTAAATCAGATGTTTGAACATTCACAACTTGTTGAACATACATGGCCATGGGCGTTTACAACTTTATGCTTTTCGTGTGGTTATTTTGCTTATGATCAATTGGATATGCTCCTAAATCGATTGACTTAACGGTATTAACTAACAGTTTTTTTAAAAAGTGGATGGAAACCAAACTTGACAAAAGGGTGGATAGTTAAAGGACCATATCCATCAACTGTATAGTTAAAGAACTATTTTAAACCTACTAGGATAGTTTAGGGACCATTTATGTCATTTGCTCCACTTAAATACAACAAACCAAAAAAACCTAGAAACTACTCCCACATCAACCTACAAAGCTAGTACTACCAACACCACAATCCTATCAACAAATACACATCAAGAAAATCCCCTTATTTTTGGAAAAATCAGTATCGACCAAACTGAAACTACCTACCTCCACTAATACTAAACCAAACTCAAAAACACATGTTCAAAAAGAACTGAATGAAATGGAGACTATTCATAAGATAGACAATGAGATCATGGAAAATCAACAAGGACACAATTTCACTTTTGAAGCAAAATCAGACCGTATGATTAAGACTAGTACACGTACGCCAAATAGTAAAAAAGGACAATAAAATCATAGAGTACAGGTAGGAAAGATATCAAAAGCCAATTAGATAAGACTGATGAAAACACTATAAACACTACCCCAACTTCCTTTCTTCACACAAACGAAATCAAATCTGCACTAGCAATGCCTCAATTCAGCAACCAACTACTTCACCTCCACCACCAAAACTCTTCCCAACGCCAAAATTTCCGACCAATAATGACCAATACCAACATCCATCCCCTCCACAATCAACAAACCCCGCCCTTTCCTCAATTCCCAATCCAAAGTCACCACCAGTTCGAGAACATCCCACCACTAGGTTTTATCGTCCCTTATTCAACACCAGGCCACTCAAGAATTGAGGGAAGAGGTACTAAACATTCTAGATCCTTTCACTCAAACACTGCACTTGAAGGAACCTTTGACGCTGGAGATGCAAAAAGATATCGAAAGGAAATACATAATAATAATACCGCACCAAGTGAAGAAGGCCTCCATAAACATACGTTACCACAATCTGTCCAACAAAATGACATATATGATACTAGCTATACCATCGTCTCAAAACAATCTGGGAGCAACAATGGTAAATATGAAGGACAATCATCCAACAGTAAACCTGGATATGACATTGATACTAGGAGGGAGCTCGAGCACTCAAGAAGACCCTTTAATGAAGATACTACTTTGGAATTGTAGAGGTGCCCACAACGCAAGCTTCATGACCAACTTGCGTGCTTTGGTTGAACTAAACAAACCTACTTGCTCTATCCACTTTTATTTGTCATGTTGCGCTTTTCGAAAGTCAATTTGACTAATTTTTAAAGTTAAATTAGATTACGTTAATTCGTTATTTTTTTAAAAAAATTAGATATTCAAAAACTATACGAAAAGTACTATAAGTTGCATTTTTTACATATCAATATGATGAAAATATACATCGTAAAATGTTGGTCAAAATTTTTATTATTTAACTCTAAAAAAGGAAACCATGACAATTAATTGTGGATGGAGGGAGTACTATTCTAGCACTTACATAAACTAGGATGGAGGATCACAATAAAATACTCCAAGCTCTGGATTTCACTGATGTTATACAAGTCCCGGCGATTGGCTACTCAGGCGGGATCGCGCTACTCTGGAGGAACACGGAGTTAACAATAGAGCCATTTGTACTCACTGATCAGGAGATACATGCTTCTATTGAGTTAAGACCTTCAATTACTAAATGGATGTTTTCTATTATTTATGCTAGAAATAGTTATAACCTGAGGAAAACACTCTGGGAAAACTTACGAAATATTACCAAAAAAATTGATGGACAGTGGCTAGTTTGTGGTGACTTTAATGAAATTACAAATGCTTCTGAAAAGTTTGGGGGAAGACCTATTAACAATAACAAAAGCTCTTGTTTCATAAATTGTTTAGATGATATGGGTATGATTGATTTTGGTTTTACTGGGCAAAAATATACTTGGACGAACAAGCATAAAAATAACAAAACTATTATCATGGAACGACTGGATCGTTTCCTTAGTAATCATGATTGGTTAAAATTATTTCCTGATTCTAATGTACAACATCTTCTGCGCACCCACTCTGACCACTGCCCTGTTTTATTGAATTGTTTAAGAAGACAAGCAAATGTTAGTAAAATTTTTAGATTCGAAACCATGTGGCTACGATATCTGGATTTCCCTAACGTAGTTAGTAGCAATTGGAAAAATAATGGAAACTGCAATAATGCCCTAGAAAGATTCACTGTCTCTCTAAAAGTGTGGAATAAACAATTTTTTGGTAATATCTTCCATCAAAAGAAGACTAATCTAAAAAGAATTAATGGAATCCAGAATATGGATACCACACAAAAAAAAAACATCACATAGAGCTGGAAAACATGCTAATAAAGGACTATAACGAGATTCTAAAAAGAGAAGAAGACTTCTGGAAAATTAAATCTAGAGTGCTTTGGCTAAATGAAGGCGATGCAAATACTAAATTTTTTCACATATCGACAACTAATAGAAGAAGGAAAAACAATATCTTGGGACTAAACGATACGGTTGGAAATTGGACGTATGAACAAACGTTATCAACGATACTATTTATTAATACTTCAAAAATATTTACACCACGGATTTGGATAAGAGCTACTGGACTACCCCTACTATCTACAGTAATGCTTTATCTATTGAAGATAGGGCTAACATAGGGAGACCCCTAGAAAAAGATGAAATTAAAAATGTAGTCTTTTCCTTCAAACCTCTTAAATCCCCGGGTCCGGATGGACTGCACCCTTTATTCTTCCAAAAATATTGGGAAGACACGAAAGAAGCTGTAGTTAATACGTGCATGGATATTTTCCGAACTCATACTATTCCCAGTGAACTTAACAAAACCTTTATATGCCTTATTCCAAAAATAAAAAATTCAGAACAAATTAATCACTATAGACCTATTAGTTTATGTAACACTATATACAAATCTATCACAAAAATCTTAGTTAACAGAATCCGACCCTATCTAGATAAAATTATAAGCCCGCAACAGTGTAGTTTTATTCCTGGAAGGCATTCAGTGGATAACGCTATAATAGTTCAAGAAGCCATTCATTCTTTTCAAAAATCTAAAGGTAAATTCGGTAAAATGCTTTTAAAAATCGACCTCGAAAAAGCCTTTGATAGACTAGAATGGTCATTCATAATGCAGTCGTTGAAGATCTTGAATTTCCCAAAAAACATTATCGACATTATCATGTCTTGTATATCCACCTCTTCTATATCCATACTAGTAAACGGTAAACCTACAAACTACTTCCTTCCGACTAGGGGTATTAGGTAGGGAGACCCTCTATCACCATATATTTTCATCATTTGCATGGCTCTAGGGATGAACTATCCTCCCTTATGAATATTCGCCAAACAAATAAGATTGGAATTAAAGTATTTAGGATTCCCAATCACAAACCACCATCCTAAAAGTTCCGACTATCAATATATTATAGACCATATGAATAATAAACTTAGTGGCTGGAAAACTAGGTTCCTAAACTTAGCAGGTCAGACTACCTTAATTAAATCAGTCCTTGCTACCATCCCTACGTACGTTATGCAATGCAACCTTCTTCCGCAATCAACCCTTAATCATATAGATTGCATTCAAAGAAACTTTCTGTGGGGTTCATCACTAGAAAAAAGAAAACTCCATTTGGCTAATTGGGACTTGGTGACTAACCCTACTGAAAAAGGGGGACTAGGACTTCAAAAAACTAACGGAAAAAAATTTCGCCCTCTTGGCAAGTTTAAATTGGAGGTTTCTTACAAAAAAGGGTCATCTATGGAATAAAGTGCTCTCAGCAAAATACAAGAATAGGAGTCTAACATCCAAAATTCATTGCTATACTTATGACTTATATTTGGAAAAGCATGGCAAAACTTATCAACTTTTCCAGGAAGGAATTTCTTGGAATATAGGAAATGGGAATATAAATAAGTCAGATCGAAATGTCCGAGTAAACCATTTGCTAAAAAATAATACATGGGATTTCTCACAAATCTCTTTTGAAATTCCTGAAAATATTAGAAATCATATTATAAATACTTACATCCAGCAATCAACTAACACAAACGATGACACTTTATACTGGAATAAAAATAGCAACGGAAATTTTAGTACGAGAAGCGCCTATGAATTATTCCTCTCAAAATATAATCTCACTACCACTAGCTTCAAACATGAATGGGTCTGGAAAATTAAATCAGTTAACAAACTTAAATTCTTCTTGTGGACTGTTCTCTCAAATAAACTACCGACCTTCTCGGCATTGTATTAAATAAACATTACCACATCGAAGAACTGTCGCTCATGTCCAAATTCTGAAGAGGACACTAAACATATCTTTGCTATCTGCCCTGATGCACAATTCATATGGAATAAATTTAACATAACTTTTAACAACTCGGATTTTCACGAGAATATGTATCAGTTATGTACCTCCACAAATTACAGTACCCTAAACAATCACCTCACGGTGCCCATATCTATCCTCACACCAGTCATTCTTTGGAATATCTGGGAAATTAGAAATAATAAGCTCTATAAAAACCAAAACATCAGTAGGTATCCCAATACCATTCATAGTATTAATTTTCAAGCAATGGAATATTATCATCTAGCTTATACCCCACCGAAGATAATTCCGAGACATATGGTCCCTGTAGCTTGGCATAGACCTCCAGAATGAGTATTAAAACTAAACATTGATGGCTCCTTTGAACAAAACACTACTAATGGAGGCATAGGGGGTGTAATAAGGGATCATTTCGGAAAATGGATTACAGGGTTTACTTGCAAAATCAAAGCACATAATGCACACCATGCAGAAATACTAGCGCTACTACATGGTTTGAATCTGGCAAAAAGATTAAATTTAGCTCACTTGCAGGTGAAAACGGACTCGCAGGTATTATTAAATAATCTAAACAATAACTCTCGTGTATACTCACATATATATGCGGATTGTAGGGCCATCCTACAGCAGATGGGGAGAACAACAATGGAGCACATATCAAGGGAAGCTAATATAGTAGCGGACCTACTTGCAGTACATGGGAGGAAAACCAAGGACCCAAATATATGTATAGGGCAACTATATGTTTTTGACGCATCTCCTTCATTAGTATCATCTGCATTAGAAAGAGATGCCATGGGAACTACATCGCTTAGATTAGTTCCTCTTTTGTATGTATAAAACTACTATGATTATGAATAAATAAATCCTCCCGTTCCTAAGCAAAAAAAAAAAAAAAAACTTTTTGGTGAAAAAAAAAGTCTTTTCAATTAATGACACGGTGGTTAGTCTTGTCCAATTAATATAATAATGTATTTCTTTTATTAAATATTGATTTGAATGAGGTAGTGATACATTTGATAAAAAAATAATGAATTTGGTGAATATAAATAGTAAATTAAGAATTGATTTGAAATAAAATTAATTTTATATTGGTGAAAATAATTGTTATATAAGATATAAAAAGTAATGATATGAATTATAAATTTAATTTACATATGAAACAAACTGCTAGTAGATATATATAAATTAAATGTGAGTTTATTTTACAAAATATAAAGTTGTGGGTCAAATTTTGTATTTGAAAAATCCCAAATTATGATTTGAAATTTCCAAATCATAATTTTTAGAGAATTTGAATTTCATCTAATGATATGAAATTAATGTAAAATCGCATGTCCAAACGCTGGTTTCATATCATGATATGAAATTGCTTGTCCAAATGCCTACTTAATGTATAGTTGAGTTATATTCAACCTTTTAGTGTACCATGGTGTATAAGTCAGCGTATATCTCATGTATAGATATGTTATATTGTATAGTCAGTGTATACAACTTTCTATGACTTTTAGCAATCTATATTGATAGTCAGTGTACACAACTTTCTATTACTTTTTTGCAACTTATATTGTATAGTTAGGTTATACTTTTTATGACTTTTGACTATTTTTTACGTAAATAAAAACATGAGTATATTTGTTGTAAATCAATTACTTTATTATATATATTTGAAAGTATCTCCTTTTGTTTTTGCTGACATATTGTTTTTGAGTTAAGTGTACAAGATACACTTAAATGATTCATTTTTTTTTAGTTTTATACTTAAACTGTTAAGAGTGTGAGAATCACATCTAAACCATCACAGATTAGTTTGAGAAACACACCTCCATGCTAACTAGACCTTGAATTTTCATCTACGTGGCTTTTTTTTTTCCAGACACTTTTTAAAAAAAACATATATTTTCAATTGATATTCAAAGAGTGAAGTTATGTATTACTATATACAATTTCAGTTGGGATTGTTACATATGTTAGTTATGTGTTGTCATTTTTTGTCACGGTACATGAAATTGTTTCCATGGAAAATACTTACCAAGATTTAGTAGAGTTAAATAGAGCTCTTGGGGTTGTTGGGGTATTCAAAAGAGTGAGAATTGAGAAAAGAAACTCAAAATAGTATTTTTATACAATTTGAAAATAAAATAAAATATACAATTAGGATACACTGATATACAGATTTGTATATAAAGATATACGGATCATACATGTACTATGAGTCGTGGTTTGACTCCTGGTTGTGTGGGTCAATTTCGAAACTCTTTGAAGTTTTCCGCCGGTCGAAGTACGGATCGTACTCTCAACATAAGAGTTGTATTGATGAAATTTTTAAATTAGAATGTCTTTGGCAAAACAATCATAACTTTTATTCTAGACTCAGATTTACAAATGGTTGGTGATGTTCAAAAGAAGACTCAAAGACCTTTAATGTGACGGGTAATGAGACACATAACTCCTCATAGTATAAGAGATATGTTTGTTTGAAGTTGACCCTTGCATTATCTTATGCAAAAACTTAATTGATAGAGAATCTTTGAACTCGACTTAGTGTTAGAGGTTCCTTATGACCCTAATTCACATACAATATACTTCCCACACTTAGAAATTTATCTTATTACCTAGTAAATCATCCGTAAGAGTCTATAGACATATAAAGAATTGTTCAGGTCTTAGCTTAGAAATTTTTGGAGTATTACAATAGTACTCAATAAGCCCTTAGGACAAGACAGAGGTATGTTACTATTGATGAAGGAATTCAAGACAAGGGGAAGATTTGTTAATTATGTCTTGAATTCTTTCCTTGTATATTTTAGCAAACTCATAATCTGTATTGGTTTAAGAGATCCTTTGTCCTAATAGATTTGAGAAATTATACATTGTCGTTCTAGGATTGGGAGAACCTTTTACTTATAGTTTTGAGATATAGGGGATGTAGTTGGGGATTCTAAAGCATAGTGGAAAACTATCTATGCTCTTGTGTGGGAGGATTAGGCCTAGCCGAACCTCATTAAGTCCTTGTGTTATTTTTCTTCTTTTTTTTCTTTATTTGTGATTGTGTGCCAGCTAGTTAACCCATGATATTTCAGCAACGTATTCCGTATTAAATTGTGAAATGAATAAATTTTTTATTAGCTCCACAAATACCAAAGAGAAAAACAAATTACAAGGAGTGTAGTCTGAGAGATAGCCATGACCAGTAAAGCAAAGAAGAAACGGTTTTCATTGCACATATCTAATTTAATTAAGGCCAACTATTTCAGCCAACTCCATATTGTATCGTTTGAGATTAAGCATTGATTTTTAGTCTATAAGTAGGAATAGCCATTAAATGATTTGCTCTGCTTGTTGCTAACCCAAAGTGCTCCTCAACATCCAATTCACAAGGCTGCATACCATTTGGAAGCTCCCAATCAAAGCAATGCACCAGTTGTGCAACTATAAGTTGGACAAGGACAATTGCCAACTGCATTGCAGGGCAACTTCGTCTGCCTGAGCCAAATGGTAAAAGTTGGAAGTCATGTCCACGAATGTCTATACTGCTCCCAGCAAACCTCTCGGGCAAAAACTTTTCAGGTTCAGGCCAAATATTTGGATCCCTTTGAACAGCATAATAGTTAATCATGATCCGGGATCCTTTTTGAATGTGGAAGCTATTGACTACACAATCTTCCATGGCCTCATGAGGCGCTAGTGGCGCTACGGCATGCAGCCTCAAGCCCTCCTTTACAACCATGTCTAAGTAGTTCAAATTCTCCAAGTCTGATTCTTTTATCATTTTTTCAAGGCCTACCACTTGTTCCAACTCTTTTTGGAGTTTTTTCATCACATGAGGGTGCCGAAGAAGCTCTGTCAGTATCCATTCTATAGCTGTTGCTGAAGTGCCCATTGCTGCAACTAACATATCCTGTTATAGAAAGCGGAAATTAGTACAAACAAACCTAATAATAGAAGAACATAAATGGGATGACGACATAACGTACGAAGAGTATAGCTTTTATATGGCTACGGCCAAATTGAAATTCTGCTTCTCCTGATTGCATAATGTCCAACATGGTGTTAACAAAGTCTTTGAATTGCTTCTGGTCACCAGACTGGACATGTTCATCGATTATCTTCTCAAGAAAGTCATCAAACACTTTTGAAAGATCCTTGAGCCGGCGAGTGAGTCCCTGGAGATCAATTACACCGAGGAAGGGGAAAAAATCTCCAAGATTTGGTGTTGCTGCTAATTCGTCAACTTCTTTGACAAGAGCTTTGAATCCCCTCTTGTCCAAATCTTCATCCATGTACTTCTTTCCAAACACCATCAAGCAAGTCAAGTCAGCATTCAAAGACGAAATCTTTGCACTAAGATCAACAACAACGCGATGATCACAAGTTTCATTTTTAAGTGATTTGATCATAAGCTCAACTTGTTGCCTTCTCATAGATTGAAATGAATTGATCTTTTGGTTACTGAAAAGGTGCTGAGTGCACAATTTGTTCATGTTACGCCAGTATGGTCCATGCTTTGCGGATATCATATTTCTCTGTCCATATGCCAAATAATAAGCTGCCTCATTATGAGGTCTACTAGCAAAGATATGATCATATGTCTTGAGGAACTTCTCTGCTGTGTCTGCAGACGAGACAACAATTGTAGGTACTAGTCCCAGTCTAACATACATAAGAGGACCATGTGTTTTTGCTAGTTTTAGGAAATCTTGGTGTGGATTTTTTCCTAACAAGTGAAGATGTACAATAATGGGAAGTCCTTTTGGACCTGGAGGATACCTTTTCCTATTCTGGATATTGTTTAGCAACTCATAAAAGGCATACACAATAAAAACAACCACTAGCGTTGCCCATATCAAAGCCATGCCTAATACTTACTAATTGAAAGGGTTTAGAGATTTCAATCATATAATGGCTGGCACCATTCAAAAAATCAATGCACTATTTGGTAATGTTAGAAATTATTTTTTGGAAAATGTTTTCCCAAATTAATGTGAAGGAGACATCCACATTAATTTTTGTTATGGAAAAGTGACTTATCTTTTGGTGGATCATGGTGCTTTCAAACAAAGTCAGAAGATAAAGCATCAATCATCTCACAAGATTTTTCATATGGAAAATGACTTGTATGTACACTAATAAAAGAACAGGGCAACTTGCAATTTAGGGACGAAGTTTGTAGCATTTTTTATTTATGAAAATACAAAATTTCAAAGCTTGTTTGAAAAAGAACGACGGAAGTGAAAAGTACTGGGCTCCATTTGTATAAGCTACTTGCTGTTGGGAAAGACAAGACACTAACAAGAATGTCAGACAGGATAGCAGCGGAATAATACCCAAATCTAAACTTTCCCTTTCAATTTGAACCAAGAGAAGACAAACCAAATCAAGCAATATGAAGAATGGACAGCAAGTATATCAATCAAACTAAAGCAACAAGATAAGAATAACCCAATCACACAAGACACAACGATTTACGTGAAAAACCCTTCGATGTGAAGAGTAAAAAACCACAGGACCAAAAGCTCCACTATAAACACCAAGAGTTACAAAATTGTTCTCCAAAATTGGCCACAAAACAAGTGCCAAACAACGAGCAACAACAAATCAAGATTGCACTAAAACTAGAGAATTAAAGAAGAGATTTCACCCAAAAACGCGCTACTGTTCACGCCCCAAAATCAGAAGCTACAGATCTCTAAATCCGATCTCCACCGTTGAATTGCAAGAACCAGATGCTGAGAACTCCCAGTTCAAATTTGAGCACAATCCAACGGTTAACAAAGCGGCAAAATCTGTTTGAAGCGGACTGCCTGAGCAGAAAATTTCCAGAAGCAAAAAGGGGATTTTTTCTCTTTTTCTCTCAATCTCTAAAACGAAACTCTCTTGATTTTTATCTCTTGTGTTTCTGAAAATAAGACCAAATAAGCCTTATATATGCCACATAATATTTTGGGTTATGGGCTAAAGTGGGCTAGTCCTAATAAGACTTTTATTTATCCACGTAGGAAGGGAAAAAAGATCCTAAACCCAACACTTGCAAGCTACATGTTTGATAGTGAACCCTAGGAATAAGTTGCTATAAGGCTTTCTAATAACTACTTGAATTATGTGCGAGTTATTTGTTGTAAGAGTATTACATGAACATCAACAATTTAGTGCATTCCTAACATTTACTTGTTTTCTTTAATAATTTTAATGTTGTCAATTCTAACATAATGAACAAATAGATTTGGGAAGCCATTAGCACTTTTATTTATCAATTCAAGATCAAAAGTTTGATAGATTTAGTGAAGCGTAGTTGGGAAAATAAGAGCCTCTATGACGCCCTGCCCTATATTCACGAGTAATGCTATCGAATGGAGTAAAAAAACCTTTGGGAATATCTTTTTAAAGAAAAAGAAAATCCTAGCTAGATTAGAGGGTATCCAAAATTCCTACGCCTTTCCCACCAGCTCCTTTCTTCAGAATCTTGACATAAACCTCCGTAAGGAATATAATGATATTCTTAAAATGGAAGATGAGTACTGGAAACTGAGATCGCGCATCAATTGGCTGGCTAATGGCGATGTGAATACTAAATTCTTCCACTTATCGGTTGTAAACAGAAGAAGAAGAAACAGAATTGCTTTCTTCAAAGATGACAATGATAACTGGATTACGAACCCCTCTAGAATTGTTGATCACACCTTCAACTACTTCTCTAATTGTTTTACTTCTGAAGACCATTCTCTCTCTAACCTGAGACACATTCAATCCTCTCCTATCAGTTTTCATAAGCTTGACCTCTCCAATATGGATCGTCCCCTGCAGGACTATGAAATAATTCAAGCTCTTTTCTCCTTCAAACCGTTCAAAGCTCTAGGGCCTGATGGCATACACCCACTTTTTTTTCAATCCCAATGGAAAGTAGTGGGTAATTCTGTCATCGAAAGCTGCCAGCAAATCTTTAAGACCCTTCTATGCCTCATACGTAAGTTCCCTAATGCTAACCATCTGAAGAACTATAGGCCTATTGGTCTATGTAATACCATCTATAAAATCATTGCGAACCACCTCAATAATCTTATCAGTCCCTGCCAAACTAGCTTTCAGAAGGGGAGAAGAGCTTGCGATAATGCCATCCTTATTCAGGAACTAATGACGCACCTTAACAAGAGCAAGAGTAAAAAAGGTTACGTTATGCTCAAATTGATCTCGAAAAAGTGTTTGATTGTCTTGAATGGTCTTTCGTTTTCTCTACTTTAAGTTCCCTCCGAAATTTACCAAACTCATTATGAGTTGCATCTCCACTTCGAATATTTCTGTCCTCGTAAATGGAACCCAAACTAACTACTTCTCCCCTTCTAGGGGAATAAGGTGAGGAGACCCCATGTCCCCTTATATCTTTATCCTTTGCAAGGAGCTCCTGTCGAACTACATTAATCATCAAGTCGACATCCTCCGATGGGAGCCTATCTCCCTGTCAGCTAACAGCCCTCAATTCTTGCATCTATTCTTTGTAGATGACTTAACTTTAATTTCTCGGGCAACCCAAAAGTCGATCAATACCATGTATGAATGTATGTCTGCTTTTTGTGAACTGTCTGGACAAAAAATAAATGTTGCTAAGTCCAAATCCATTTTCTCTTCATGCTGTGATAACGTCTCTAGGAACCTTGTGCAAGACTGCTTTCGTATTACTCCATCTTCTGATTTCGGTAAATATCTTGGCTTCACCATCCTTAACAGTAATCCTAGAGCTGCTGACTTTCATTATATCCTCGACAACATGAGGAAAAAATTTTCCATTTGGAAGGTGAACTTTCTGACCACTGCAGGACGCATCACTCTTGCTAAAACTACCCTTAATGCCATTCCGGCCTACGCTATGCAATACTTCCAACTTCCTATGAAGATTTGTAACACTATGGATAAAATTCAACGCGATTTTCTTTGGGGTTCCACAACCCACAAAAGAAAGTTCCACTACACTGCTTGGGAGAAAGTGACCTCCCCGAAAGATTGTGGAGGCCTAGGCTTACAAAAAGCAGACACCAAGAACAAAGCTCTCCTGACCGGTCTTGCTTGGCGCCTCATTACGGACCATTGGGCCAAAACCTTAATCATGAAGTATAAATCTCGAACTATTGCCCCTTCCCATTCCTTTATATGGAAAAACACTCTTCTTGGGAGTAATATTTGCTCGAAAGCAATTGCCTGGACTCCGACTAGAGGGCAGATTATTAATGTTTGGCATCACCGTTGGATACCCAACACCCCTGCCCTTAAAACTATCCTCCAGGGCTCTCTGAATCAAGGTGAAGATCATCTTACTGTTTCCTCTTTATGGAATGACACCTCCTGGGACTGGTCTAAGATATCCTTTAACATCCCTCTAGATATCGTTCAAAAAGCTTCTAAGATTCAGCTCAATAGGAACCTCGGGGAATGGGACATTCCTTACTGGTCTTGTAATAGTAATGGCATTTTTACAACCAAATCGGTGTACGGTATCCTAAACCCCAATCCTAACATTACTTTCCCTTTCGCGTGGATCTGGAAACTCCACACGATAGAAAAACATAAAGTCTTCCTTT
Organism: Solanum stenotomum; assembly: GCF_019186545.1. Lineage (NCBI taxonomy): Eukaryota > Viridiplantae > Streptophyta > Magnoliopsida > Solanales > Solanaceae > Solanum > Solanum stenotomum. The sequence continues at coordinate 8,155,365 of NC_064285.1, forward strand.
GGCTTTGTGCTCAGGGGCGCTTGCCTACCCACGCTTATCTTCATCATATTGGTATTGATATTGACCCTTTGTGCCCAGTTTGTTCCCTGGCTCATGAAACCATTGAACATGTTTTCTTGGAGTGCTACATTGCAAAAAAAAAAAATTGGCTGGATTTGGGCATAAATATCTCCCATTTACTTCATCATAATGACGAGCTGCACTGGCTTCTGCTTCTTTCTCAGCTGGTCTTCCCTGAGTATAACACCATCTATAGTTGGAAAGACCTCCTATATACCCTTTGCTCTTTGGCACATCTGGATTAATAGAAACCATAATGTCCATAATGGTAAGACTGATTTTCCCTCTCCTATCTTAATTCGGAACAGGACCATAGAATACATCACTCACACCCAGTCGCCTAGTAATCCGGATGCTACCACGTTTATTGACATTCAATGGTTTCTTCCCCCTCTCGAGTTTTATAAATTGAACACAGATGGCTCCTTCTCAAAAAACAAAGGCATAGGAGGCATCATCCGGAACTCTAGTGGGGGTTGGATGGTCGGCTTCCACAATCAAACTCACTGCCATAGCCATACCATGTCTGAAATTGAGGCTTTCCTTACTGGTCTTCACATCGCCTTCACTCATAACCTCTTTCCTTTAGAAGTTGAGACAGACTCTCTTGAAATTCTGCAATTCTTACAGGACTCACCTCCAACTTACTCTTCTATTATTATGTCTTGCAGGTCAATGCTGAAGAAGTTGGGGAATCCAACGGTCCGCCATAATTTTCGCCAAGCAAACATGGTAGCTGATGTTTTGTCTAAGATAGGTGCCAAGCTGACAATGACCAACCAACCACATATCTTACTATCTCCCCCGGAGGCTGTAAATGATTACCTTAAAGCTGACCTTGGTGGAGTTCTATCTAACAAGCTAATATTATGGTCTACATGTAATAAGTTAGCTCATTTTGGCAACCTTTCTGTACTTAATAGTACTAGTACTGATGTAATGGTGAACCTTTAACTATATATATATATATAATATCCTTTTCTACCAAAAAAAAGTTATTTTAAAGCACACATTTATTTATCAATTTAATAAATTACTTTTTTTTTTTGTTCACAATCTAATTAAAATGGAAAATGTACAAATCATCTATATGATTATAGCACAAGGTTAAATATAATTTATCTTAGCATATTGTCCAGATACAAGTGATATAAAAGTTGATACAATTGACACAATTGTATTCGTTGATACAAATGCTTAATATGACTACATTTGTTAATACAATTATATTCATTACTACACGTGATATAATTATATTCACTCACTAATGTACTTAGTATAGAGTGAGTGAATGCACAAGCAACATATACACTTGATATTCATTCATATAACTTGATATAGTTATAATGGTTGATACAAATTGTATTGGTCGATACATTTGATACAAATTAAATACACAAGGACCACATACATTTTTTATTCATTGATAAAAATTGTATTTGTTGATACCACCTAAGGCAATTGCATTCGCTGATACAAATTGTATTCGTTAATATATTTGATATCCGTCTGAGAGCTTTAGAAGACTCGTTGGGTTCTGAATTTCACATCAATGATTATTCTGCAACAATGGCGGGAGGTAGGTCGATTCACTATTTCCGCTGCAATTTCGATCTAAAGATGAGTTTTACGTGCTTCGAATCATGTAAATAATTTACATTTGATATCATAGCGATTAGAAATTAGCTCTGCCATGTTAATTTCCGAAGCTTAAAATGACATTCTGATTTTCGGATCTATAATTTTTGAACTTTAGATGCAAATTAGTGTTAGAAATCATAAGGATACAGATTTTCTAACATTTTTCTGACTTTTTATCGAATTTTCAGGTTCTCATATGGTGAAAATGAACGGGTCTGTAGAAGACGATCTTCTGGCGTTTCTTTTTTTTTTTTTTTTCCAAAAACAACCTCACAGTGAGTTCAACTTTTGAAATTCTTATTTCTTATGTGCTACCCCACCATAAACCTATATTTGTGGACTCGAATTTTTATTATTATCCTGTTCCACTTTTTGTGTTTTTTTTAATTGATCGAGAGTCAAATAATTTAATTTTGATCTAAATTTGGGTGTAGAATGTTTAATTTTTCGCTGATCGAGAGTCAACTATTCAATTAAAATTTTAGTCTACATGTATTTATGTAAGTAGATTCAATTTTAAATAGTATATCAATATCAGGGCATTACTAAGGGTTATTGATAAACAATTTGGAACTTCATGTATAAAGCACTCACAACACCTTAATTTTGAGATTCTTATCAATGAGCTCACATGGTGTTGAGAGGCTAAATTTCTCGGACTCTTCGCTTTTGGTGTCGCATCTGTGTTGACATATCGGTGATACCAATATGAGATGAGTAATATCCACATAAGTATCTAAGTCATCTTATTCACATGCTAGGAGGCCACGTCAGTGCTGAGTAGGTTTGATCACATCATTTGCATTTCTGATTTTTGCGGGAAAGTTAGTTAGAATTACTTACTTCTATTTTTAATTGCTTTCAGTTTCCTGATTGTAGTATAAGTAGAATAGGTAATGCTCTTGTAAGGCATGATTTGAATGTGATAACTCAATACAATTTCCATTTTCTCTCTAATTCTCTCTCAATTTCTCCTTTGTTCTTCCTCTTTCTCTTAATTCTCCTTCTTTCTTCTTCTTATCTGCATTTTGTTCCCTTGATACCTCCATTTTTGGTATCAATGTGTCTGGGTGTGTAATATGTGTTCAATTTGGTCAACAAATTTTGGGTACTTTGACCAAAATTGATGGGGAAAGTTTGAACAATTTTAATGATTCCAATAATCAATACAAAAGCTAAGTTGAAATTGAAGAAAACGGAATACCTTTTATATAAAATTTCTATGTCACTCCTTTTCCTTTAATCTCCTTTCAGGATTCTCCTCAAATTCTCCACATAATATCTCATAATTTAGGTTCTATAACTCTATTTTTATATATTTTAATTATTTTTAGGCGAATCCCCGCACCTATATCCATACATGAATTCATATCCCTAAATCTTAAAAATTAGATCATGAACTCTAGATCCACACCCGTATCGGACACCTGTACCCGAGTCCGAGCAACGTAACTTAGTTGAGAGGTGTGTGTGAGCACACTCGCTTAGCGGCTCCACTAATTACTCTTGAGGTTGAAATGCCTCCAATTTTTCTCGTACACTATATTTTGTACTCTTTTTCTCCACAGTAAAATTCCTTTAAGATCTCCAATAACACATAAGAATAAATACTCTATTAATGAACTTATGACCATGTGTGTTCAAGAGAAGGGTCGATTAGTAATGGAAAAAAGAAAGTGTGTTCATAACTTCAATCTCTCTTGTATGTAATGAAGCTGATATGAATGACGTTAATCATAACATGTAATGAATTGAATAACAACTACATATCCAATGAAATCTCACAAATGTGATCTGGGGAGGGTGAGCGTATACAATCCTTACCATATTGTATGGTTTGAGATTAAGCATTATTTATTCTATAAGTAGGAAAAGCCATTAAAGGATTTTCTCTGCTTGTTGCTATTCCAAAGTGCTCCTCAACATCCAATTCACAAGGCTGCATACCATTTGGAAGCTCCCAATCAAAGCAATGCACCAATTGTGCCACTATAAGTTGGACAATGATGATCCCCAATTGCATGGCAGGGCAACTTCTTCTGCCAGAGCCAAATGGTAAAAGTTGGAAGTCACGTCCACGAACATCTATACTGCTCTCAACAAACCTCTCGGGTAAAAACTTTTCAGGTTCAGGCCAAATATTTGGATCCCTTTGAACAGCATAAAAGTTTATCATGATCCGGGATCCTTTTTGTATGTGGAAGCTATTGACTACACAATCTTCCATGGCCTCGTGAGGCATTAGTGGAACTACACAATGCAGCCTCATGCCCTCCTTTACAACCATGTCTAAGTAGTTTAACTTCTCCAAGTCTGATTCTTTTACCATTCTTTCAAGGCCTACCACTTGTTCCAACTCTTTTTGGAGTTTCTTCATCACATGAGGATGTCGAAGAAGCTCTGTTAGTATCCATTCTATAGCTGCTGCGGAAGTGCCCATTGCTGCAATTAACATATCCTGTTATACAAAGGGAACTTAGTACAAACAAATTTAAATCGTACAATAATAGAGGTGATGAAATAACGTACGAAGAGGATAGCTTTTATATGTCTACGGTCAAACTGAAATTCTGCTTCTCCTGATTGCATAATGTCCAACATGGTGTCAACAAAGTCTTTGGATTGCTTCTGGTCACGAGACTGGACATGTTCATCGATAATCTTCTCAAGAAACTCATCAAACACCTTTGAAAGATCCTTAAGCCGGTGAGTGAGTCCCTGGAGATCAATTACACCAAGGAAGGGGAAAAAATCTCCAAGATTTGGTGTTGCTGCTAAATGCTCAACCTCGTTAACAAGAGCTTTGAATCCCCTCTTGTCCAAATCTTCATCCATGTACTTCTTTCCAAACACCATCAAGCAAGTCAAGTCAGCACTCAAAGACGAAATCTTTGCACTAAGATCAACAAAAACGCGATGATCACAAGCTTCATTTTTAAGTGATTTGATCATAAGCTCAACCTGTTGCCTTCTCATGGATTGAAATGAATTGATCTTTTGGTTACTGAAAAGGTGCTGAGTGCACAATTTGCGCGTGTTGCGCCAGTATGGTCCATACTTTGCGGCTAGCATATTCTTTTGTCCATATGCCAAATAATAAGCTGCTTCATTATGAGGTCTACTAGCAAAGATATGATCATATGTCTTGAGGAACTTCTCCGCTGTGTCTGCAGACGAGACAACGATTGTAGGTACTAGTCCCAGCCGAACATACATAAGGGGACCATGTGTTTTTGCTAATTTTTGGAAATCATTGTGTGGATTTTTTCCTAACAAGTGAAGATGTCCTATAATGGGAAGCCCTTTTGGACCTGGAGGATACATTTTCCTATTCTGGATGTTGTTTAGCAGCTCATAAAAGACATACACAATAAAAATAACCACTAGCATTGCCCATATCAAAGCCATGCCTAATACTTTTTAGCTTCTAAATGATTTCTTGAGAAGTAGTCATTATATAGTTTGTTTTCCAATTTGCAATAATGGAAGATATGGTGCTTTCAAACAAAGTCAGAAGATAACTAAATGAGCCATATTTCAAACTGGGCTCCCTTTGTAAGTTGATAGCCTTGGGAATAAGTTTTTTTTTTTTTGTTTCCCATCCGGTGTCCGGTACCCACATTGGAGCCCGACTAAATTTGGATTCGTGCCGGGAAGTCCAATATTGAGGGTAAAGCGCTCCCTAACAAAGGTGACTCCGTACCCAAGGAGGCTCGAACCCGAGATCTCTTGGTTAAGGATGAAAGAGTCCTTGGGAATAAGTTGGTATAAGGCTTTCTAGAAACTACTTGAATTATTTGACTGCCTGCAAGTTGGTTTAGAAAATTGTAGAAGAATTAAATGAACATCAATAATTCAATATATTCATAATATTTAATTTACTTGATTTCTTATGGGATTCTAGTGTTGTCAATGGATAGATTTGACATAAAAAACGAATAGAATTGGGAAATTAGCATTTTTATTTGTCGATTTAGGACTTTAAGACTAAAGTTTGTCACATCTAATAAATCTAAGAAGAAGCCATAAATTTTCAAGCGATTATGGATAATAAATTTAAAGAAGAAGACAATACTTCAAAGCACACATACACGTGGACAGTAAAATTGAGCATGTATTAAGCCGCCAAGCATATGTTTTTCTTTCTTCCCACGATCTAATTAAGATGGAAAATGGACAATTCATATATATATATATATATATATATGATTGGAGCACAAGGTAAAATATAATTTTTCTTGATTAGGGAATGATGTTATTCTAATTTTTATTCGGAATTTTTTTCAAAATGTCAATATTTTAGCATTTAATAGGACCTTTTATCAATATTTTAGTTTGTTATTCTTCTGATTTATGTATTTTTTATTTGTTTGATTTGAAAAAATACAATTATTTAATAACAAAAACGAGAAAATCATAGGAGAAAAAGAAACATATCCACTTAAAATTCTCATCAGTTACAATTTCAAAAGTAATTGATTGTAGGGAAAATTTATAGTTATAGAGCGCTAATATGATTTTTATGTTTGCTATTCCTAAAATTACTCTCGATTGTATTCATTCCAATGTGTATTTGTATTCATTCCAATGTGTATTTGTATTCATTATGATTTTCATGTTTGGGTTTGTATAATGACATTTGTATTTCTTTATTAGTTTGTATTCATTCCAATATGTATATCAAATGGATTTGTCGTTATTTAAGAAACATATTTGTATCCATATACTTATGTAAATTCGTGTTCATTCAGAAAGGATACAACATTGGTTTGTATATTTTTCAAAAACATATATTCTTTCTTAAAATTCCAACCAAATTTGTATTCCAGTCATCAAACACATACAAATTTACAATCATGGTAACAATAAAAAATTGTATTTAAAATATATTGTATGTCATGACCAAAAATGTATTTCTTATCTGTTATGTATTCCAAAAATATATTATATTCAATTTCTAATTTATAGAACTTCTACTAAATAGGATTCCAAATTATTTTCTATTCCAAGCATCCGACATAAAAAAAAATCAAAACAATTCAATCATTTACTATTTGTATCCCAAACAGATTATAGATTAAAAAAAATATTTTTTTACTTTGAAATATGACTGGTGATTCTGTACTTTCATCTCATTTAGGTCCTTCTGCATGTGAGAAAGATACAAAATACTTCAATTCATTGAAGAGAACACTAGAATTATTGATGTCGTCCAACAGAGTGTCTTGGATGAGATATTGACCCGAAACTCCTAAATTGAATACCTTAATGACCATCTAACCTTTAAATCCAATATTTGAATAGTAACTTATGAAGATCTTCTAGTGAAGATCCAACAGTACGAAATACGATCCAGATCCATTTTCGAATCACTTCAAAAAAATTTAAAGAATCAACAGTTAATGAATACCTGATAGATTTTGTATTTCACTGACAATCTCGAAGTTCAACGAAATCAGTCGAATTCACTTCGAAATCCCAACCGATTATTTCAAAATTTTCCTCCCTAATGGAAACAATCCCAAATCAGTCAAATTCACTTCAACAAAGGTTGAAAAACTTTTGAATGATTTATGAGATTTCGTAGAAAAATTGAGAAATTTGATTTTAAAAAGGCAAGGTTTAAGTTACTTGAGGATATGAAATAATGGAAGAAATCGTGAGAGAGAGAAAGAGAAATGATAGAATTTGGGTAAAAAAAACTACATAAATGGGCCATAAAATCCAAAAAAAATTGCAAGTTCATACCCAAATCCAAAGTAATTCCTGAAATATTCATTCTCTCATAAATAAATACAGTTCATACCCCAAATTCATTAAGGCTGATAATTTTTGCTTGACTGATACTAAATCAGTATTTTATATTGTATTGATAGCATTAAGATTGATAATTTCGCTTAACTGATACTAAATTAGTATATATATATATATATATATTGTATTGGTATCATTATGATTTCTTGTTATGAAATTACTCATTAGTCAATGATACTATAAGAGTATATGTATATTGTTGTGGTACCATTAAGGTTTCTTGTTCAAAAATTACTCATTAGTCAATGATCAGCCTTAATGATACTAATACAGTATATGGTATTGATTTAATATCAGTTAAGCGAAATTAGTTGAACAATATATAGTGTAATTATTTAGTGGGGTATGAATGTAAACAAGTATATGTTTGTAATTATTTTACTTTTATCGGGTATTTAATTAGTTCCCCTTTGTTTTTTCCTTTCACCCGTAATGGAGTCAAAAAGTGGGGCCCAATTTGAGAAATAAAAGAATGTAAATGAATTATATTATGATACACTTTATGTGCTAAAATATTGACATTTTGACATTTTTAATAATTATTTTAAAGTGTAGATGTTTTTAATAATTACATTAGGGATTTTGACTAGTTAGCTAATTTATCCAATTTTTTATGCTATTGCATTTTGTATATATTGAAATTGTGCTTCTTCATCTTAGCATGTTCTAATGATATACGTGATAAAATAGTTAATACACTTAATACAATTATATTCGTTGATACAACTTGATACAATTGCATTCATTGATACGACTGCATTCGTTGATACACATTATATTTGTTATTACACATGATACAATTATATTTGTTGATACACTTGATATAGAGTGATTACACAAGCAACATATACACTAGATATTCGTTGATATAACTTGATACAGTTATAATTATTGATACAAATTGTATTTGTTGATACACTTGATACAAATTAAATACACAAGGAACAAATCCATATGATATATTGATAACAATTGTATTTGTTGATATCACCTAATGCAATTGCATTTGTTGATACAAATTGTATTCGTTAATACACGTTAACTCCATTATACATATGATAGGACAGGGCTAAGGCAATAATCTCGACGGAGATTAGGATGAGCTTTGATGAATAAAAGAAGAATTGGTAGAAATTCTCATAGGGGAAGCAAATCAAACCTATTTTCAGACAAAGAAGATAAAAAAAAAAACTACAGTGGCTAGGAAAGCTTCGGAGATTCTATGGGAAATTGAAAATGAAATCCATAAAGTCCTCAGTAGGACTGGCAGCATCCCCCCTCAAGTCACAATTCCGAGAAAGAATCTCTTGAAAGAGAAAAATACATTCATGTTTTCTCTTCCTGATTTGCTCGAAATGAACGCGGAGCCCGTTCCGAATGCTTCTACGATCTGAAAGTTCTCGCGAAGAGAATAAGATGTTGCTCCCCTTCCCTCTTTCTTTTTCCGCAAATATTTGCTTATACAAATCAATTATATTCGTGATACAACCTAATACGACAAATACACTATGTTTTTATTACTATAAGCATGACTTCTTAATTTTAAATTACTCATAACTGCTTCCCATCAATGAAAGTGCTAACCTATATTATTGATGAAAGAACATTATGAATAAAAGCATATCCGATTTTAGGGTCCCTAAGCACAAATGATTCTTCTAAACTCCACAATATCTTTAAGTGAGGTTTAAGTGCTTAGAATACTCATCGGATTCTGAACTCCACATCAATGATGATTCTGCAACAATGGCGGGAGGTAGGCTGATTCATTATTTCTACTGCAATTTTGCTCTAAAAATGAGTTTTACATGCTTCGAATCATGTAAGAAACTTACATTTGGTATCATAGCAATTAGAAACTATCTTTGCCTTGTTATTTTCTGAACTTTAAAAATGGTATTCTGATTTTCAGATCTATAATTTTTGAATATGTGATGTAAATTAGTGTTAGTATTACAAGGTATTGAAATAACTTGTTCCTTATTTCTGTTAATTTTTGTAAGTGTTACTAAGAGATAGTTAACAAAATTAGTTACAGATGGTTATAAAGGTAGTTAGTTAGAACCTTCTAGAAAAAGTTAGTTGGACCTATATGTACCAAGCTCCAATTGTAATTGAAGTAATTTTTTTCTCATTCAAAAGAATAGTTCCCCTTCATTTTCTTTCTAATCTCTTCGTAATAACTTAAGGAATTCATCAATGGTGGAGAACCCACCATGGATTCCTCATACATAACTCAAAATTGACATGGTATCAGAGCGACGATCTCACCTTGAGTTGTGCTTAGAGTTTGAGTTCATTGCACTAATTCGTTTAGTACACTAATGACGGGAGAAAAATCTATTGCAGAAATGATAGTTCCAACTACAACGATAATTGATCATCATCATCCTTTCTATCTTCAAGCTTCTGATTCTCCAGGCTTAGTAATAATTATGATCAAACTCACAGGACTAAAGAATTACTCTCTGTGGAGCAGATTGATGAAACTAGCACTGCAAGGTAAAGGCAAGCTTGGGTTTGTGGATGGTAATTGCACAAAGATTAAGTTTAGAGGAAAACTACAAGAATTAAGGGAGAAGTGTAACGTAATTGTGTTATCATGGATGATCCCAAACTTAGTTTATGCTTTGAATGCTAAGAAGGTATGGGATGAATTCAAAGAGTGTTTTGATAGATCAAATTTGACCAGGATTTACTATCTGTGGACAGAAATTACCAGTTGAAGGCATGGAACTGACTCTGTGACAAGGTATTACTCTAGAATGAAGGATCTGTGGAATGAACTTGATGTAATGGTTCCCCTACCTTCCTGTGACTGTGAGGAATCTAATGCCTATATAGGCCATTTGAAATCACAACGATTGTTGTAGTTCCTTATGGGTCTTAATGAGAGTTATAGTAACCTGATGAGCCACATTCTGTCTCGCAATGCAAATATGACTGTGAATGAAGCTTATGCTACCATGGCTCAAGAGGAAAGCCAAAAATAATTGGGAATAGTTGATACTCAGAAGGATCCTTTGGCTATTATAGCAGGAAAGACTCAAGAATACGGACCTAAAAAACCAGGAGGTCATTGAGGGTATGGAGGGGTTGGAAGAGGCCATAGAGGGTCTGAAGGAGCTGGATACCTTGTATCTATTGTGGCTACAAAGGTCATCTAAAGGATAATTGCTACATAGTAGTCGGCTACCCTTCAAACTTCATAAGCAAGAGGAAAGCTTCACAACAAAGTCAACAAGCATAACCCAGGGAAAACCTACAACCAACACTAACATTAGTACCAAACCAGGAGTTCCACAAAGAACTGGCTCAGATGATCCTTTGAATTCAGGATCAGGTTACTTCCTCACTGAGCAACAATATCATGAATTACTTAGGAAGTAGGATCACACAAACTCCACTAGTGAATGTGTATCTAACACGGCATGTATACACTCTTTATTATCAAATGTTTTTGCATATGAGTGGATTGTTGATTCTGGAGCCTCTCACCACACTACACCTTGTAAGGACATGCTGTTTGACATTAGAAAGCTAGACGACTATCTTAGTGATAAAGTTCAGGTACCCACTGGTGGGAGTAACAGATGACAAGTGCAACGAATGCTACTAATTTTGGAAAATAAAAAATGCTGAGTGTTTTACATGTTCCTGATTTCAAGTTTAACCTTTTCTTAATGTCTAAAATAACCAAGGACTTGTCTTGTGTTGTACTATTTTTTCCTGATTTTTGTGTCTTTCAGGGACTCTACAATGGCAAGGTCTTGGGGATTAGTAGAGAAAGGGAAGGGTTGTATCTCATACAGGAACAAGTTACTCCTACTACAAATACAGTCAGTTTCAAACCCCAAGTAGAAGGTGTCCTTTGGCATCTCAGATTGGGCCATCCATCCTCAACTGTGATACAACACTTTCCCTCTATCTTCAAATATGCCAGCTGTTGACACCCAATTTTGACCCTCTCCGATAATAATTAATTTTTGAGATTCTTAATTTTCAAACGATTTAGAATAATTAGCTTTATAAAATTCAAATAGTTTCTAGGTTATTTTTGAAGTAGTTTCAGTCGGTTTTTATAGTATTTCGAATGATAAATATATTTCATATAATTATATACGTAATTAGTGTATTTTATAAATGTTTTAAAATCATATCAAAATATTTTTTTAAAATAAATATTTTATTAATTTAGTTCTAGTTTGAATTATGGTTTAAATTTTCGGATTAATAAGTTTATATGTAAAACGAATACTTTATGGTTAAGTTAATTATTTTATTTCGTTAAGATTAAAGAGCTCGTAAATTAATTATATTAATTGTCTTATATGAATTCTAGCCGAATCTTCAAAAATTAATTCTTTCGACTACTTATTTAATTTGTTGGCCAAATTGTTAATTAATTTTACTACAATTTTGGCCAAAATCTAACATTTCCTTTAACCCTTTAGGACACCTTAGTATTGGGCCCTTTTCCAATTTTCTCAGGCCCAATTCTTATTTCCAACATGCCCAGCCCACTCATACATACAATAATACACTAACACCGATTTCCCATAATCAGCAGCCCACAACGCCCAATCCCCTTCCAATTCTAAGAAAACCCAAAAACGTGCAGCAGCTACCAAATGACAACCATCGGCGCCAAACGAAATAGAGATTCGTTGTCTTCTTCCCCAACATCTCTTTCAATTTGTACAACAGAGCAGCTTAAAGCAAGCACGCGGCTGTCCCCAATTCCTTTTCCGGAATAGGATGAAATTTCAGAAAAAAAAGATGTTTGGCCAATTTGGTGAAAGGTATTAAGAGTTTGAATTTCAAAATAGGCCCTATTCTTGTCAAAAAATTTGACGATTTCTCCCTATTTCCGAACCCTAACTTCCCTTCTATATAATGGCTTTTATTATTTGAAGCATGGAGGTGGAGGAGATTTCTGAGTTGGAATTTAGATTTGAGCAAAAATACATTAAGCGAAAATAGCTAAAGTACCTACTAAATACTTCAAAAAAGAAAAAAACGGAGCGGAACTGGCATTCGGTTATCGCAGTTCGAGTCGGAACGTGTGGTGTTGGAAGTCATTCGCCCCCTGCTCGTCTCGTCTTAGCTCGCTGCACTTTAAAAGGTTGACTTCGTTTCAATTCTGGCTCTTTAGTTGATGTGTTGTTCGATGAATTGAAGCTTTTTTGTTGATTTATTTATCTTCTTTTCTCGACTGCCTTTATTCTTCTCGATTCATCGCTTATGTAGTAGCCGAGTGATTGAGTGGAGTTGGAGTCTTGGTCGTTTGAGACATAAGGTGTGCTTTTGTAAATGTTGTTGTTTTCGTGAGTGTTAGAGGCAAAATCCTAAGCTAGTCGATGTGGAGTTCGTATGTTGCATCATTTATTTATTTGTTGGAGGCAGTGGCCTGTCCTTCCTCCATTTTTTTTTAGATCCTTGATATGTTAGTCTCATTATCATCTTGTTGCTAGACTTATGTCTTATAAATATGCTAAAACATGTCTATCCTTTCCGGCATTCCTTCATTAATTTGTATGTACAAGTTTGGAAATTATGTGAACTCCTTTCTTATCTTATCAATATTATTTTTGATTAATTTGTGCATGTTAAAGCATTTAGGTTCATTTTATTTTTATTTTTTCTTGCATCACATAAGTCATTTGCTATCTTAACTGCATGAGACCATAAGGTGTCCACCTTTACCTCATTATTTGGAAGTTCACTGTTGTTTAAGAAGGAAAAGATTGTTTATGTGTATTACTTTGTCAAGATAAGTCAAATGTTGTTTATAGCAAACTGTTTCTAGGATTTTAATTTTTTTTTCATAGCCTCATATGTTCCGTTTTGAAGTGTAGTTATATCATTTCCATGGGATGAGAAGCATGTCTTGACCCATTTATTTTCTATTGCTTTTATCACTAGAATATATATTTGCCCTTTTAATTATTTGTTGTTGGTTTACGGTTGGGTGTGATAGGCTTATTCAAATCCACATGACCACTAGTTGATCATGGCTTAATTATTTCAAATTGGAAATTTTAGGATGGGCTATTAATTTATCTATTGTTAAAGCTTTACATCTGCTCAATTCTAACTATAGGCTTAGTTGTTTAAGGTCATTGAAGTGTCATTCGTGTAAGGATTTAAGGCCCATGGTGCCACACATTATTTTTTATCGTATAAATATTAAAATATGATAGTAGATAAATATTAGAATAGGGTAGTAGATAAATATTAGAATAGGGTGGTATGTAAATATTAGAATATGGTAGTAGATAAATATTAGAACACGGTAGTATATAAATATTAAAATATGGTAGTAGATAAACACGGTAGTATATAAATATTAAAATATGGTAGTAGATAACCTTTAGAATAGGGTAGTAGATAAATATTAAAATATGGTAGTAGATAACCTTTAGAATAGGGTAGTATGTAAATATTAAAATATGATAGTAGACAAATATTAGAATATGGTGGTAGATAAATATTAAAATATGGTAGTAGATAACTTTTAAAATATGGTAGTAGATAACTATTAGAATATGGTAGTACGTAAATTCTAGAATATGGTAGCATATAAATTCTGTTTTTATTTGATTCTTACTTACTAATTCCCATTTTGTGTTTGCATGTGAAATCCGCCTGAGTTCACTGGGAACTCCTATCTTCCTCTTGCATTTCAGGAGAGCCGCAAAGGCTCATTTATTTTTGTCAATCGAGTCGGCCAACCCTAAAAATTGACGAACAGGTCCCGAAGTTGAAAGAAGCAACAGATCGAGAAATTCAAAAGATTGGGCCAAAGGCCCGCTCTTAATTTCAAATTGTATTTTGTTGTTTTTGGGCCTAAGCCCACTTATCTATTGTCTTGCTAGAATCCAGGACAGGTGAAATTGGGCATAAGGCCCAAATAATATTCTATTTTGTGTTAGACTAGGACAGGTGCAGGTGACTCAAATGGGCCAAAGGCCCAAAACGAAAATGGGTCCAAGTATTGGTCCAGGCGAACAGAAAAACCAAACTTAGGTCCGAATCCCTCTCCCTCTTTGTTTTATTATGCTCCCTTACTTGCTAATATTTGCCATTAATCTTAAGGTCAACAAATCAAATCCCCGAGAGACGTTCATTTTGATTTAACAATTTAACTAAGCCGGTCATCTCTTAACAAAACTTAAAGAATAAGTTTACAAAATTTTTCGATTAGATGATATCTCAACATTATTCTTTTTCTCCCTTGAAATGATCCTAACTATAAAATAGTTCAATTTCACATTTTAAGCCAAATAATTAATCGTCAGATAACCGCATTAGCAGGTGTTCTAGGTGCTTTCAAACCCTTCCTAGAACACTAATATGAACCCCCGAACCCCGTATATTTTCAATTGATTTCTTGTTTTAATCTATTGAAAATATAATTTTCTTGATTTTTCTTCAAAAATTAAGTGGCGACTCTTAAACCAATCTAAAATAATATTTTTAAATAAAACACCAGCAATAATATCCTAGACAAATGTCATATTTGTCCTCTAGCTAAACGTCACAGGTCCAGTTTTCCTACTAGTTATAGTAAGACACTTGCTTGTTTTGACTTTATTCATGTAGACTTGAATGGGGCATATAGAAAGACTACATATGATAAGAAATACTACTTTGTCACTATTGTTGATGATTACAACAAATATACATGGATTTGTTTGTTACATTCTAAATGTGAGGTTACTACTGTCTTGAAGAATTTCCTTTGCATGATTAAAACTCAGTTTAGTGTTAGTGTGAAATCCATAAGATCTAACAATGGAATTGAATTCTTCAACACTCATTGCATACAATTATTGGCTTCACATGGCATAATTCACCAAAGAAGTTGTCCTTGCACTCCTCAGCAAAATGGTATAGTAGAAGGAAAACATACACATTTCAGAAAAAGGCTAGAGCTCTTAAATTCCAAAGTGGTGTGCCTATAAGTTTTTGGGGTGATTGTGTTAGAACCTCAGTGTACTTAATCAATAAATCACCTTCTCCAGTTTTGAATGGGAAAACACCTTATGAACTATTGTACGGAAAAATGTCTATTCTTGATCACTTAAAGGTGTTTGGTTGCTTATGTTACACCTATAAATTACCTAAGAAGTGACAAATTTTGCTGCAAGGGCTAAGAAGGTTGTTTTGGTTGGCTATTTTGAAACTCAAAAGAGCTACATATTATATGACCTGGAGGATAATATCTTCTTTGTCAATAGGGATGTGGATTTCAGAGAATCTATTTTTCCTTTTAAGATAAATACCATATCAGATTTGGACATGTTAAGTATCACTCACATAGATTTGTGGTCCATTTCATTCCTTCTAATGCTCCTGATTCATTAGATGTTAGTGAGCAACCTCAACCTTTGCCTGAATTGGTTGAAAACATGCAAGATGATACCTTGCAAGATTCTTCTCTATTTACTGATGTAACACCTCAGACTTCGAAAGAGCTAAATAAAGAATCGTACAAGTCACCTATTAGTTTTTAGTTTTGAGTCAATTTCAAACAACCATATATTTTAGCATATAAATAATTAGGTGGCTTATGAGCTATCAAATCGAAGGTCTTTGAGTCCTCTTTCCAACGCCGCCAAGTTTGCTAAATTTCGAGCTCAGAGTAAAAAGTTATGTCCGTTTGAGTGAAGCCTCACTAGTTAAAGCATTTCATCCGTTTGAGAAAAGGGTATTTTAGTTTTTTTCCTTTTACCACTAGGATTAACCATGTTTTTCTAATCAGACGCTAAGTCATTTTTCATGTACCTAAACACTAGGGATTTAGAGTGAAGTTTCAAGAGGAAAAAAAGGCTAAGTTTCTAGTGTTCATCAAGATTTGTGGAATTCGCCAAGAACATTGTTCTTTCCAGGTATGTAAGGCTTACCACAGTGATGGACTCGTTCTTCCTCATGCCATACATCTAAGTTCGTCCATAAAATCGTTATATTAAGAGGTTTTTGAGTAGTTCTTGATTGTTGTTTCATTCTTTAACAATGGGAGTTTTGAGTTTCTTGGGTTGAGCATCTTGATAATGAGTTGTGATTCTTGATAGGAATTATGTGAAATTTCTATGAATTTGTGCTAGGTTTGTGAATCAAAAAAAGTTTAGAAGAAATCACTCGATTCTAGATGAGTTAGGACCCGAATTGAAGTAGAAAAATTTATCAGAAATCTGGGCAGGGGTGTGGGGCGGTGCGCCACCCATAGCGCCCGAACTATTGCCCAGTAGTTTGGGGACTGGTTGGGCCAGTAGTTTAGGAACTAGCGCCCTGCGCCACTCAGTATGCCAAGGTCGCCTCGTCTTTTTCTTTCCTTGCTTCATTTTTGGACGTGTTTCTCTTCTTCGTGTTAGCTCCTAAATGCTCCATTAATCATTGAGAGATTCTACATATCCTAATCACATGTCTTAATTTGCATTTCAAATTAAAGTGAGTTTAAGAGAAAAATTCAAGAGGTCTTTTGAGTCACTTTGAGAATTCTTTCGTAATTAAGTTAAGTATAGTTTTGAAGTAAGTATGAGAATGAGAAGTGTTGCATTCATGATTGAAAAAAGAGTATATGGTAACTAAGTATTCCCAAATGTAACACTTTCACATTTTAGAAGAGAGAAAATTGATTTCTAAATGAGTTTATGAGTTCAGAGAAGTTTCAGAGTATTACCTCTGTTAAAAGGATCTTTTGAGTATTTACCGCAAATTGAGAAAGAGTTATATTTTATACATTTGAGCATGAGTTTATATATTATTGGGAGTAGAATTGAGCACCGGTATGGGGATGAGTTCATACAACTCACATTGCTCATAACCATGTAGCCAACATGGGTAAGGGGTCGTACTTTTTAGACGATTTCTTATTTCCTTTAAGTATAGCTTAGTGGATCCACTTAGTTGAGGTGTTCTATACCCTGGTAAGGTATAGGACAGTTCAGTGTGAGCGAAATGTTGTATCATCACATAACTCATAGTGATGGTTGTCGGTTAGAGAATCTCCCAAATAAGAGTGAAGAATAACTTTCTATATTTTTATACTTCTTGAGTTGATATTTACTGTTTTTAAAGCTTTTAATATTGCATCTCTTATTATTTATTTAATATGGGAGTTGAGTTGAGGTGAGTATTGTCTTCCCATGTTATCGGTTCAGTTATCTATGTTTCAGTTTTCCCTGCATGCTCGTACATTCAATGTACTGACGTTATTCGACCTGCATCTTATTTATGATGCAGATACAGGTGTTCAGGGTCATCAACAAGTGCTTCGTTGATATCATTTGCACTCTAGCTAGCTTTGGTAAGCCTTTCCGGAGGACTCCACATTTATATTTCTATTTTGTAAAGATGTTGTGGGTCTTGTCCTGACATCTATCGTAGTATTTAGAGGCTTCGTAGATAGTTAGAAGTTGAGTAGTCTTTCATTATTTTCTTTTTTTGAGATGTTTTGAGGTCTTGAGACACTTATCTATACGTTGTTATTTTCAGACATTTATTTGAGTTTAAGAGTTAGCTTGAGACTTTAAAGTTTAATACTCTATTGAAATTAGAATCCCATTTTGCTTGAGTAAGTCTTCCGCTAAGTAATCAACAACTTTTCACTCAATAATGCAAAATTAAATAGTTTATACATCAATAATGAGAATAACTTTTATGAATACAAGAAAATTTTTTTAACTAATTTTCTAATGTGCTATGTATCTGAGACTTTATTTTATTTTTGAAAACAAAGTTTTTCACTTGATAAGAAAACAGGGAAGAAATGTTTTATGATATCAGCAAGAGAACTTGCTATTTCATGGGGAGTTGCTACACCAAGGTTTTCTTCTATTTTACTCTCTTCATTTTCACGATTTTTTTTGGTAAAACGAGTTTAAGTTATATATATATACTAGGCAACTTGTCTGCACTTCACGCGGTATAACAATAATTTAGAATGAACATTTTATAAATTAAGTAGAAATAAAAAGACAAATTTTATTTTGATTAGAGTGAAGACTTGTTTTTCCTCGTAAACAACTGTTTAATTCTTACATTTATATGTTATAGTTATTGATATGCATAAGTGCAGTCAATATACTGGACATTATTTTTTTCTTTGTCTTCTTCAATAGTCTTTTAACACAAGTAAATGAAAGAAATAGGAAGAAAAGACTAAAAAAAAAGAAATAAGTAAATAAAAATATTGACCATAGAAAAGTGTCACATCAGATTTTTTATTATGATTTTATATATATATATATATATATATATATATAAGATTCTTTAAAATAATTAGATGAAAACAATAGTGAAAAATAATAATTATGAATTTTTGTTATGAAAAATATCATATCGCTTTGTATATGCTTAATTTTGTGTGTATATACGATATAGATAATTAAAAAAGTATAAGAAAATAAAAATAATTGATGGACCATCAATTAATAATATCAAGTCATCTATTATATAGAATAAATATAAAATTGAACAATTCCACTTTTATGGATAATGCACTTTCTTCTTCTTCTTTTTTTTCTTTCTTCCAAACAAAAGGTATTAACTACATTTATAAACACATAATAAAAAAAAGGAGATGAATTATCCAATTTCTAACTATATCATTAATATAGAAAGAAGTTACTAATTTACTTGAATGGTATCTTAAACATGAAAAATTAAAATATTACCGTTATTTAGTGAATAATTTTGACTCTCTCACTACTCATAACAATTATTTCAAATGCATTAACATATATTATGTATAATGCATGTTATTAATTTTATGAACCAATACAAATGGTTTATTTTATAATAGAAGACTTCTTATTTTCTTTTTAATTTTTTGCTATAAAATTAACTTTTGCCTATATTTTTGAGTCATAAACTTAAAAATAGTTTTCAAAGTTACACATTACCAATCACTAATCATATTCTTGAGCAAATTTAATATAAGAATATTATATATCATAAAAGAAGTTGAAATAAAATTGGAGCAGAATTTTCTTTTATGAATTTAAAAATTGAGTCCTTAAAATTACCTCAAAAGAAATTTGTTATATGTACCAAGCATTTTGATATAGATGAAAAAATATTTATTCAATTCAATCAACTTTTCACCTCCTATTATAATTGTTTTTTTATTAAGAGATTTTAATATATATATTCATGTATTTATCCACCTTCAATTTTTATAATTCTTTATTAATTTTATTAATGTGGAGTAACAATGTATTAAAAGATGGGAGATGAAAAATTAATCTATATATACTTGTTATTGAAGAGCTCTTATTTTCTGCCTAATTTCTTGTTCCTTCTTTTACCTTCTTTTATTTAATAATTAAAAAAAAACATTTACAAATATAATTGTAATTAATTTCTTGTTATGAAATTAATTTTTATCAATCTTTTTGAGTCATAAAATTTAAAACAGTTTTCAAAGATACATAGTATCAGTCACTTATCATATTCTTGAACAAATTTAATCTAAGAAAAATATACATCATAAAAGAAATTGAAATAAAATAGGAGCATAATTGGTTTGTATGAATTTAAAGATTGTGTATAAAATTACCTTAGAAGAAATCTATTACATGTACCAAGCTTCTCGATATAGATGACATAGATGAATCATCAAAATTTAGCACATGTTGAGCAAAAAATAGTAATAAAGCAAAAATATAAAATTTCCAACTAATAAGATGAAAAATCTTAGTCTATAAAGAAATTTTACTGTGAATAAAACACATATAAGTAAGCGTAATTAAGATAAATATCAATCAATACATCATTTCATTAGATGAATTGCTACTATAAAAAAAATACATTGATAATTATGTTGAAGCATTTCCCAAGCACAACTAAACTAAAATGGTTGATTCATATATGCATAGCTTGGTAGCATAGTTTGGTAGTGAAAGAGATATATAGGTTAATTTTTGTCTTTTCATCTCCCATCTTTTAATATATTATTACTCTACATTAGTAAAATTAATTAAAATTATAAAAATTGAAGGGGATGAATACATGAATATACATTAAAATCTATAGTAAAGAAGACAATTATAGTGGGAGGTGGAAAGTTGACTAAATTGAATATTTTTTAACAATTTTTAAAAATAAAATAAGTAAATAATTTTTTCTCCCATATTTTAAGACATGCAAAATCAAATAATGAAATTAACAAATATGAAAGATTAGATAATTATGAGTATTTTATTATTAATATAAGAGTGTCATTTATAAATGAAAGAGGTATGAGTTATAACTTATAAAAATGAGTTTTTTTTTAAAATAAATTAATTGTGAAAAAATAGAAAAAAAATTTTAAAAAAAGAGTAAAAAGAGATAAATATAACTTTGTCTATATCTTATTTTATTTATTTTTGTATATATAAATAACAATTACGTTTAATAGTTTAAGAGTTTTTAAAATAATTAATTGTGAAAAATTAGAAAAAAATCAAAACAAAAAAGAGATAAATATAACTTGGCCTATATCCGATTTTATTTATTTTTATTTTGTATATATAAATAACAATTATGTTTGTTATAGTTTAATTACAATTATATTTGTAAATGTTTTTTAAATTAAATAAAGAAGTTAAAAGAAGAAATTTTGGAAAGATATAAATAGTATAATATTAATGAGGAAAGAGAAAATGTAAGTGTGTAGGTATTTTCTGAAAATTTAAAAGAACAATTATTTTGGTAAGAAAAAAACGTAAAATAAAGAAGGAAAAGGAGGAATTAAAAGCACAATTATTTTGCTAAGGAAAAAAACGGAAAATAAAGAAGGAAAGGGAGGAATATTAGGAAAATATAAATAGTGTAGTAATAATGAAGAAAGAGAAAATTTAAGTCTGCCTATTTTTCTAATTTTTTTAAAGAACAAATTATGAGAAAAATTCAAAAAATTGACAAAATAGATAAATGAAAATTCTGGCCAAAAAGAGGTGTCACGTCAGACTTTTAGCATCTAACTTTATATATATATATAGAGAGAGAGAGAGAGATTTAAGATTAATTATTCAGTCTTTTAAAATTAGGAAAAATGTCATTAAAATAAAATGAATATCGATGCATAATTATTTTTGGAAGAATAACTTCATTTTAGGAATAAATAATTAAAAAAAATAAAAAAATAAAAAAGAAAAGAAGTGATTTAAGGAAATAATATAAATGACATTAATAATGAGATTAAGGTTAGAAAGTAAAAGAAGTTAATAGCACTTATGATGGTAGGATTTATATATGGTCATTTTTTATATTTTATAAAATTTAAGATTAATTATTCAGTCTTTTAAAATTAGGAAAAATGTCATTAAAATAAAATGAATATTGATGCATAATTATTTTTGGAAAAATAACTTCATTTTTTGTGCAATTATTTTAATAAAAATGTATTTAAAATGTCAAAACAATTGATATAAATAAATATCAAATGCTAGACTAAGAAGGGTGTCATCACATTTTATATATATATATATATATATTATATTGTAAATGTCAAAATAATTGATATAAATCAATAATTCTGTAATTATTTTTTTTGATAACTATTTTTGGAAGAATAACGTCATTTTTTGTGCAACTATTTTAATAAAAATGTATTTAAAATGTCAAAACAATTGATATAAATAAATATCAAATGCTAAACTAAAAAGCGTGTCATCACATTAATAATATATATATATATATATATNATATATATATATTATTGTAAATGTCAAAATAATTGATATAAATAAATAATTCTGTAATTATTTTTTTTGCTATTCTTGTTAAGTTATAATAACTTATTTCTAGGAATAAATACTTAAAATAAATTAAACAAAGAAAGGAAAAAAGGTGATTTAAGGAAATAATATAAATAATATTAATGATGAGATTAAGGGAAATGAAGTAAAAGAAATTATTAGCATATAGGACTTAAATATGTTTTTTTTTAATATTTTATAAAATTTTAAGGAAAATATTCAGTCTTTTAAAATAAGTAAAAAGGCCAAAAAATTAAAATAAATATTGAGGCATAGTTTTTTTGGAAGAGTAACTTAATTTTCAAATAATTATTTTAATAAAAATATAAGAAAAATGTTAAAATAATTGATAAAAATAAATAAATATCAATGCTAGATTAGAAAAGGTGTCACATTACATTTTTATTGTAGCTATTATTAAATATAAATAACTTATTTCTTTAAATAAATAAATAATTTAAAAAATTATTTAAGGAAATGATATAAATAATATTAGTTATGAAATTAAGGGAAGAAAGTAAAAGAAATTAATAGCTATGATGATAAAATGATTCAAATATGATCATTTTTTCTTTTAAAATTATAAAAAAAATTCCCCAAAAAACTATAAAAAAAAATAATTAGAATTTCAATCATAGTGTATATAAAATAAACTTTAATTAAAGACACATAAAAAATATTAAGACAAAATAAAAGAAGAAAAGAAGTAATAGAGTAATTTAAGTCTGAAAGAAATAATATCAAGGAAAGGAATTAATAGAATAATTAAGTTGAAATAAATAATATCAACATTTATTTAGTTTCCTTTCAAATCAGAAAACATATTTTCTACATATTCTTCTCCTAATTTGATATGAATTCCATAAATAGATGGATTTTTTCTCCAAATAATTATCTTACCCTTTGATACACTAATCACTCTTCCTATAAATTTTTCAACCAAATTAATTTTTTTCTCTCAATATAACATTTCTCCTACTAATATCTTTGGAAGCATCATGATGTACTTCTTTCTTTCTCTTTTGTTAAAGAAATCCGAAGGCCTAGAAATTTGATGTTTGTATATTCTTCTTTACCAAATTATTTTTTTTCTCTGAATATAACATTTCTCCTACCAATATATTCGGAAGCATCATAATGTTCTTCTTTCTTTCTCTTTTGTTAAAGAAATCCCAAGGCCTAGAAATTTTTATGTCCGTTTTATTCTTCTTTATCATCACAAGAAAAGAAGAAAGGAAGAAAAGAAAAGAGGAGGAATTCATTGTTGTGGGTTAGAAATACTCAAATATTTTTATTTTATAGACTAAATGATATAAACAATTATGAAAAATGAAAAAGTTTTTGGTCTTTTCATGTTCCATTTACTTAAATGTATATTATTATGAGGAAACTTTTAAAGAATATAATTAATTGGGTAATTCATTCAAATGCTTTCAGTTATTTTTAAAATACAAATAAAAATTAGAAAACAAATATAAAACTTCAAAAAAAGGAGATAACAGATAAATAGAAATGCTGGCCATAGAGAGATGTCACATCAGATCGTCTATATTCAGCTTTATAGATATATAGATTGTTGGCATGAGCTAACCGTTCGTAAAAAAAGTGCATATGAAAGGTCATATGTATGTATGTTAGATATTGAATTTCCTAAGCTTTATTGCTGGTTACTTTTGTTATTTTTTGGATTTTCCTAGTGAAAATTTTGCCTTTGCCACTAACTATCGAAGCTATATATAGCTTATACTCGTTAAATATAGGTATTGATGAGACAATACATTTTATTTTACAGATTTTCAGAAGTGGCTCATCTCCACAAAGTATTTTGGCTAGACATAGGAGGCACGATTGGAACACAATTGTTGTCAAAAAGAACCAAATATGTTGTTTATTTAATGTTCAAATTGGCAGAGGAACATTGGGGACTAGAAATTGCTAATGCATTTGTTAGGTTTGTGAATCGCGTGAGCAACAAAGAAGCAGAGTTGATGGATGGATGGAAATAGAACTGGGAAATTTTATCAATGATACAGGAGGAGATGATAAAGATGTTGAAGCGCGATTGATGGAGATTACGCAGCTTCATGGAAAACGTGGCCTTATTGTTCAAGGAATTGAATTTAGACCAGAATGAAGAAAAATTTGAACAATCCTATGATATGTAACTTATGTTTTGTTGCTAACTTTACTTCAAGATTGTAGAAATGTTTCAATGAGTGGTTACCTCATTTATCATGATTTGACAGTGTGATCCACTATAAGATCTCCTATGACACACATAAGAATAATTGATCTATTAATGAACTTACGGCCATGTGTGTTCAAGAGGAGGGTCGATTGCTGATGAAAACAAGAGAAAGTGTGTTCATAACTTGAATCTATCTCGTATGTAATGAAGCTAATATGAATGACAGTAATCATAACATGTAATGAATTGATTTTTCTTCTACAAATCATATTACAAATTGCTTGCAAGGTTTGAAAACTTGCGGAAGCCATTGAGACATGCAGTTTAGTTCTTAGTAGTGATTTCATTTTGAAGTTAGAAAAAACCTTTTATGTTCTTGCAGTTTTGTCTGAGAGATTGCATGACCAGTAAAGCAGAAAATAAATGGTTCTCATTGCACAGATCTTATTTGTGTAAGGCCAACTATTTCAGCCAACTCCATTATTTGTGAAAAGATATTCAACAACAACAATGTACCCAATGAAATCCCACAAATGGAGGGTAGAATATACGCAGACGTTACCCAACTATAATATTATTTGATTAAGGCCAACTATTTCAGCCAACTGTATATTATTTTTGCTTTATACTCTTTTTTTTGTGAACAGATCTTCCTTCAATTTATTATTTCCCCATATTGTATCGTTTGAGATTAAGCATTATTTAGTCTAAAAGTAGGAATAGCCACTAAAGGATTTTCACTGCTTGTTGCTAACCCAAAGTTCTCAACATCCAAATCACAAGGCTGCATACCATTTGGAAGCTCCCAATCAAAGCAATGCACCAGTTGTGCTACTATAAGTTGGACAATGATGATCCCCAACTGCATTCCAGGGCAACTTCTTTTGCCAGAGCCAAATGGTAAAAGTTGGAAGTCACTTCCACGGACATCTATACTGCTCTCAACAAACCTCTCAGGTAAAAACTTTTCAGGCTCAGGCCAAATATTTGGATCCCTTTGAACAGCATAAAAGTTAATCAAGATCCGGGATCCTTTTTGTATGTGGAAGCTATTGACTACACAATCTTCTATGGCCTCGTGAGGCATTAGTGGAACTACACAATGCAGCCTCATGCCCTCCTTTACAACCATGTCTAAGTAGTTTAACTTCTCCAAGTCTGATTCTTTTACCATTCTTTCAAGGCCTACCACTTGTTCCAACTCTTTTTGGAGTTTCTTCATCTCATGAGGATGTCGAAGAAGCTCTGTTAGTATCCATTCTATAGCTGTTGCTGAAGTGCCCATTGCTGCAATTAACATATCCTGTTATACAAAGGGAAATTAGTACAAACAAATTTAAATCGTACAATAATAGAAGTGATGAAATAACGTACGAAGAGGATAGCTTTTATATGTCTACGACCAACCTGAAATTCTGCTTCTCCTGATTGCATAATGTCCAACATGGTGTTTTTGCTAGTCCCAGCCGCACATACATAAGTGGACCTTGTGTTTCTGCTAGTTTTTGGAAATCTTTGTGTGGATTTTTTCCTAACAAGTGAAGATGTCCTATAATGGGAAGTCATTTTGGACCTGGAGGATACCTTTTCCTATTCTGGATGTCGTTTAGCAGCTCATAAAAGGCATACACAATAAAAATAATCACTAGCATTGCCCATATCAAAGCCATGCCTAATTATTTTTAGCTTGTAAATTATGTCTATTTGAAAGGGTCTAGAGATCTCAATCATATAATGGCTGATTTGGTAATGTTAGAAATTAATATTTTTGGAAAATGTCTTCCCTAATTAATGTGGAGGAGAAGTAGTCATTATCAAGGTAAGGGAAGATATGGTGCTTTCAAACAAAGTCAGAAGATAACTAAATGAACCATATTTCAAACTGGGCTACCTTTGTATGAGCTACTTGCAAGTTGTGTGTCTGATAGCATAGCATGCCTTGGGAATAAGTTGCTATAAGGCTTTGTAGAAACTACTTGAATTATTTGGTTTAGAAAGTTGTACAAGTATTACTAATTCTAGTGTTGTCGATGGATAGATATGTTTGATATGGAGCGCAAATAACAAAATTATAGTTATAGAGCGCTAATATGATTTTTATGTTTGCTATTTCTAAAATTTACTCTAGATTGTATTCATTATGATTTTCATATTTGGGTTTGTACAATGGCAATTCTATTTCTTTATTAGTTTGTATTCATTTCAATATGTATACCAAATGGATTTGTAGTTATTTAAGATGTATATTTGTATCCATATACTTATAAATTCATGTTCATTCAGAAGTGATACAACATTGGTTTGTATATTTATCAAAAACGTATATTCTTTCTTAAAATTTCGACAAAATTTGTATTCCCGTCATCAAACACATACAAATTCACAATCATGGTAATAATCAAAGTTTGTATTTTAAAAAAATTGTATTTCATGCCAAAAATGTATTTCTTATCTGTTATGTATTTCAAAAATATATTATATTAATTGTCTAATTTATAGAACATCCACTAAATAGGATTTCAAATTATTTTCTATTCCAAGTATCCCACATATAAAAAAATAAATGATATTTTCTTAAAGTTATTTTTCATTCACCAACCAAACATTAAAAAATATGTTCTACTCATCAATCAAATATGAAAAAATAAGTTACAAATCCATTTTTTAAAAAAAAAAAAAATTGAAAACATTTTCCGTCATAACCAAAACACACCCTAATCCTAGTTTTATCTCGCGCGAGCCCAAAAGAGTAAAACTCGGCAAGGCACACCGTATCCCTGGGACCTTTCAAAGTTCTGGCCTAAGAACAGATCCAATTTTAGGGTACCTAACCTAAGCACAAATGTTTCTGCAACAATGGTGATTGGCGGGAGGTAAGTCGATTCACTATTTTTCGCTATAATTTTACTCTAAAAATGAATCTTAAAAATGTGTATTCTAATTTTCGGATCGATAATTTTTGAATTTTTAATGCAAATTAGTGTTAGAAATCATAAGAAAACAGTTTTTTCTTAACATTTTCGTGACTTAGTATATGATTTTCAGGTTCTAATATGGTGAAAATGGACGGGTCTGCAAACGGGTCAAAAGGACCCGCTAAAGGTAGAAGACGATCTTCTGGCGTTTTGTCAAAATAATGATTTTTTAATTAAATATTAATTTGAATGAGGTAGTGATAAATTTGATAAAAATAATGAATTTGGTGAATATAAATGGTAAATTAAGAATTTATTTGAAATAAAAATATTTTTTTATTGGCGAGAATAATCGTTATATAAGATATAAACGGTTTAAAAGTAATGATATGGATTATAAATTTAATTTACATATGAAACAAATGTCTAGTAGATATATATAAATTAAATGTGAGTTTATTTTACAAAATATAAAGTCGTGGGTCAATTTTTGCATCTGAAAAATCCCAAATCATAATTTTTAGAGAATTTGGATTTCATCTCATGATATGAAATCACCGTAAAATCGCATGTCCTAACGTTGATTTCATATCATGATATGAAATCGCATGTCCAAACGCCTATATTCATCTTTTGGAGTGTACCATAATGTATAAGTCAGTGTATAACTCATGTATATGTAAATTATATTTTATAGTCAGTCTATATAACTTTCTATGACTTTTGGCAAGCTATATTGATAGTTAGTGTACACAATTTTCTATTAACTTTTGCAAGCTATATTGTAGCGTCAGTTTATACTTTCTATGACTATATTTTTTGTAAATCGATTATTTTATTGTATATATTTGAAAGTATCCCCCTTTGTTTTTGCTGACATATTTTTTTGAGTGAAGTGTAAACGATACACTTAAATTTTTCATTTTTTAGTGTCATACTTAAACTGTTGAGAGTGTGAGAATCACCATCTAAACCATCACTCATTAGTTTGAGAAACACACCTCAATGCTAACTAGATCTTAAATTTCATCTACGTGGCTTTTTTTCCCAACACTTTTTAAAAAAAAATATTTTCAATTGATTTTTAAAGAGTGAAGTTATGTGTTTCTATATACAATTTCAGTTGGGATGTTACATATGTTAGTTATGTGTTGTAATTTTTTGCCACATGGAGTTGTTTCTATGAAAAATACTTACCAAGATTTAGTAGAGTTGAATAGAGCTCTTGGGGGGGCTGTTGGGGTATTCAAAAGAGTGAGAAGTGAAGCTCAAATTAGTGTTTTATACAATTTGAAAAAAAAAAACAAATATACAACTAGTATAGACTGATATACAGATTCGTATATAAAGATATACCGGTCATACATGTATGAGGCGTAGTTTGACTCATGGTTGCGTGGGTCAATTTCAAAACTCTTTGAAGTTCTCAACATAAGAGTTGTATTAATGAAAATTTTAAACTAGAGTGTCTCGGGTAAAACAATAATAACTTTTATTTTAGACTCAAATTTACAAATGGTTGGTGATGTTAAAAAGAAGACTCAAAGACCTTTAATGTGACAGGTAATACGACATATAACTCCTAATATTTGAAGAGATATGCTTGTTTGAAGTTGATCCTTGCATTATTTTATGCAAAAAGTTAATTGACAGAGAATCTTTGAACTCAACTTAGTGTTAAAGGTTCCTTAAGACCCTAATTTACTACAATATACTTCCCACACTTAGAAACTTATCTTAGCACCTATGCATTATTAGTAAATCATTTGTTAAGAGTCTATACACATATGAAGAATTGTTCAGGTCTTAGCTTAGAAATTTTTTGAGTGTTACAACAGTACTCAGTAAGCCCTTTCGAGGGCTGAGGACAAGATAGAGATATGTTACTATTGATGAAGGCAATTCAAGACAAGGGGAAGGTTTGTTAATTATGTCTTGAATTCTTTCCTTATATATTTCAGGAAACTCATAATCTGTATTGGTTTAAGAGATCCTTTGTCCTAATAGATTTGAGAAATTATATATTGTCCTAGGATTGGGAGAACCTTTTACTTATAGGTTTGAGACTACTTGAGATCTATATATAGGGATGTAGTTGGGGATTCTAAAGCATAGTGGAAAACTCTCTATGCTCTTGCTTGGGAGGATTAGGCCTAGCCGAACCTCATTAAGTCCTTGTGTTATTTTTCTTCTCTTTTCTATTTATTTGTGATTATGTGCTAGTTAACCCATGATATTTCCACAACGTATTTCATATTAAATTGTGAAACGAATAAATCTTTTATTAGCTCCACAAATACTAAAGAGAAAAACAAATTACAAGGAGTGTAGTCTGAGAGATAGCATGACCAGTAAAGCAGAGAAGAAATGGTTTTCATTGCACATATCTTATTAAATTAAGGCCAACTATTTCGGCCAACTCCATATTATTGTATCGTTTGAGATTTAAGCATTGTTTTTTAGTCTATAAGTAGGAATAGCCATTAAAGGATTTGCTCTGCTTGTTGCTAACCCAAAGTGCTCCTCAACATCCAATTCACAAGGCTGCATACCATTTGGAAGCTCCCAATCAAAGCAATGCACCAGTTGTGCTACTATAAGGTCGATAAGGACAATTGCTAACTGCATTGCAGGGCATCCTCTTCTGCCAGAGCCAAATGGTAAAAGTTGGAAGTCACGTCCACGAATGTCTATACTGCTCCCAACAAACCTCTCGGGCAAAAACTTTTCAGGTTCAGGCCAAATATTTGGATCCCTGTGAATAGCAGAAAAGTTAATCATGATCCGGGATCCTTTATGTATGTGGAAGCTATTGACTACACAATCTTTCATGGCCTCGTGAGGCGCTAGTGGCGCTACGGCACGCAGCCTCATGCCCTCCTTTACAACCATGTCTAAGTACTTCAACTTCTCCAAGTCTGATTCTTTTACCATTCTTTCAAGGCCTACCACTTCTTCTAGCTCTTTTTGGAGTTTCTTCATCACATGAGGGTGCCGAAGAAGCTCCGTTAGTATCCATTCTATAGCTGATGGTGAAGTGCCCATTGCTGCAATTAACATATCCTGTTATAGAAAGGGAAACAGAGGAAATTAGTACAAACAAATCTAATAATAAAAGGACATAAATGGGATGAAATAACGTACGAAGAGTACAGCTTTTATATGGCTACGGTCAAATTGAAATTCTGCTTCTCCTGATTGCATAATGTCCAACATGGTGTCAACAAAGTCTTTGGATTGCTTCTGGTCACGAGACTGGACATGTTCATCGATAATCTTCTCAAGAAACTCATCGAACACCTTTGAAAGATCCTTGAGCAGGCGAGTGAGTCCCTGGAGATCAATTACACCAAGGAAGGGGAAAAAATCTCCAAGATTTGGTGTTGCTGCTAAATGCTCAACCTCATTAACAAGAGCTTTGAATCCCCTCTTGTCCAAATCTTCATCCGTGTACTTCTTTCCAAACACCATCAAGCAAGTCATGTCAGCACTCAAAGACGAAATCTTTGCACTAAGATCAACAACAACGCGATGATCACAAGCTTCATTTTTAAGTGATTTGATCATAAGCTCAACTTGTTGCCTTCTCATGGATTGAAATGAATTGATCTTTTGGTTACTCAAAAGGTGCTGAGTGCAGAATTTGCGCATGTTGCGCCAGTATGGTCCATACTTTGCGGTTATCATATTCTTCTGTCCATATGCCAAATACAGAGCTGCCTCGTTATGAGGTCTACTAGCAAAGATATGATCATATGTCTTGAGGAACTTCTCCGCTGTGTCTGCAGACGAGACAACAATTGTAGGTACTAGTCCCAGTCTAACATACATAAGGGGACCATGTGTTTTGGCTAGTTTTTGCAAATCATGGTGTGGATTTTTTCCTAACAAGTGAAGATGTCCTATAATGGGAAGACCTTTTGGACCTGGAGGATACCTTTTCCTATTCTGGATGTTGTTTAGCAATTCATAAAAGGCATACACAACAAAAATAACAACTAGTATTGCCCATATCAAAGCCATGCCTAATACTTACCAACTTTTTTAGCTTCTAAATTATCTCTACTTGAAAGGATCTCATGAATTATATAATAGGTGGCACCATAGAAAAAACAATGCATTATTTGGGTGTGTTTGGTAATGTTAGAACACGAAATATTATAAGCCAAAAGCTTACACAATAAATAAGCCACGTTCTCGATCATCAAATACTATTTTTTTTATAATTCGAAAGAGACGACTTGAATGGATGGAATTCATTGAATTTTATATCAGGGATTGTTTCGTCATGAATCATGATGAACATCATATGGAAGATATACTAGTTGTTAGGATATACTATTAACCATGTGTTTTAATATAATATTATTTATTGAATAGTTGAGAATTCACATGGACACACCTTAATTATCTTCAAAGAAAGAAAATCACCTTTGACTTTTCTTTTTTATTTACTTTACTCATTTTATTTCATTAACTTTACTCTTTCAATATATTTACTTTCTTTATTACTTAATTCATTTTATCTCTCATTCTAGAAAATGTTTCTTAATTTTCTTATGTTTGATTGACTTAAATATTTTAGAAAATATTTCTCAAATAAACTTATTTTCCTCAAATAATATTTTTTTCTTTACCTCACTCCATACCCCGATCCTCCCCATTCAAAAAAATAAAAATTTTAAACTTTTCTTTTTAAAAAAAAATCAATTTATTTTGTTACTACACCCAAACTAGCCCCTCCTCCCAACAAAAAAAAATAACAACTTAAAATTTTATATTTGAAAAACAGTTCAAAGTTAGATTTTTTTGATCTTTTTACCCCGCTCAACTCCTAACTGTCCCACCCCCGCTTTCCACAAAAAAAAAATTAAAATTCAAAAATAATTAAATTTTCATTTTTTTTAGTCTATACTTACCCCAACCACCTACCACCCCTCTCCCCCCTCCCCCCCAAAAAATAAAAATTTAAAAATTGTATTTTTAAAAAACATTTTTCATTTTATTCTTTATATATATATATTGAAACTATTCTTGCTTCTCGCGGTTGTAATGAAAATTAATAAATTAATTTATTTTATCATTTATAAAAATAATTCTATGAATTGCTAATTTTTAATTATAATGAAATAGTATGGAATATTTATATTCAAGCCAGTGACATAAAAGACAATGTAAATTTTTGCCTTCATATGAAACATATGCTAAATAGACTTTATATGCATATGGTAGAACAAACAATTTAGAGGTCATATTTTGAAACAACAATCTATGTATTAAGTTGAAAACAATACAATTTTTTTGTTTAAATCTTATCTATCTTTTGAGTACTCGATCATTTATGATAACACCAATTTTGATATTAATTTTTTTTTGAACTTTCACCTTACGTCTTTTTCATCACATTCGTTTACTATTTATATATTAAAGAAATATTTTTAAAAATTATAAAAATGAAACAAATAGGAGTTATCAATAATATTTAAGAGTAGAAGTTATAAAGAAGATAAGAGACATGAGTTATCATAACTTTAATATATAATATTATTATGACATTAAGTAAATTAATTGTTGTGCATTGATTTTATTTGTAAAATAAATAAATGACTGAACAATATAATGGGTAAAAATCATAAAAATAAGAAAAAGGATAAATAAATTGATTGCATAAAAGACGTGTCATGTTACAATCTCATCAAAGACCACACTTAAATAATATATAGGCATAGATTTTTATAATTATGTAGCTAAGCCATAAAAATAATAATCTACACTATTATATTCACAAAGCAATAAAAAATGAAAAGAAAACTTCTAAATACATTTCAAGCAAGAAAAGAATAGCGACAAAAACAAATTGTTACATATGCATAAGAATAAGCAATGATGTCATATAATAATTTATTTCATCTTTAATTTTCTTTGAGAGAAAAATAAAACATAACTTATTCTCATAATTTTTTGATTGAAATAAGATAGTTATATTAATTATGTTTTACAATAAAAAGTAGGATTATAGAGGATTAAATGAGTAATGTTGTCAATATGTGTACTTAAGTTACTATATATTACAAGTCAAAGTAAAAAAAAAAAAAATCTAGTAAAAGTAATTCCTAACTATGCTTCAAAATATATTCTTCTAAGTCTTCCTTCAAGAATAAATAAATAAATAAAGGAGAAAGTAATACAATACAAGCATCACTTTTACAATTTCCATTATCAAATAAATATGAATTCAATAAATCAATTCATCAATTCAAAATAAATTATTTAATTATAATAATATAAAATACAAAAAATATAAACAATTGTTAATATGGTACTGTTTTATGTATGATATTTATATTCCCATCATGTCAAATAAAAAAATAATTATATCAAAAAGGGAAAATAATTTAAACTATACTCGTAAGTTATGAAATTATCAAGACTAAAATTAAAGGATATAAGTGATGAGTAGTTATTATTTATAAATATATTAAATTAAATTAGAAAAACTTAAAATATTAGAAGTTATATTTGTCATATTATAATAAGAAAAAGGGCACAAAGAAATTCTCAACGAAAAAAATGTCAAATAACTTGAGCATAAATTACCTTATACATGCTCTTAATAACAACAATTACATAAATAATGTAAAAATCAAGCTAAAAAGATATCAAGAAAATATATAATAAATAAATAAAGAAGAAAGTAATACAGTACAAACATCATTTTACAACTTCCATTATAAAAAAATATATGAATTCAATAAATCGATTCATCAATTCATAATTCTTTGAACCCTTATCGATATTGGTATTCATTTCACAAGCCGGTCTTCATTGAAGAATTTTATTCTTCAAGATTAAAACATAAATATAATGCCACATTAAAAAATAATAATAATAATAATAATAAATATATATATATATATATATATATATATATATATATATATATATATACACTAAATAAATAATTAAAAAAAATAAAATTTATATATATATATTACTACTTCAAATATGAAATAATAGAATGATCATATTTATAAAGATAAAATTATGGAATACCATAAGGTGTTTTAAATTTTAAATTAAATAGTTAGGAGTTATGAATATTATTAAGAGTGAATATGGAATAAATGAGTTGTGAATGTAAGACTTTTAATAAAGCAAATAAAGGAGGAATAAAAACAAATTAAAGAAGAGAAGAAATAGTGCTTAATGTCTATAGTTACATGGGAACTATTTCATGCAAATAGATATCAACCATTGTTGTTTAAATGAATCTCAAGAAATAGTTTTAGATTTTCTAATAAATTATACAAATAAAAAATTAAGAAAAATTTCAAAAATTTGAATAAAAAATTTAATGAAATTGGAATATTTTTAACAATCATACTAATTTATTGTGTAAAAGTTATTATATTAATTATTATATTTATTAACGAAGAATTGAGAAGTCACTCCAAATTCCAATCATGCATTCTCCTTCCTTAATTACATTCAATTATTCTACTTTAATTAAGAAAATAGGGGAAAATAAAGAAAAATATCAAAAGTAAAGCAGAAAAAAAAGATAAATATGAATGGTGGCCTTAAAGAGGTGTCACATCATCTTGTGTGTATATATATATATATATATATATATATACCACATTTAAACAAGAAGTGGATACAAACCAGAAGAGCTTTAGGAATAAAAGCATTATATTTTATTATTAAACGATTTTATAATGAAGATTTATATATATATATATATATATAACGTACTCAACTAAATAAGATAATAACTTTTTTAAATATTTACATATAAATAATAAATATTAGTTAATTTTAAATTTTAAATTTTGTTACTTTTTATAAAATTCAAGGGTGAGGTAAAAGTTTTTATTCTATTGTTAAAAATAATAATAACATGGCATGACATTTCATTAGGAGTGAGGTTTATATTTTGAGGAAAATAGGAATAACTCGGTGATATTGTGGTCCTAAAAGAAACAAAAGTGATTACAAGACAAATTTCCAAACATGGATAATTATCTAAGGAATTTACTCCCAAATTTCTTTTACGTCGCAGTTCAATACTTTCTCCATCCCATATTAGTTGTGNATATATATATATATATATATATATATATATATATTAAATTACTTGTTTATTCATTAAATAAAAATAAAATTAGTTTAAAAAAATTCTCACTTTATTACTACAATTAATACTCTTAAGGAAATATTATAAAAATAATAATTTAACTAGAAAATAATGGATTCATTAAAAGTTTTGAATTTCATGAAAATTAGTAGTGTTATTCTCAACGTGAAATTGTAGAGGTATTAATTAATCAATAAATTAATAAATATTACTTTAAAGAATGTTTTTAAAATTTAATGAATATACCTTATCCCCCCCCCCCCCCCCCTCCCTCCCCTCCTTAAAAACAAGTGATACTAAAAAGGAAGAAGAATGGAAAAATAAACAATAATGAAAGATAAAAAAAATTGGAAGAGAGTGAATATAAATAAATGTTTCTTTCTTGGATAGTGTAATTTCTTGAAACCATCTAGTGGTTTAAGACTTTTCTTTTAGTAGTTTTACTTTAGAGGGTATTTTGGGTACAACAAAAAAAATGAATTTACCCTATCACCCTTTCTATTTCTGCGAAATTATGACCTTACTCTGAAAAAGTAAGGTCCTGCCATTTCGTGCCAAAAATGTGTCCTGCCAAATATATTTTCCAATATCATATCATATATTACTAAAAGTGGGAAGAATCTAAGTCAAAAGTTGAATTACTAAAATGTCCTTTAAGTATTAATTTATTTTCTTGAAATTATTTAAAATATTATTTTTTTCATTTAATATTTATTTTGGGATTCAATGAATTTTGACTGTTCGTATTATGGTAATTAATACTCTTATTTTCAACTAGACTTACAATTCAATACTCATTATTAAATTGCAAGTTATTATTAGCAAGAAAAAATCAACAATCTTTACATCTTCCACATAGTAATAGTGATGATTTTTGCATAATCATAGTTACAATGAATTTTTTAATAATTAGTCATAATGATTTTCTATCACACATTTAATATATTTGAATTCTTTTACATAGTTTATCCTTAGATTACAGTTTTATTTCTACATTACATTTCAATGTTATAAATTGTTTAATAAATTAAATATTAAATAGTAATTTACATAAATTGTTTAATAAATTTACATTAAAATTTTAAATGTATGTAACACCTCCTTATTATATTCATTATGTTTTTTACTCTCATCTCTCATCGATAATCTCAAATGGATTAATATCATATTTATCACAACTCTTCGTGTTCCTCAATGCTATCCTATAAATAGTGATCTTTGACACAATAATGTACCCACTTAAACCAATTGAAAAAAAAGAAGAGAAAATCTATATGCTCTCTTCTCTTGTCTTTTTTTTATTTGTTTAGTTTAACCTTTATGTTTCTTGGTTGTTGTTATTGTACAACTTTCTATTGTTGTGTTGTTATTATTATTGAGAATTTACCATTGTTTGTTGCTTTGTATACATTAGCCTAGCATGTGGTATTTAAGTATCCTCATTTGAATATTGAATTTGTGCAATAGTTCGTTATTTTTACTTGATGCACTTTTAGTCAATTTTATAGTTAAAAGTATATTCTTTTTATTAGGAAGATATATGTAGTTCCTATCGAAACAATGATAGATTTTGCAATACAAAATTTATATGTAGTATTTTGGAATAAACGTGCAACACACGTTTCCATATATATATAAGAGAACCTTAGGCCCGCCTACGTGGCACCACCACAAACCAGAATTCCTTGTTAATTTATTTATTTCCAAAAATAGCATTCCCCTTTCATTAAAAGTTGCGACTTTTATGAAAAGTTGTGACTTTTATGAAAGGTTGTGACCTTTCTGAAGGATTACAACTTTTCCAAATAGTTGTAACCTTTCAGATAAGGCACAATAAACATTTGTTCACACTACCCTTTGTTGTCTATAAATAGAGGGATTTCCTCTCATTTTAAATCAACAGAAATTCTGAACCACCTCATCTTCTTCTTCCTTCCTCATCCCCCTCCCCATCCCCCTCCCCCCCTCCTCCCCCTCCTCCGCCCCCTCCTCTGCATTCCCCCCTCCCCCTCCTCCTCCTCGCAATTAATTTTTTGTGTACTTTGCTCCTATTGGTGTCACGCCCCGAGCTACCCCCGAGACGCGGACACGGGACCTAGGACCACAAGTGATCCCAAGCTAACCCTGCTGGCATGATCATGAGCATACTAAAGATAATAAACTGATGCGGAAGCTAAATCATAAATAAAGCTGAAAAGATGGGGAATACCCATATACTATAACAAATCTGAGAGTTTAATACAAAAGAAATATCAAACTCAAAATACTAAGCTGAATTTAACTATGTCTAAAATAAGCCTCTAACTGACTAGAAATGTTGGGACATGCCCCAACTAGGTCTAGCAAAACTGAAACTAAAGACTAAAAGCAGTAAGGATAAACATGTCACTAGTCCTCGAAGAATGAGGACTCACCACTGATGCTGTTGAACTGAAGATCGGGAACCGATCTAAGTGTGATCTGGATGCTGAGAACCTGAACCTACATCACGAGAAGATGTAGCGCACGTATGTGTCAGTACTTGAAAGGTACTGAGCATGCAGGATAGAGTAAAGCTGAAATAACATATAACTGAACAAAGCAATAAAACAATGAAATAATCTGAACATGATATAGATACTGAAAATACTGAATAATGAGCTAACTGAATGCAATGACCAAATTTATAACATGTTGGGACTAAATACTGATTGTACTGAAATATGGTCAATGCAATAGAGTCTTGACTGAACTGTGGGAGCTACTAATAACCGACATAAAACCACATGAGCTAAATGTGGAGTCCGATGTATACGCCCCATCGAGAGGACCCAATATACCCTGCCAGAGGTATAGAGGCATGCTGGCGTGATCACTAAACTGATGTTGCCCACAGAGGGGACTTACACCTACGTGGCTCGTAGTTCTGGGACTATATGGGTACGCTGAAACCCTAGTCCAACTCGGTATTATGCTACTCCCAATGAATTAAGTGGTTAACTAGTTATGACTGAATTTCTGTAAATACTGGATAGCTCGAAACTGAACATGCAAACTGAGAATGCAACAATTAATCTGATAATGATGCATTCATAAACTGAGGCATGTAAAACTGAATACTGAAATATCTGACCTAGCATGTGTAATTCAAGAACTAAAGAAATACATAGCTAGGGTTCTGAAATTCATGCGATAAACTGAGCAATAACATGATAATCTGATTTGGGACATTTAAATAACTAATTCATGATGATCTGCTATAATTATAGAAATCCTAGGTTTGTTCATAATCATGGAATCAAGAATCTGACTGAATTCTAGGGACCTAATGGGCGAAAGGAACCCACTAGTGAAATCCCACATACTTGGTGACGAATTCCACGGAGAAATCTTTCGATTTTGGGGCTGGAACTGATGGAACCTTGCTGCGTTCTTGAACTAGGGTTCTTGACTTCTCTTCTCCTTTTAGCGTTCTAATTTTCTAAGTTTTGATTAATGATTTTGACTAAGGTAAGTTCTAGTTATGTTTCTAGGCTTAAACTAATTAAAACCTCAGGATTTAGGGTCTAAACGACGTATCTTAGGGGTTAAATGAAATAGGAAAAGACCAAAAGACCCCTGAATTAGCTGTTGTCGGAGTGACTGACGGACGGGACTGATGGTCCGTCAATCAATCGATGGTCCGTCGATTGGGTCCGTAGGTCGAGTCTGCCCGACAGGGCTTCACTAAAACGAGCATAACTTTTTACTCGGAGGTCGGTATTTAGCAAACTTGGTGGCGTTGGAAAGATAATTCAATTATCTATCTAACCATAGGTCATGGAACACATAATTCATTTTGTGATAAAATTTATGACCATCTGAAGTTGACCCATCAATATTTTTCATCTAACTAGCTGCTAACCTCATCTACGGTCAGACCCACAGACCGTGGATCGATGACGGTCCGTGCTGGTCGACCGTAGTTTGTGTCAGAGGCTGGTAAGGGAAGTCTCGATCCACGGACACAGACCATGGACCGTGGTCTGATCTACGGACCGTGGGTCTGTCCGTGAGTCGGGACTTAGCCAAATTTTCTGACTGAGTTCTGGGGAAGTTTTCTGTCATGAACCACGGACTTGCAGGACGGACCATGAGTCCATCTACGATCCGTGGATGGTGTCCGTGAGTGCCATCTGTAACACCAGAAATCTGAAATCTCTATTTTCGGATACGGGGTGTTACAATTGGTTGGCTCATTGACACTATTGTTTATGTCCCCCTCCTCCTCGCAATTAATTTTTTGTGTACTTTGCTCCTATTGATTGGTTCACTGACACTTTGGAGTTTCAATCTCAAAGAAAGGTATAGGTTAATTTTTCACAGTCATTTCAATCTTTTTCACCATTGCTTATGTTACAGATCCTGATATATATTTTTACAATCAATTATTTATGCTTATGTTATTAAGGATAAATGATAAGATGTAATAATTTTCATTCTCCTTTACATTATTAATGTTTGTTACTATGCTATCTTGTATATAAGATAATATAATGTTTTAGTTTTAATGTCTGGTAGATTTTAAGTATTATTTTATAAATTTCGTGATATTAAATTTCGCACAGTAATTTTACTAGTATGAAATAATTCTGAGAGATTTTCTGAGAATACAAAAGCTTTGTTCAAGTAGGAATTCGACAAAACTAGCAGCCAATAGAAACTCAATGTTTACAAATGGAAGTTTAATATCACCATTTAAGCCATGATCTCTAATGAAATGATGCTTGATGTTTATATTCTTGACCCTAGAATGATGCACAAAATTCCTAAATAAACAAATAGTAGTACTAGAATTATCATACAAAACTTGAGCAAGTTAAAAAGTCATATCATTATCGCTTAGTTGGTGAATCATCCATAGTAGTTGGGCACAACATAGCCCAATAGATAACACAAGTTTTATAAGTGACAGTCCATGTTAATTTTCTCCTCTACCCTCCATCTCCACCTCTTAGTGTATACACAAAATAAATGGTTGAAAACCATGTTTCTAAACAATGCCTGCATAGTACTTACGAATGACCTTACACCTTTAAAAGTATTCCTACACGAAATAGGTATGTTATTAATTTGATTGTCTCTTCCAAGTAACTAAAATTCTCGTTAAAGACTTCTTCAAACAGTATTTTTCTATAAACCAGAAGAGATGACTTGAATGGATGGAATAGATCTTCAACAACAACAACAACAACAACGTTCCCTATGAAAAATCCCACAAATGGAGTCTAGGGAGGGTAGAATGTACGTAGACCTTACCAACTATACTCTTATTTGATTAAGGCCAACTATTTCAGCCAACTCCATTATTTCTGCTTTATATACTTTTTATTATTGTATCTTTGGAGATTAAGCATTGTTTAGTCTATAAGTAGGAATAACCATTAAGGGATGTTCTCTGCTTGTTGCTAATCCAAAGTGCTCCTCAACATCCAATTCACAAGGCTGCATACCATTTGGAAGCTCCCAATCAAAGCAATGCACCAATTGTGCTACTACAAGTTGGACAACGATTATCCCCAACTGCATTCCAGGGCAACTTCTTCTGCCAGAGCCAAATGGTAAAAGTTGGAAGTCACGTCCACGAATGTCTACACTGCTCCCAACAAACCTCTCAGGCAAAAACTTTTCAGCCCCAGGCCAAATATTTGGATCCCTTTGGATAGCATAATAGTTAATCATGATCCGGGATCCTTTTTGTATGTGGAAGTTATTGACTATACAATCTTCCACGGCCTCGTGAGGTATTAGTGGCGCTACGGAATGCAGCCTCAGGCCCTCCTTTACAACCATGTCTAAGTAGTTCAAATTCTCCAAGTCTGATTCTTCTACCATTTTTTCAAGGCCTATCACTTGTTCCAACTCTTTTTGAAGTTTCTTCATCACATGAGGGTGCCGAAGAAGCTCTGTTATTATCCATTCTATAGCTGTTGCTGTAGTTCCCACTGCTGCAACTAACATATCCTGTTATAGAAAGGGGAAATTAGTACAAGCAAACCTAATAT
The DNA here is from genome assembly GCF_019186545.1 of Solanum stenotomum. NCBI lineage: Eukaryota > Viridiplantae > Streptophyta > Magnoliopsida > Solanales > Solanaceae > Solanum > Solanum stenotomum. The sequence continues at coordinate 8,196,893 of NC_064285.1, forward strand.
ATATATAATAGAAGTAAATAGATGGGATAAAATAAACGTACGAAGAGGATAGCTTTTATATGTCTACGGTCAAACTGAAATTCTGTTTCTCCTGATTGCATAATGTCCAACAGGGTGTCAACAAAGTCTTTGGATTGCTTCTGGTCACGAGACTGGACATGTTCATCGATAATCTTCTCAAGAAACTCATCAAACACCTTTGAAAGATCCTTGAGCCGGCGAGTGATTCCCTGGAGATCAATTACACCAAGGAAGGGGAAAAAATCTCCAAGATGTGGTGTTGCTGCTAAATGCTCAGCCTCTTCAATAACAGCTTTGAATCCCCTCTTGTCCAAATCTTCATCCATGTACTTCTTTCCAAATACCATCAAGCAAGTCAAGTCAGCACTCAAAGACGAAATCTTTGCACTAAGATCAACAACAACGCGATGATCACAAGCTTCATTTTTAAGTGATTTGATCATAAACTCAACTTGTTGCCTTCTCATGGATTGAAATGAATTGATCTTTTGGTTACTCAAAAGGTGTTGAGTGCACAATTTGCGCATGTTGCGCCAGTATGGTCCATACTTTGCATTTATCATATTCTTCTGTCCATATGCCAAATACTGAGCTGCCTCGTTATAAGGCCTACTAGCAAAGATATGATCATATGTCTTGAGGAACTTCTCCGCTGTGTCTGCAGACGAGACAACGATTGTAGGTACTAGTCCTAGTCTAACATACATTAGGGGACCATGTGTTTTTGCTAGTTTTAGGAAATCTTGGTGTGGATTTTTTCCTAACAAGTGAAGATGTCCTATAATTGGAAGCCCTTTTGGACCTGGAGGATACCTTTTCCTATTCTGGATGTTGTTTAGCAGCTCATAAAAGGCATACACAATAAAAATAACAACTAGTGCTGCCCATATCAAAGCCATGTCTAATACTTACTAACTTTTTTAGCTTCTAAAAGAGCTCTAATTAATGGAAAGGGTCTAGAGATCTCAATTATATAATGGCAGGAACCATAGAAAAATCAATGAATAATTTGGGTGTGTTTGGTTATGTTAGAAAGTATATTTCGGAAAATGTCCTTCCTAACAAAACTAGGGAAAACAAGTTCATAAGTGACATTCCACAATAATTATCTCCTCCCTCGTTACCCTACGACACACCTCACCTCCACGGCCATCCCTCTCCCCCACACCTACCCTTCACCCCACCCCATAGCTTTTTTACACCTTTCTATGTAAGATCGTTTGTTTTCTATCCGTTAATTTTTATGAATAAAATAATAGATAAAACGTCACTCATGATAGCGTTTATATTATTTTGGTTACTTTTTAAGGATATGTATTACCTTTGTTCATTTGTTTTATATTTATATTATTTTGGTCAAACCTTCTAGTAAATGTACAAAATAAGCCAAAAGCTCACACAGTAAAAATTAACCAAGTTTCTCTGCTTTGATTATCTCTTCAAATGCTATTTTTTAATAATCCAGAAGAGAAGACTTTAAAATATTAAGAGTTGTTCAGTTAATGAGTTATCATCATCATCTCATCAATATAAAATTCAGTTTGAGTTCTTGTTCGAAGATTGATGTTTTGACGTGTTAAGCTTTAATTGTGCCGTCTAAAGCAAATGAACTCCTACTTTCTCTACCTCATTACTTGTCCACTTTTGAATTGATACACCTATTAAGAAAATAATTATTGTCATAGTAAATTTACCATTTTACCCCTATTAATTATGAAGTAGGTGAATTAAAAACTTAAGATTTTCAAAAAGTTCTACATTTTTCAAAATAATTAATTGAGGGTATAATAGGTAGAAATATTTTGTCCCTTCTTAATTTGTCAAAATGGACAAGTAATTAAGGACAACAAATAAAAGGATAAATAATTAGGAATAGAGAGTATTTATTAAACCGTTAGATCCGTATCTTGATTTTGGAACCATTGCAAAAAGAATTATTGCATTGATGTCTCTGCGAAAGGGTCTCAACGATTTTTAAAGGATATATTTTAAAAGAATTACGTATTTTTGACATTATGGGAGCTAGGAAGCTCTAATTGAGGCGATTTTTAGTGATTCTATTTGGTTTTGTTCATTACCCATTAATATTCATACTTTGAATTAGTATTATTTTTCTTGAGTCCCATGATGTTGCGCCTTATTTGAAAAAAATAGGAATTTTATAACAGTGATGTAAGAAATGGGTATTTTAGGCATAAACGACTTGAGACTTGAAAGGTGTATCATTGTTGTGTTGTACATGATTTTATACATTCTAGTTTATATGAGTGGACTGTTTCGTCATGATGGACATCATATGGAAGATTATTTATCATTGATTGATTGACTAGTCTTTTTCTCTTCTAGATATTTCAAACGCTATGTTTCTTATAAATATAAATATAATATTCATTAATGAGTTAACATCAAAATTAAAATTTAATTAATGTTTTAACAATATAAAATTTAAGTGGAAGCATATCCACAAAAACTTAATACCTTGTTTGGATGATTGTTAACTTATTGTGTTTTGGTTTAAATACAATTTTTTGTTTGACTATAGATGGTTAAATTTTATTGTATAGTATTACAATGATGAAAAGTCACATTTTACTTGGTGCAAATGCGTTGTAATCGTATTTTTCTTTTTTCTTTTGTCTTTGCTTACTATCTAATAATCTTATTTTATCCTATATGACGAAAAATGATATAATCTTATCAAACTGTGTATTCATGAAAACACTAGAGTACAATATGGTACGATACATTACGAAACAATATAGAACAATCACCCAAATAAATATAAAGGTAAGTTCTACAAAGTGGTGGTTAGATCGATTTTGTTGTATATTGCAGGGTGTTGGCAATCAAGAACTCTCATCTTCAGAAGATGCAAATTGTGGAAGTAAGGATGTTGAGATGGATATATAGCTACACTAAGAGAGAATATTACGAATGATGATATTCAAGACAACAAAAGAGTGACATTTATGGAGGACAGGATGAGAAAAGTACCAACCTCCAAATATCAGCTAACATCCTGAGGTTGGGGAAACCGGCTTTAGAAGATTGTATTTTTTTGGAAAATTCCGTCATAGAGAGGTCAATTTTTAAAATTATAAATAATAAAAATGCACCATCTGGAGTTTCGAACCCCACCCAATATTCTTTATGATAGAGTGCATTTCTACCACTAGAGTCTAGAAGACTAGAACAATGCTTATTGTTTGTTAAAGAGTGTGTTGTAGAAAAGGTTCAAATATGTTATTGTTATGTAACTTTAAGAAAAGATTTATTTATGTTATTTGTTCAAAGTTTGGCTTATTTATGTCATTTTTATTTGAGAAAAGGCTCATTCATGCTATTATTTATAAACTTAAAATATTTCTGTTTTTGCAAAATCATTTTGTACACGTGATCAATTATGATTCGATAAATTATTTTTTAAATGAAACGGGTTCAAATATGCCATCGAACTTTGAGAAAAGGCCCATCTATGTCATTCGTTAAAAGTTTGTCTCATCTATGCCATTTTAATTAATAAATAATGGCATGAATGAGTCATTTCTCAAACGAAAATGACATGAATAAGCAAAACTTTTAACGGATAATATAGATGAACCTTTCTCAAAGTTTGATGGCATATTTGAGCCTTTTCCCTTCTATTTATACTCTTTAAAGTTATATTTTCGTGAAAAATATCGGAGGTCCATTTTTGCAAAAGAAAAAGTTGAATTAAAATATAATGACCCGGATGATTGTTTTGTTCCTTTGAACCCATTTTTCCAATTTGAACAATCTCGTAGCTTCATTATACTATAATTTATGACTTGTAATAATAGGTGACACGACTCCCGAGGTGATAAAATGATGATTGATTGAGATTTTCAGTTAAGTAATTGAGAAATTTGACCAAAGTCAATATTTTGGATTAACGAAGTCAGTTATGAGTTTTGATAATTTCATTAGGTTCAAAAGGTGATTTTTGATATGGTTGGATGGTTGATACAGGTTTCGAAAGGACATATTTTGAGGATTTTGTATTTTTGATATTGTGGGAGTTACAGAGCTCTAATTGAGCCAATTTTTGATGATTTTTTTTTTCTCATATATATATTAGGTACGTGACTCTAACTTTATTTTGTTCATTTGCCAAGCATACCCATTAATTTTCATTGTTTGATTCGCAAAAATTGAGATTTGAAACCCCAAACATTAAAAAAAAATTGAAAATAATTGATTTGAAGATCAACTTGTTATTGTATTTCGTTGATTTTTGAAACTTTAAGATCCTTATATTATGAGTAAATCAATTTTGACATCAAACTTTTTTAGCTTCTAAAACAGCTCTAATGAAAAGGGTCTAGAGATCTCAGTCATATAATGGCTAGCACCATAGAAAATCAATGCATTAAATGGGTGTGTTTGGTAATGTTTGAAAGTATATTTCGGAAAATTTCTTTACTAATAAAATTAGAGAAAATAAGTTTTGTAAGTGATATTCCACATTAATTGAGCGAAAATTCATGTAACTTGAGCAAACTTTAAACAAATTTTAAGAGTGCCAAAATTAGGGCCTAGAATAAAAGTATGACAATATGAGTAACGATAGACTCGTATTCACTCGTAGATCATATTCTTGTTAGATTGAAAGAATTCTGATGCTATTTGGAAAGGAAAGACGCATTTGCTCAACATTCGAGGTAGGTTAAGACTCATTCTTCTCAAACTCTTTTAAATTGTATTTAACTGAGTTATTATTTTTCTTGAGTCTCAAGACGTAGTGCCTTATTTAAAAAAATAAAATAAAATGTTACATAGAAATGTTATATCAGTAATTTTATACACTCTATTTTATATGAGGGATTGTTTGACTAGTGGTTTTCTCTTCTAAATATTTCAAACGCTATTTTTCTTTTCTATTATCAACAAGAAGAGTGAATAGGAGATTATTCTTGCTTATACACACGTTGAAAGATCTGATTTCAATAATCCAGAAGAGTCTAGATCTCAGTCGATAATGAATACAATGTTTGAATAGATTGTATCATTCTTCGTCGTTATATAATATCACACATCAACAATTTGAATGTTAAATTTACAAGAAAAATAGAATACAAGATAGAGTCACTATAAAAAGGGAGGATAAAGAATAAAATAAGATTATTAAATAATAAGTAAAAACAAAATGAAAAGAAAATGTCAAGGTAACAATACTATCACACTAAATTAATTATTTTACGTAAAATGTGACTTTTCGTCCATACCTAATAATAAATTTTAATGATATGATATCATAAAATTTTAAAAAATAATTAAAACGAACATAATATTTAAACGAACAATATAATATGATGACAATCATCTCAACTAGGTGTGAGTGAGTATACAATTGTTGTAAATGAGTACCGTACATCACATTTGACTACTATACTACATTAATTGCTCAAAAAATTAAATAGTAATATTATGTGCACCCACTAAATTACATTTTCTATTATAAATAAACTAGTAAATAAGGAGCACGTACTAATTGCTCCGCCTTGTATCGAGTGATTTTTAATAAGTGTGCAATGATATGTAAAAAATCTTTTTGATTATAAGTAGCGTTCTAAAATTTGAAGATCTGTTGAATACTAATTGCTCCGCCTTGTATCGAGTGATTTTTAATAAGTGTGCAATGATATGTGAAAATTCTTTTTGATTATAAGTAGTGTTCTAAAATTTGAAGATCTGTTGAATATATATTCTTATTTACTAAATTATGATTAGACAATTAAACATTCCTTTGCATGTCAAGACCTGCAAATTGCATAATATGGAGTCCAAGTGTCCAACAATTAGCTAAACTTATATAAAAATTAAATGACACAATAGACTAAGGCCTTATATTTTCCTTAAATAGTGGTAGTTTTAAAATTTTATATAATATAGTGATAATTTGGGGTTTTATAACAGATATTTGTGAATATACTTATTATTTGTATGGATATAGTTAGGAAGAGATATACTTATTACATGTGCAGTGGCAGAGCTAGAAATTTCATGAAGGGTGTCTAAAAGTGAACCTACTCTTCTTAAAAGGTGAAAAAAAATTGCTACTAGTGAGATTCAAACACACGAACACATTAATTTTGTGTGTCTTTACACTTTCAAGGTGCCTAAAACCACTAGGTTGCATCATATTGTTGTGTCAAAAGTGTCCAAAATATGTTATTTAGCCACTTTGTTTATCATTTTACTTGTATATACAGTATAATTTTCCGACGAATAAAGGTGGCTACGCCACTATACATGCGCTTATACAATGTATATCACTATTATTGTGTGCGTGGATATAATGTATTTCACGATTATTATGAGCACAAATACTGTGTATTCTGCTACATTTTAAAATTAAAATACTAATATGTTTCATAATTAAGCAAAATCTCACTATTTTCATAATTTTGACCACAAATAGATCTATTTAAGGAATTTTCAAAAAAAAAAATCAATTTCACATCCTACAACTGATGGGGGGACATAACACGAAATATCATATGATTATTTTTTTTTTAGAAAAGGTAAAGAGGCGGTTATTAAAAAAAACATATGTTAATTTGTAACTAAATAGTCCACAAGTAATAAGATTTTTTCTATAATTCAACGCTAATTCATGGCAATAAATATATATTTTTTAAATCACAATTTTAGTTGAGGAAACTTCGTATGCCTTTTAATAAAAATAATTGTCGTACTATTTATGTGATGTGAATTGCTCATATATGTCCTTTACCAAAAACCTAAATTAGTATTTTATAATTTTAAAGTTGGAATCCAAAGCATATTATCATAAAATAAAGAAGGCATGCATTGACTGATGACAATCGACAAAAACAACACTATTGTTTTTTTTACTTTTTTTTTTATTGAATGTTTGATATCGTACGTTAAAATTTGACTGAATTTGAATTTGCATATTGCACGGCTCATCTATGAGAACAATCGCTCCTAAAAATATTTCTTTCTATTCTCAAGAACTTCAATTTAGAGCAGAGAAATCTCAATCATTTAACGAAGAGCTATGTTGATTACGCTATTTTATTTTATTTTTGAAAACGTTGATTTTTCACCAGATGTTTAAACACGTATAATCATGAACAAAAAAATATATGAATATTATAATACTTCCTCTATCGCAATTTATGTGACACTTTTTTGGATTTTGAGACTCAAACAAGTCTAACTTTGATCGTAAATTTTTATATATCTTTTAATTATTTTGAATTGTCAATTATACATATATAATAAAATTCCTTACAGGAAAATAAAAGAAAATACCTTAACCCGCACCGCCTCCACACAAAATTAAATATTTTAATTTAGATCCGTCCTGCACCTGTACCACACCTGCATATTTAAAAACCCGCCCAGCCCCCGTATGTAACCAAATGTGTCCTGCCCCATTGTCATCCCTACTAAAGTAATTGTTTAGGGCCCAAATTTTTTAGGGACCCTAAATTTTTCTAAGGATACATAATGGTATCTGTTTGAAAATATATATACTTTTTTCTAAATCATGCATTGATAAATTTGAAAAGAATTTTTTGTGTGGAAAATATAATAGTAACGGTTTACTTTATAACTAGTGAAATTGTCCGCGCTACGCGCGGTCTTTTTAAATTTAATTGATAAAAATTACAATTAGAATATAAAATTTAAGATATACTTATGCAAAATATAAAAATGAACTGATCAAAACATATTAAAAAAAGCATATAAAAGAAAGAATAAAAATGTCACAAAGTTATCGCGAAAAAATCATCTCATACGAAGAAAAGAAGCTATACCTTCATATCAGAGGAATAATAAATATGTAACATTAGTCTCGTAGACTGTCCTTGCTACGTATATTTTGTCCACAAATAATTTAATTATTAAAAATAATAACCGATATTTAGTTAATATATTTAGAGGCAATTTGTATTATTCATAAAAGAGGCACATTTAGTCTCAAAAGAATTAGAGAATTTTTGTCCAAGAAAAGGCAATCTTAAATGGGTAGCAATTGGAGGAAGGTTAGAAACGGATGAAAAGAATTACTTATCATTTTTAAATAAAATCATAAAAAGCTAATATATTCATAGAAATATATACATTAAAAAAATGGAAGTCCAGAAATTGATATAACAACTAGTAAAGTTATGTTAGCGGAAAAAAATGTAGATTTAATGATCACAATAATAGCTTGTGGTTTAAGAAAGGATTGTAAGTTCCAAATTCTCCAATTTTACACTAATAAAAAAGTCTAGTCAAACACAAAATTTTACACATTAAAACTAATTTACACATACAAAGGGACATGTTAAAACTAATTTACATATACATGGAAACATATTAAATCTGAAAAAGAAGGGCAAAAAACAAATCATAGCTAACAAAATCATTAATTACAAAGTTAAAAAGATAAAATATGAAATGTATATAAATTTCTTCACCACACCAACTTCAAATTCTTTTATATCTAATGAACAGTAATAAAGAAGGCTCTTTGATTTATTAATTACAAAGTTAAAGATAAAAAATGAAATGTAAATAAAAAACGCATATGTAAAGGAAGATTATATGTGCACTTTAGTTCAACATTTTATTTTGAGGCTTTTTTTAAGACCATTTAATTAGGAGATTATGCATTGAAAAATCAAAAAGAAAAGGACATGTAATTCAAGTAGAAAATCTCAAATAATTGGAGTTTTTATAACTCATGAGATATAATTAAATGTAATAAATGTGATAGAATTAATTTTAATTATTTAACAAATTGTATGATGAAAAAATGAAGGAAAAATCTCAAAAAAAGAGATTTAAGATAAATTATTTTCTATGCCACATAGATGTTACATCAGGACCTTACCTTATTTGTGCTTCATACAAGATACAATTTTTCACAAACAAACAAATATATATAGAGAGAGAGTACCAAGGAAGAAAATCTTACAATATTAATAAATAAAAGATAGAACTAATATGTTATTAAGCATAAGAACTACAACTATAAATTCTTATTTGTTAGCTTCGAACATGAGAATAAATGCTAAACATTTAGACATGTAATATAACAATAATAAAATTCTTCATATACTATTCTACTACAAAAATTGTTATGAAATTACTTAAATTGAAACCAAAAAATAAGAAAATTATCTCAAATCTTAAATCATTTTCTTCCTTGTACATACACTGTTTTTTTGGTTCAAATTTGCTAACGTGAATTCTCTATGGTAATTGAAAATAAACAAACAAAAAAGAATTTAAAGGAAGAATAAAGAATTTAAAATAAGAAGAGTTTTTATGCGAAATAGCTTTAGCAAACTATAAACCACTTTTTACGTCACCTTTTGACTCTCCTTCTATCAATTCATTATGAGAAAATAGATAAATAGGTTTCTTGGTCTTGGAGAGCGCCTCATCAACATGTCTAATATCAATTCATTATGACCTTCATTTTCAGAGATCCAAGAAAAATGAAATACTCTGAGAAAATATTGTTGTCTGATCCACTCTACTGATCTCTTATTTAGACGAAATATTCTTCATTTTTAGAGATTCAAGAAAAACTATTGGAGGTTGAATTGCATATGAAATTTTTAGTTTTTTTTTAGCAATTTGTAGAATATTGCTATGAATTTCAATTTTGAAATAGAGATCTTGCAAATTTCTGATTTCCAAAATGTGTACAAACAATTAAATAGTACTCTTAAAAAAACGGATAATTTAATATAACAATTAAATACAATAATCATTATTAGTCGAAGATGAAAGGGTAGACGGTTATCAAATTAATCAGCTAAATGTTTGGGTTTGAGAGAAGGCCAATTGACGTGTCATAATTGGCTGTTACAATGAAAAAGGCAAGGGCTGTTAATTGGGAGAGGAGAATTAATGTAGTTAATGTTATCATTAGGAAAAAAATAATCATCTGATACGAATAATATATAAAAAATATTCAAAAAAATAAAATAAAAAATAAATAAATAGGTCTCTTGGCCTCAAAGAGCGTCAAATCAACATGTCTAATATCCAGGCATCCAGCTTTATATATATATATAGAGAGAGAGAGAGAGAGAGATTGAAGGAGTGTTATATATTTTACTGTTTTATTCGTTTGACTTAATCTAAGTATTGCAAAAGTCTTTAAATATTTTTCGATACAAAAAAAAGTACTTAATATTTGCTTGGAAAATATTACAGTAAAGAGTTGTTCACCAAATGAGTTAACATTACTATGAAAATTCAAAGGGAAAGGATATACACCAAAACTTAACAGCTTGTTCGGATGATTGTTAGCTAGTGTATTTTATTGTGTTATTAGTTTAATAAATATAATATTTGTTTTGATTAATACTTAAATTATTGTATCATATTGGTAAAATTTATTGTTATGTAATGATGAAAAGTCACATTTTATTTAATGACCAATTTGATGTGATTGCATTATTACCTTATTTAAAATATTTCATTTGTCTTTGTTTATTATCTAAAAATCTTATTTTATCCTTTATCATATCCTTTTATAACAACTCTACCTAGTATCTTATTTTTTGTATGAGTTTTTTTCAAAGTATTGATGTGTGACTATATAATGACGAAAAACAATACAATATAATATATTCAAATATTGTATTCATCTAAACACTACAATACACCATAATACGATACATTATGAAACATTATATAACAACCATCCAAACAAAGTGTAAATGCACTACACCAAAAATGATCTTTAGCGACAATTAATTAATGGCAAAAGCTTAATTACCGCTAAAATATATTTTTAGAGACAATTAACACTCTTTGTAAATGTCCATAAATCCTATAGTGACATTGGATCCAATAACAATTAACTAATGTCGGTAAAAGTTTTAGGAATCTTTATAAATCTGTAAGGGTGTTAAGATGAGCCCAAATATAGATAACCTGCCCAAAATTTTATGGGTAGGGCTCAAGATAATTTGAATTAGGTTCAATCTCAATATATTCAAGTCTTAACATATTTCAAAACAATATTCAATTGAGTCAATTTAATCTCTAATTTCAACCCGTTTTAAGACTCTTTACTTGCATTGGTTTAATGTATGTTCCCACATTGATGTCTTCTAGGATTTATCTATCAATTTGTAACTTCTTTTTTTTTATGTTTGCTTGAGTTGAAATTCAAATTGTGATTATAAAAGGTAAATAATAATATGTTAAAACTATTGAGATTAAGCGGGTCATGAAATTGGTGGGGTCATGACCCAACTCAGTTTTTAGCCCACCATTTGAGCCCAAAGTAAATTTGGCGGGGTCATGACACAGCCCGATTTCTATTTCAACCCATTTTAATATATGGAAAAATTATGCAAATAAGCAAACATATATTAGTTAATTAGTTAACATAGATATAGTTTAACTAATTTACAATATGCCACTAACATTTAGAGTTAATTATGGGGGTTGCAGTTTGAGTTTGTATAATTCGCCACATTTATATAATTCGTCACTGACAATTCTTCATTTGATTTGTATTTGTATATGATGGTTTGTATTTGTATATGATAATGATTTTCTTTGTTTTTTCAGTTTTATCATCAGACACATTCAATCTTTTTTGTATAACTTTTTAAAGTTTGTACAAACGTGTAGTTTTCAAAATTCATATAAAATAACTTGTATAATATAATTTGTATGACTGTTTAAAGTTTAGATATTTATGTTTGTAAAAATTCTTTATTTGAGTTTTATCATATTTATATCAAATATGAACGAAAATAACTCAATTATACATATACTCACGAATTATTCAAACGTACCCACAAATTATACAAATGAGGTGCTAATTATACAAACAAGCACTACTAAAAAATTGTCAAAAAACGACGGCCAAAAGCGACGGACTGCGTCGCTTTTTTGGTCAAAATTGACGAAAAAGCGACGCAGTCACTTCCGTCACTTTTTAGCTCGTCGCTTTTCAAATAGCGACGGACAACGTCATTTTTCAAAAAGCGACGGACTGCGTCTCTTTTAGCGACGGACTGAGTCGCTTTTCGACTATTTTTTTTTTTAATAAAAAGCGACGGAGTCCGTCGCTTTATTTTAATTTTCATTTTTTTTAAATTTCTAAAGGGCGACGCAGTCCGTCGCTTTTCTGGAAATTTATTTTTTGAAAATCCCAGAAAAGCGACGGATAAAGGGACACTGTCCGTCGCTTTTCTGGAAATTTTATTTTTAAAAACCCAAAAAAGTGACGAAAAAATCCACGCTGTCCGTCGCTTTTATGGAACTTTTTTTAAAAAACCTAAAAAAGCGACGGAAAAAACCACGCTGTCCGTCGCTTTTTCTGCAATATTTTTGACAGTAGCAGATCTCAGCTTCTGCTGCCCACCTGCAAATTCAATTCAATTCAATTCTACACTATTCAGCCCAATCAAACACACACAATTATAAACAGTCTAAACAAAACATAAAATAACATTCAAAAGTATTTAAATCATAAATTAAAGACTTATAAAGTCTTTTAAAATTCATTTTAAAATTTCAAAAAGTTCATAAATGTCCAGAGATCTAAACTAGGGAGTGAGATCTACATAATCATCCTCATCACTCTCGTCATCGGTGTCATCGGGAGCCGAAGTAGTAGGTCGACGAGTGAGGTTCATCACTTGTTCTTTGATTTGCTGAACGGTCTCACTCATGCTTTGTTGTTCAGCTACTCTTTTCCGCTCCGACTCTGCTAGTGCCGCTGTAAGTTTAGTTATTTGATCCGACATAGCAGCAATCTGAACACCGTCAAGTGCCTCAGCTTGACGTGACGATTCAATACCTTCTAAGCTTGACTGAAGGCGTCTAACATCGTTGCGAGAGCCTAGACCATAGCATCTACCCTTGTGTGTCCCCCCTACCACTTTTTCTTTCCAAATCTGAGTGGACAGTTCAGGTGTCAATTGAACCGAATTATCTAGATTCTCAGTGACATACTTATGAAAGTCATTCTGCATATTAAATATAAATATTGACATCAATATATATACATATCATAAATATATTCACTATTGATATATATTTTTCATATTAAATAACTTACAAAAGTTCGTTCGGCCCTTTCCTCCACTCACACATCCGGATCTGACTTATTTTCTTTCTTCCTGACATAAGTCTTTTTGAAAACCTCTGGTTCAATGGGAGTGCGTCCCAATTCTTTTTCCTATAAATAAAAACTGAAATTTATAACGATATATATGTATCAACTAATTATTTATTTAAAAGCTTGAATTAGAATTTACCATCTCTCGTGCAATTGTTCCAACCGTCTTTGCACCTCCGGTGTGCAACAAGCCACCTTTAAGACTGCCTTTAGCCATTTTGGCTTGATCTGATATTGCCTTAAACTTGTCTGTTTTCCAATACTGACCCAATTCAGCAAAAACATGAGGCAACATCCAACCGGGACGTTCACCACTATCCCAAACGCTCTTTAGCCAGTTAGACAGTCTGGTGGATGCCTTCCTCTCAAATGTGGTCCCAATGACCAAATTGTACCTCGACTCACAAGTACACATAATCTGAAAAAAATTGAATAACGTTAATTGAATCGATAGTAAAAAAAAAGTAAAGTATACTAAACTTAACTAAAAAATATATACCTTAAAGTTATTAAACATCGTCTGGCGTATACTGTTTGGAATCTCGCTCCAAGAGTGATAAGCTTGTGTATAGAGTTTTCTAACACACTCTTTTAAAGCCCGGGCAACATCCTTTGCAAGATGCCACCTACAAAACACATAATAAATATGTTAGTTCATGAATAATATATTAAAGTATAAGAAATAAATAAAATAAAGTAACAAATAGATAACAATACAAACTTACGATGATCCATCCGGCTCAATCATGACTCTACCAAGTCTGTCCTTTTGGCCAAGAGCTAGAGCAGACATCGTATCATATGGTGTAGCACTAGGTGCAGCTGTAGACGAGGGTGATACATCAGGATGCACAAAACGCTGAGTCAATGGAGGCGTACCGGCCATAGCATCTGACTGCTCGCTACTAGAATCTCCAAGCCTCATGGCAGATAACTGAGAAGATGTACCTGTGGGAGATGGAGTACCTGTCGATAAGGGTCGTGCTCGACGAATAGCCTGTAAAGGTAGGTCCTTGTAGCGTCGTGAAGGCAATGCCTGTGAAGTAGATGAAGCACCGACTGGTCGACAATAATTAAGATAATATTGCCGAGGATCCGCCGTACCAAACAGAAGAGCAAATAAATGAGTATTATGGCTGATGCGCTCTGGCTGAGAAGAAATAGATCCTGCAATATCCTCAAGATCTATCGGTCTCCTAGACTTCTTCTTTTTAGCCTGTTTAGTCTGGCCAACTCCAAGATGCTCGCGATATCTATCACCGTCACCGCCTGATGACATCTGTATGCAAATTTACATGTATAAAATATATAAAAATCATAAATTAAATAAAATTAGTAAAATACACTTACATATGTACTAGCTAGCTTTCATTCTACACTATTCCTCCTCGCTTGTTTCAATTTCATCATTCTCCCATTCTTCCTCCTCAGTTGTTTCATTTTCAGTATCGTCCCATTCTTCGTCATCAAGTGATTCATTTTCCTCATTCTCGGATATTTCTTTCTCAACATTCAATATCTCATCATCAGATACTTCTTCTAATATGTGTTGAGGATGTTGTAGTGTGGTTTCCAATTCAACATCAACTTGTTTTAAGCACTTACATACACTACAAGGACACCTAACCAATCCATTAATCTTGAAAATGTCAAGTGTCATTGTATGTTCAATAAAATTTCTAACACCGTCAATAAACTCAGGTTTCAAACCAGCACCAGTTTCATAATGCATATTATACATCCACAAACGATGATCCATCTACAAAAATATAGATATTCAATTATATTATAAATAAAATTTAATAATAATTTTACTAGTAGTAGTCCTAAAACTAGTTTAGTATTGACTAAA